>NW_005354632.1:5543084-5576751 GCF_000412655.1 Myotis brandtii | reverse complement strand
GGGCGCGGAGCGGCACATCCCGGGGCGCCAGGGGATAGGTCTCCGGGGCGGCTTCCCGGATTGGGGGACGGCGGCACCATGGGCTTCCTACTGGGAATCCCCCAAAGGCGGTTGCGGTCCCGTAAAGAGTCTGCGAAGAGCAAAGGAGGAATTGGGGCACCCGGACCGCCCCCACCAGAGACATGTAAACCGGGCGCAGAGAATCTGGAGGAGGCAGCGCTGAAAGTTTGAGATGGGCACCCCTCGCCCTCCTCGTTCTGGCCCCTACATTTCTCTCCCAGCCCGTAATCGCTCCTCCTCGGGGTTACGAGCGCGTGAGGATGTTTTTGGCACCGTAAACGTGTGTATGTGTGTATGTATGTGTGTATGTGTAGCTGTATGTACACACGCCTGCGGAAACCCGCCCCAGCCCCAGGGCCTATTCGGCCGCGAGGTGACTGCCACTTAGAGATGCTATTTCCCTGCTCAGGTGCAGAACTGCTCCTGGTCGCGGTCCGGGCCCTTGTGCTGACCGCACAGAACCTGCCCCAGAGAAATAGGCCTGCGACGCCCACAGAGCTCGGCGGCCACACTGCGCATGCGCCGGTGACCCGGGATCTGGTCGGAGAGCAATTAGCATCGGCCCCCAGCTGCGGGGGTGCGCCCAGCTTGGGACCCCCGGTGGAAGTTGGAACACGCCTCCAGAAGCTGCGCACTGGCATTTCTTAAATCCTGGGGGGGAGGAGGGGGGAGTCTTAAAGCTGCCCCTTTTACTCCCGCTGCCCTTCAAAACCAAAAATAGTGTTTAAATTATTTATGGCAAGAAATCGCCACGTTGAACTCTTGCTGTTCTGTGTGCATGTGGTCCTCCGCCTTTTACATTTTAAGGTGAGGTCTTTTAAAAGATGAAAAGAAAAGTAAAATAGGAAACTCTGCTAGTTGGATTTCAGATGTTTTATGATTACATGACTGCAGTTCCCATTTTTTTGTTACAAAACATGAATTTTATAAGCAGGTCAAATGTTATTTTTAAAAGTGTCTGATCTGTGGGCAGGGACTGCCTCCTCCACGGGCCTGTGACGAGGTAGCAACCTGAGTGCCCCCGTGTTCAAGTGCCAGTCACCCGAGGATTTCCTCCCCCACCCTACCCCCACCTTCCCCATCCATTTCCGCTTGTGCTCAGTCCAGACTGCGCCCGTGACATGGTGTTTTCTAAACTAGAATTCTGGCCAACGCATCACCCTAAACTCTACATCTCATCTTCAGAAACAAAATCCAACACATCTGAATCACCATGTAACACAAGATCCTGCATAAAGAGGAATTAAACTGGAAAAGAAGCTTCATAAAACAAGAAACAGTTGCCCTAGCCGGTTTGGCTCAGTGGATTGAGTGTCCATCGGCGACTTAAGGGGAGTAGGTTCAATTCTGGTCAAGGGCATGTACCTCAGTTGCTGGCTGGATCCCCAATCCCGGTTGGTGCCTGCAGGAGGCAAACAATCGCTGTGTGTCTCTCACATCAATGTTTCTCTCTCTACCTCTCCCCCTCCCTTCCACTCGCTCTAAAAAAATATATATCCTCAGGTGAGGATCAACAAAAAGAAAAGAAATAGTTAACTAAACATATCAATTCTGTTTCGGGTCGCCTCAGAACACCCGTGGGTGCTATAGGATTTTTTTTTTTAGTTTTATTCATTTCAAACAGGCCGGATCCGGCCCGCGGGCCATAGTTTGCCCACGGCTGCCTAGCCGGTTTGGCTCAGTGGATTGAGTGTCCATCGGCGACTTAAGGGGAGTAGGTTCAATTCTGGTCAAGGGCATGTACCTCAGTTGCTGGCTGGATCCCCAATCCCGGTTGGTGCCTGCAGGAGGCAAACAATCGCTGTGTGTCTCTCACATCAATGTTTCTCTCTCTACCTCTCCCCCTCCCTTCCACTCGCTCTAAAAAAATATATATCCTCAGGTGAGGATCAACAAAAAGAAAAGAAATAGTTAACTAAACATATCAATTCTGTTTCGGGTCGCCTCAGAACACCCGTGGGTTCTGTAGGGCATTTCCAACCCCAAATAATATTCACTATCCCAGGAGGCAGCCTTAGGTTGGAGTCCAAGCTCTGCTGGTTTCTGGCAACATGGCCTTGGGAAAATCATCTAAGTCCTCTAACCTTCAGCTCCCAACGTATGGAAAATGGAAAATAATAGTTACCTCATAGTGTAGCCAGCATTGAATGATACAATGTCTTACTATTCAGAATGCAGTCTGTGGCCCAGCCTTTTTGCCCAGGAGCTCCAGGGCCCTGCCCAGAGCAAATGAATCAGAACCTACCTTTTAACAAGACCCCCAGGTGACAGAGATTTGCATTAAAGTCCGAGGAGCACCTATGTAACGCGTAACATGTGGGGTGCCTACCGCTTAGTAAGCGCTCCATTCACATTAGCCCATCGCTTTCAGTTCCCGAAAAGGCAGCAATGTCCAAATAAATGCTATTGAATGTCTTACAACTCATCTATATTATAACACATAAGACAACTTCAAAACATAACACTAGTCCAATACAGTAAACCAGCAAGAGGAGGGGAGGGCAAGAGGAAGATGCTGTATGGAAGGCCCAAAGAGAAGGGAGAGCAGGGCTCTTCAAGTAAACAGGAGGGAGGTGGCCAGAGGGGGCTACTGTGGAGCCCATTCAAGTGTCAGAAACCAGGGCGCCAGCAAAAATGGCAGTGAGCTTTGTGGAGCTGCCAGCCACAGCCTTTTTCTTTTAAAATAGGGGGGGACTGCCCTAGCCCGTTTGGCTCAGTGAATAGAGCATCAGCCTGTGAACCAAAGGATCCCAGGTTCGATTCTGGTCAAGGACACATACCTTGCTTGCAGGCTCCTCCCCGGCCCGGGCCCTGGTTGGGGCACGTGTAGGGGACAAGCAATCCATGTGTTCCTCTCACATAGATGTTTCTCTCTGGCTTTCCTTCTCTCATCCACTCTCTCTAAAAGATCAACAGAAAAATATCCTCAAAATTGACCCCGGGACCCTTTGGTCTGCAGGCTGACACTCTATCCACTGAGCCAAACTGGCTAGGGCAATAAAAATATATTTTTAAAAAAGAACTCCAAAATGTTGAAAATCCTGACTCATCTGCATAATTCACAGTGAACTCCCACCCACCCCTCCCAGGATCATCACGAATCTCCCAAGAGGAAGATGCTGTATGGAAGGCCCAAAGAGAAGGAAGAGCAGGGCTCTTCAAGTAAACAGGAGCGAGGTGGCCAGAGGGGGCTCCTGTGGAGCCCATTCAAGTGTCAGAAATCAGGGTGCCAGCAAAAATGGCAGTGAGCTTTGTGGAACCCTGGTCAGGGCACGTGTAGGGGACAAGCAATCCATGTGTTCCTCTCACATAGATGTTTCTCTCTGGCTTTCCCTCTCTCATCCACTCTCTCTAAAAGACCAACAGAAAAATATCCTCAAAATTGAACCCGGGACCCTTTGGTCTGCAGGCTGACACTCTATCCATTGAGCCAAACTGGCTAGGGCAATAAAAATATATTTTTTTATAAAAGAACTCCAAAATGTTGACAATCCTGACTCATCTGTGTAATTCACAGTGAACCCCCACCCACCCCTCCCAGGATCGGCACTAATCTCCCAAGCTACCCTGCTCCTGCTAAGTGGTCCAGCTTCCTCACAACACCATGGGTGAGGGGCTGCCACCGCCGCTGGGAAGACAGGTGATCAATACTAGCCCGGGCTGCTGGCCCCCAGCCTATCTCCAAGCTGGGGAATCGAGTTACTTGAATCAAAGTGAATGAGGTTTCCCTGCGGCTAGCTATCAGTGCCTTTCATTTTGATCCGTCTCTTATATGCAAGTGCCTGGGAAGATGTGGCAGCCGGCTGAAATTTCTCTTCATGGCTGCTTGCTGTGATCTGCATGTGAATGGCGGGTCACCGTGCCCCTTCCGCGCCCCCCCCCATCCCCGCACCACTCCGGTGAGGCCACCAGTTTCATGTTCAGTAACAGTGAAGAGGAGACAGATGCTGCTGACCCAAAGCCAGTGGTCCCCGGCCCTAGAATGAGGATGATTGGAAAGGTCCTTGCTCCAGGGCCCCATCCGGTTTGGACATATTAGGGCAGACACCTGCCTAATTGTTGTTTTTCTCATGCTCATCACTTGTCTCACATTCAGGGATGGAAACTTAAACTGTTCTTTCATAACGTCCTGAGTATCTATGAAGGTGGCAATAGTTTCATTATAGATTAAAAAGCATTTCTCAACTCTAAAGAGCCAGAGCTAGCATCGGTGAAGAAAAGACTCTATGTCTTTTAAAAATCTAATTATTTTTTAAGTCAGCGGGGACGACCCCTTTCCACGTCTCTGCATTAAGGACATAGATAATATTTTGCTGTTTGGGAAAACTGATCCAATGAAAATCTGGGTTTAAAGATACTGTCTTTTTTCAAACACCATATGATTTCACTTAAATGTGGAATCGAAAGAACAAAATAAATGAACAAACAGAAATGAAGCAGACTCATAGACAGAGAGCAGAGTGGTGGCTGCCAGAAGGGAGAAGGGTTGGGGAACTGGGCGGAAAAGGTGAAGGCATTGAGAAGGACAGATTAGCAGTTACAAAATAGTCCCAGGGATGTAGTCAACAATCTATATAATAAACGCCTAAGCAACCGTTAAGGCGGAACGACCCAGAACAACCGGTCGCTATGATGCTCACTGACACCAGTGGCAAACGCTCAACACAGGAGCTGCCCCCTGGTGGTTAGTGCGCTCCCACAGGGGGAGAGGCCACTCAGCCAGAAGCCAGGCTCATGGCTGGAGAGTGCAGCGTGGGAGCCTCTCCTGCCTCCACAGCAGCACTAAGGAGCGGCAAGCCTAGCAGTAAGGAGCAAGCAGGCAGGTGGTAAGGGGCAAGGGATCCCGGATCCCCTGGGGATCGGGCCTAAGCCAGCAGGTGGACATCCCCCGAGGGGTCCCAGACTGCAAGAGGGCGCAGGCCGGGCTGAGGGACACCCCTCTCCCAGTGCATGAATTTCGTGCACCAGGCCTCTATATTGTAATAACTAAGCATAGTGTCAGGTGGGTAATTGAATTATCAGAGGGATCACTTTATAAATTACTTAACTGTCTAACCATAATGCTGTATGCCTGAAACTAATACAAAGTAAAACTGAATGAAAACTATAATTAAAAAATAAAATTTAAACTTCTTTTTTAAAAAATAAAAACTATACATTGTCTTTTTTTGTGTGTCTTTTCTTCCAAATAGTCCACCCCAAAATTTGCCACGATATTTTCATACTCTGCAGATAAACTGGAGAAAATGCAAAAGCCCTGAATTCCACTTTTCAAAGGATCTTTCAGGAATGAGCTAAGCAGTGGTCAGTTTGCAGCAGGGTTAGAAAGAAAGCTGGCATTTCATTCAAGTTGCACCTTGTGGCCAATGAGCAGAGGTTAAGTCAATGTTGCCCGTGGCCTCAGTTCCTACATCAGCCACCTAAGCCTTGCTGTGCTCCCAGCCAAAGAATGCAGCTCTCAACTGAGCCAGACCTGCAGCCGATGCAGAGGACGAATGGATGGGAGTATTCAGTTAGGCCGGGTGTCTTCCTCTGCCCACAGTAGAGCCCCACAAGCCCAGGTACGGCTGCCTCCTCAGGTAGGCCCCCCCTGATAATGACTAACAAACCTCATTCTTGCCTCACCACCACCACTACCACCCACCCATCCCCACCAGGGTCATTTTATAGTTATTTTTATTTGTCTGAAGAAGAATCTTGAAGGAAATACATTGTCTAGTTGATCTGGAATTCCCAAATGCTCACTAAATATTTATTGAATGAATGAACAAAGGAATGAACATTCTCAGACCTATTACTATAGATGATGCTCTCTCTGATCTGAAGCTACAAAACCTTTTCATATGACCAGCGTTCTTGTGCCTATTTAATCCTCTGTTGCCTAGACTTTACCTAATTAGAACAGTTTTCTCTAAAAGTTTGGAGAAGAGCCTGGCCGGCATGGTCAGTGGTTGAGCATCGACCTATGAACCCAGAGGTCACAGTTCCATTCCTGGTCGGGGCACATGCCCGGGTTGCAGGCTCGATCCCCAGTGTGGGGCGTGCAGGAGTCAGCTAATCAGTGATTCTCTCTTATCATTGATATTTCTCTATCTCTCCCTTCCTCTCTGAGATCAATACTTATTTTAAAAATAAATAAAAATATATTTTAAAAATAAAGAAAAAATAAAAGTTTGGAGAAGAGTGTAAGAAACAGCCTAGAAGGAGCGGTGTAGGGGGTAGTGGTGGCTGGAGACAGGGAACAACTCTAGTTCGGAAATGGTAGCTCCACCCCATTTAAAAACAAAATCATGCCCTAACCGGCCTGGCTCAGTGGATAAAGCATCGGCCTCTGGACTGAAGGGTCCCAGGTTCGATTCCGGTCAAGGGCATGTACCTTGGTTGCGGGCACATCCCCAGTAGGGGGTGTGCAGGAGGCAGCTGATTGATGTTTCTCTCTCATCGATGTTTCTAACTCTCTATCCCTCTCCCTTCCTCTCTGTAAAATATCAATAAAATATATATTTTTTTAAATCATTCCAAAGGTGCTAAAGAAGAGAAAATAATGCAATTGTGGTGTTAGATGCTGTCTATCTTGTTACTAGAAACCAATTACTATCACAAATAAAAATGTGCCCTAAAACAAATGTGTACTTGAAGTCTGAGTTCTTTTTCAATAAGCCTACGTCCCAGCTCACTGATACAAGGTGCAGGCTGGGTGGTTTTCTCCATCACGTCTGACCTCGACATGACTTGTGTGACAGAGAGAAGTCCTTCCAGCTGTTGAAAGGAGCTGAGTTGCCCGTCTAGGGAGATCATCCCTGAAAAACCCGGGTTATCAGCCATGTGTAGCCTGTGAGCACTTTTCATTAACGTGGTTGCAGGTCATTCGGAGAAGGGGTCAAATCACTTAGCAGAGCATGAACAGGAGAGGACATATCGGTACTGCTCCTTTCCCGTCTTCTCCTCTCCTCCAGCCTCGGCCTCGTTGTCTAAATTCGTTCCTGGAAGGTCCTGGCACACAGGAGACAGCCGAGAAGTGTTTGCTTTCGCCATCACAGCGGCGCCCTGCAGCAAGCTCCGTCCGTAATACACACTCCACTGGTCATCTGCATTCACTTCTTTCTCTTGACTAGACTTAAAGAGAAGGGCGAGCAAGAGTGATGTCCCTCTGATTTCCACTCTCCAGGGGTACAGAGTACCGTCCAAACTCCCAGTACCCATCCACAACTAGAGAGAAAAGTCTGAAACTACCGAGGAAAACAATAATGATGACGAAAGGGTTGGAAAGTGATGGTTACTATAGGAAAGACTAAAGAACAAGGACTAGTCATCCCCAGAAAAAGAGTGAAAGGTTAGGACTAGTCATCCCCAGAAAAAGAAGAGTGAAAGGTTATTTAAATAAAGGTCTTCAGCATACAAGGGCCCTCGAAACCCCAGTGGGAATGGTTTGCTGTCCATTTCAACTACCTCTTCCTTCCTCCCTTCCCCTCCCAGGATCGGTTCATGCCTCATCCTGGTCTCTTCCCCGGCTCACCGGAGTCTTATGCCAGACCGCATGTGCGTTGTGTTCACTACCACGCTGGAGGGTGGATTTATTAAGCTTTTTATTAAAGCTTACAGCAATTCAATACATTGCCCACTACCATACAACCGAGCCGGTGGGCAGAAGAACCAGAATTCAAACCCAGGTCTGTCAGATGCCAAAACTCACCATGCCACGAGCCCGGTTCTCCCTATAATCCCCCTGCTACCTCCCGGCTCCTCGGCCTCGCACAATGCTTGGCACACAGAAAATACTCTTCCTGGTCAAAGGCACGTACCTCGTACCTAGGCTGCAAGTTCAATCCCCAGCCCTGTTTGGGGTGCGTGGGGGTGGCAACCAATCGCTGTGTCTCTCTCACATCTATGTTTCCCCCTCCCACTCCCACTCCCCCTCCTTCTCCAGTGTGTGAAGTTAGCCAGGCTTTTGGCCGAAGAATTGTAAATAGCGCACCGCAGTTCATGCATCTCCGAAATCTGCTGAAGGTAGTTTAATGACCAGAAGGGCAACGACAAGGGAAAGACAACAGGGGGACTTGGGCAGAGATACCACGTGTGCAGCTTTGAACAGAATCACCAGGATTTCCAAGTCGCTTCAGGATGGTGTGTGAGGAGGCAGCGGCGGCGGCAAAGCCGGGGTGTGGAATGAATGGGAATCTGCAGGCGTGTTCCCACAGAGGCTGTCTCGGGTGCTAGGCCAGGGCAGGAGCAGCACCACGGGCAGGCGTGGCGGTGAGTGAGGCCAGTCCTGCGGACCCGCTGAGTCACCACTGGCACTAGGTGAGGGGAGCAGCCATGAGGTGGGGTCCGCCCACCAGGTGCACTCACCTCTGGAGTTGCTCAGGGCGGCCGATGGGCGAGGCCAAGAACCCTGAGCAGCAGCCACCGCAGCGGGCCAGGCAGGTGGACTTGGTACGCCCCCCACCCCCACCCCAGGCAGTCTTCCCAGGGGATGGCAGCCTTCTGAAGGAACTCATTCCACCATTGTTGACCTCCACCGCTAGGCACAGGCCCCAACCTCGGGACACTCGGTTCCTCTGCACCCTGCACGCTCAGGCCTGTAAGAGCGGGATCCCAGTGCCCCCATTCTCGAGTCTATGTCTACGCAGGAGAGGACTAAGCGGACCTGACTGAAGCCAGCCTCCTCTGCCCCAGCAGGGACGCCCACAGGAGCACGCTGGCCTCCCTCTCAGATGGGGGCCAGGAGCAGAGGTGAGGCGGCACAGACCATGCACAGTAAGTGTCAACCCTGCAGAGAAAGGGGAGCCCAGGTGCTCGCTGGCACCACCTGGGAGCAGCTCCAAGCCCTTCACGGTCACTGTCAAAGCCCTGCACACGTTCTGCCTCAGAAGGAAGCGCGCAGCTGTGTGGCCACCAAGCGGCCCTAGAAGACCCTGGGGCTGGAGGAGCCGGGAGGGGGTCGGCTCTCACGTCAAGAGGGGGGAAGGGAGCATCTGGCAGCAACGTCCCCGAGGCCAAGTGGCAGCTGATTCACACAAATGGCATTTGGCTGGAGGTGGAAGGAATGAGAGAGGAGCCTGGCCCTGCCTCCCGGAAACGCTCCTCGCTCAGCACCGCAGCTGCCACCTTTCATCACACAGCCGCCCCCAGATGTGACGACCAAAGGGCTCTCATGGGACCCCTCCCACACCTGGAGCACGCCCGGGCCTTGCTGCCCGCTCCCGGCACTCCTGGGAGCCGAGTTCTCAAGAGGCAGACAGCACCAGCAGGAAAAAATGGGGGTGGCAGGGTTAATCATTGTCTTTTTTTTAAATATATATTTTTATTTATTTCAGAGAGGAAGGGAGAGGGGGAGAGAGAGAGAGAAACGTTGATGAGAGAGAATCATCGATTGGCTGCCTCCTGCACATCCCCCACTGGGGATCAAGCCTGCAGCCCAGGCATGTGACCTGACCGAGAATCAAACCGTGACCTCCTGGTTCATAGGTTGATGCTCAATCGCTGATCCACGCCGGCTGGACAATCATCGTTTTTTGTTTTTTTAATGCAGGTGGGGAGGGGGAATACACTTGACATGTAGGCGTTCTGAGTGTGGCCGCAGGAGGAAATGCCCATGTTCGGAGGAGACTAGGAGCCATGTGCACAGAGCAAACCCAGAATCTGCAACAGCTAACAATGCAGGGAGGGATCATCCCTCCCCCACGAGTTCCCAGTGAGTCACGCCCTCGCAGCATCGCGCCAGCATCAGTGGCACAGGGTGTGGAGCTGGACACAGTGGGAATTAATTGATTTCATTCAAAGTCACGGTGCAACCCCAGGGGGAGGATTAAACTCATGTGGGTATTGGCACTACAAATTTTAAAATACAAAAACTTCCAGAGTCTTTCCCATGCTCACTGTCCAGTTGTGTTTACACCAATAAAATCCCACTTGGAAACTGTTCTGTCATCGCACTGCTGCTTGGAAACGATCCATGGGAAGGGAGTGGAGCTGCTTCCCATCTCGCTCTGAAACGCTCCCGGGAGGACCCTCAGCACTCGTTCTGTGTGACTTCGTACTTGACCTCCGATGGGTGCCCCGCTCAAAAAATGGGTGCTGTTATTCCTAGGAGCCCAGAACCTACGCCAAGCCCTGTCTAACTTTGCAAATTACACACATAAGGCTCAGAAAGGAGATAACGCCAGGCTGGTAAGTGGGAGAGCTGGCCTCACTCTGCAACTATTGTGTGACCTTGATAGAAGGCCATGTTTTCACAACCCCCATGTCAGAATCTGGCATATATTAGGTGCTCAATAACTGTTTAGTTCTTGCCCAGCTGGTGTGGCTCAGTAGTTGAGCTTCGACCTATGAACCAGGAGGTCACGGTTTGATTCCCAGTCAGGGCACATGCCCAGGTTGCGGGCTCAATCCCTGGTGGGGGATGTGAAGGAGGTAGCCGATCAATGATTTTAAAAATGTTTAGTTCTTTGGGTAATATACACCCAAACATCCCTCCTCCTAGCTTGCTCCATCTCAAGCTAATCAAAGTAAAGCACTCAACCTCTGTCGCTCTGTCTACAATTCTAGAATTAAGATGAGAATATAAAATGAGAGTTACACAAAAACATAAACTGAACCCTTTTCATTGATTACAGAGGAAGGTAGAGGATGAAGGGAAAGAAATTGAGTTACTAAGGATGCAGCCTCCATAGGGAGAACCAATGGTCCAGGTGGTGGCTGGCCGCAGGTCAGGGGACTCAGGGGCCGGCCATGGAGGCTCCATTCATTGAGTTGCACTTCCTCATTCCAGATGCCAACACAGGTATGAGAGATCCGTTCCGCCTCAGCCCTGCCCACACCTCAGGGCGACACTCTGAGATGAGAATATCTTGTCCTCATTTTACTGATGAGACGACTGGCTCATGGGAGTCGAGCAGTTTGCCCAAGATCACGGAGCCGCTGCCGGCAGAGCGGGCTACCACCAGTTCCCTCCGAGCTCTTGGACTGTTAGCTCATATTCTGTTTCCAATAAAACCTTCGCCTGCTTTCAAAGTTACCCTTCCCGACCAAGGTAGGTACTGACCTGCCAAAGCTGCATGTCTGACCCAAATCAAACCAGGATGAAGGAGACCCAGCCAGGGCCAAGCCCAGGATTCATTGTGGACCTTGTGAAAGATGACAGTCATTCTAGGTCAGAGTCTAATGAGCGGATGTCCACACGGCAATTAGCGCTGCTGGGCACCCCGGCTGGCAGTCTTGGCACAGCAGCTGTGGATCGTCATAGAAACTGGACTCCTCTCTCTCCCGCAGAGGAATGCACTCGGCTGATCCAGGACTCCCCTTCTGCCCTGGACGCCCCTTCTGCCCCAACCTGGAATCCTACCCCTTCCACATCTCCCCAAAGAGAAGCGGGCAGAGGGCCACAGCAAGGTGGGATCACTGTGCTGGTAGTACATGTACACATCGCTGTCATTTCATGTAGTTGCTCTCAAACTTCTACTGGCAGCTGACACATGACCCCAAAGGCAGTTCCTCAAATTTACTAAAGAAAAGTTAAGTAGAGCCTGGCCTCATGGCTCAGTGGTTGAGCGTCGACCTATGAACCAGGGGGTCATGGTTTGATTCCTGGTCAGGGCACATGCCTGGGGTTGCAGGCTGCATCCCCAGTGTGGGGCATGCAGGAGTCAGTCGATCAAGGATTGTCTTTCATCATTGATGTTTCTATCTCTTTCTCTCCCTCTCCCTTCCTCTCTGAAATCAATAAAAATATTTTGTTAAAAAAGGAAACTTACGTAGAATCAATTTTAATATCTCCCATTCTGTAAGATTCACTTGTAGTCAAAAATATCAATAGAACGAAAGAAGATATCCCATTAACATTTTGTCTTTTCTCTACAAATATCTGAGTCTTCCTAATTCCCTTAAAAGATTTTTTTACCAAGCAATATTAATCTAATTACCACTCTAGTTCAGCCATCAGTTTCATATAAAACTCATGTTCTGTTTTTACCTTGATTTGTAGTATATTTACATCACAAATTCACCTTCTCTTTTGCTGAGAGGATAAGGGGTGAAGGATTTGGGAAAGGAACCTACACAAGTCTATGAGATACTTTTTATGATCTCCATCTTCTATGAATAAAAAAAACACAAAAAAACAAAATTCTGAGAAGTGAAATAAATAGCCCTATATCTCAGAGATGAGTGGAGCTGGGATTCAAAGCCAAGGCTGTCTGATTCCAAAACCTCCATTCTTTCTGTTACCAAATTCTACTTATGTTTATGTCACGTCACTTGCATATATACCTGGGACTATTCAGCCATACATAATTATAGAAACATGCAAAATGTAGACTAGTCGGAACCCAATTCATCAGTATTTTGAATTATATGGTCTTTGTCTCCCATCCCTACCCCTCTGCTGCCATCACTTTCTCAACGTGCAGGAGCCTTGACCGAACAAGCAGGGCCCTGTCTTTAACCTTGAGGTCTGCTGTGAGGTAAGATAATATTTAACCCAACTTCCGAAACCTATTCCATTACACGGCTAGCAGGGCTTGCTGACATGAGCCCACAGCATTGCCAGATTCTAAATTATTGAAGAAAGATTAAGTTAAATTCAGACCATAGTGCTTAGGCAGGGAATAGACTGATGGTTTTCCCCAAGTTTTTTGGCAGCAAGCTAGAAGAATTGGGGGGGGGGGCTGGAATCAGGCAGGGGTCCTATCTAGAAAACTCCATTATATAATTCCTTGACTGTGTCGGTTACAGTCTATGTAATTAAATAGGTTTTTAAAGAAGCATTCTGTCCTTCCAAAGGCTCATATTTTACCATGTAGCTGAGGTCAAGTGCGATGGGTGATGAAGCAAAATGCCCAGGGTTTGAATCCCGGCTCCATAGGACCACCAACTGGGCCTTACCTCTTGGGATATCCGATTCCCCATCAATGAAATCATGAGTTAGAGTCAGATGATCTCTAAGTCCCCATCTACGGGGTAGGCATGCAAGCATTCATTCCTTCCATAAATATCAGTATTTTTATCAACACAGTGTTCCAGTGTTTGATGATACCATCTTGACATGACCAGAACCATCAACATTACACATTGCTATTTTGAGCACCTGACAATATTAGGCACAGTGAACACAAAGGAACACCCTTTCCAAGGCGCTCACAAGGGGAATGTGCCATATACACAACGACAGAAGGTAACCGAGGAAAGCAGCAAGGACTGGTAGGGCCAGGAAGCCCTACAGATTTCCCAAGAGTTCTTCAAATTTCTTTCATTTTTTCAGCAGTTACACTAAGACCAGTGACGATCTATGGAGCACTCCTTGGCCCCCGCATTGGACATGGGATTATACTGGCTATTTCCTCTGCATTTCCATCCTCACTGTGAAACGCACACATACACCCAGCACAGTAATTAAACACAACCCGAGGCAAATGGCTCCATGCAAACAGTCCACACAGGATGTGTTACAGCAGGTGCCGACGATGTGCTTGGTGATGAGTGGACTACAGAGGCAGAAAGGAACGGTCCCTGTCCCCTAGCACCTCACCACTGACCACACTTACTCGGGAAGACGGAAATATAAACAACTACCCTAGGCGCCAAGCCAGCGGTTCTAGCAATGCTTTGGGACTATCCAAAGGAGAAATTTAATGGTGCCTGAGAAATCCAGAAAGACGTCTCAGAAGAGAGGGGACGTGGCCGGCTGGCGTGGCTCAGTGGTTGAGCACTGACCTATGAACCAGGAGGTCACGGTGCAATTCCCGGTCAGGCCATATGCCCAGGTTGAGGGCTCAGTTCCCGGTGGGGGGTGTGAGGAGGCAGCCGATCAATGATTCTCTCTCATCACTGATATTTCTGTCTCTCTCTCCCTCTCCCTTCCTCTCTGAAGTCAATAAAAAATATATATGTATGTGTGTGTGTGTGTGTGTATACATATATTGAAAAAAGAAGAGAGGAGACTTTATCTGTGCTCTCCAGAAAGACCAGGGCTGTGACAGAGCAACGTGTGTGCAGGTGGGTAAAGAGAAGCAAAAAGTCCTACCCCCCCAACTCTGTGCCAAGATCTGTTTGGGCCATATAAGCATGGGTACTCGAGGATTTTCATAAGAGTCAAGTTTAGAAATAGAAACCAGACCCACAGAGCTTCACCCCAATATTGAGTAGCAATTAAGAGCCAGACTTCCTGAGTGTGAATCCTGGCTCCATGTGACTTTAGGCAAGTTACCTCTCTGTTCTGTTGTAAGTATTCAACGTATGAACATGTGCAAATGCTTAAAACAGTACTTGGCTCTTAGAGCCATATAAATGCTTGCTAGTCAACATACAATGGGGAACTACTGGTGGTAATGACGTTAGCATATGGGCTGACCCATTATATTAGCTATCCAGAGTGTGCAGCGGCTATGTGGTAGCTTAAAAAAGAGGGTGCTTATATTGTGTTGCGAAGTTTAGAGGAATATATATATTACATATAACTAGGAATGATAGTCCTTCAGCCCTGGGAGCACTTAGCTTGTCCAGATTCCAAAGACATACTATGGAGATGGTCCACAGGGACATTTCCCTTCATTTAAACAGTCAGGTAGGGTCCTAGCCTGTTTGGCTCAGTGGATAGAGCATTGGCCTGTAGACCGAAGGGTCCAGGGTTCAATTCCAGTCAAGGGCACATACCTTGGCTACAGGTTCCCCAGCCCTGGTCGGAGTGCATGCAGGAGGCAACCAATCGATGTGTCTCTCTCACATCGATGTTTCTCTCTGTCTCTCCCTCTCCCTTCCACTCTCTCTAAAAATCAATGGAAAAATATCCTTGGGTGAGGACTAACAACAACAAGAAAAATAGGTAGGTGCATGTTTTAGTATCAAATGATTGTCCTATTTCTTATTTACTCTTTCATGATTTTTATTAGACTTGCTTAGAAAATACTAGTATTTTGGGAAACAGAGTTTATGGCTCATAGACAAGGACATAGGATCCAGCCAGATTGGCAGGCATGATTCTTTTAAGAGATGCCAAGGACATTCTCCTCTCAGGAGAACCAGGAGCAACAGGTGTAAGTGGGTTCTAGAGACTGTTTGTATTAATTATAAGAATTCTTCGGCCCTGGCCGGTTTGGCTCAGTGGATACAGCGTTGGCCTGGGGACTGAAAGGTCCCAGGTTCGATTCTGGTCAAGGGCATGTACCTTGGTTGCGGGCACATCCCCAGTTGGAGGGTGTGCAGGAGGCAGCTGATCGATGTTTCTCTCTCATCGATGTTTCTGACTCTATCCCTCTCCCTTCCTCTCTGTAAAAAATCAATAAAATATATTTTTTTAAAAATTCTTTGTTCCCCTCTCCTATTACTCACAGGTGACCATTCTGATGGAGAAAGGTCACTGTTCTGAACAGCAGGAAAACAGAGGTTAAAATTAGAATTGTCTTAGAAGGCTCCAGAAATATTAAGTTCTTTCCTTTGAGGGATAATAATTACAGGTATTATCATTTATAAGGGTGATTCCTTTAGAAAATTTAAATCAGCATCTCATTCCTCTCATCCTTGCATTTTCAGCAAGAACTGAATTTCCGGTTTACATATAAGTTTTCATGACGGGCTCTGCTCAGAGTCCTGCAGGTTGGGGAAAGTAGAGCAACATTTCTTTCCCATGCTTTGAAGGAGGCCTGGAAAAGGAAGCCAAAAAAGCCATCACTCCAGGAACTGTGGCAAGACAGTGTGACCTCATTGTAGGCACCTGGCATTCTTTGCCAGGTTTGCTATCTGGGCCACATCATTTACTTGCTAACTTCCCTGGGCCTGTCTGTCTCTCTCTCTCTCTCTCTCTCTCTCTCTCTCTCTCTCCCTCTCTCCCTCTCTCTCCCCCCTCCCTTCCTCCCTCCCTCCCCCTCTATCTACTTTTTTGTTTTATAAAAAAAGGAAGATATTAGATCTTAGGTATAAATGCATGAATATGTGTGTATACATTTACAATGAGGGTATACTATACAATAATCATAGTATCATTATATCATATATCATCATTTTGTAGATGTTTGAAAATCACACCTTCTCCATGCAATGTTATTGTCTAAATGTTGAGGAAAGATCAGTTTACCCCACAGGGATACTGATGAAATGATAGGATCCAGCCTTTGGAATCCACCTTTACTGTTATTTCCACACTGAAGCCAGGCAATTTCATTTAAACGCCGCCCCCACACACCCCTCACACACACCCCGCCTCCCCCCCACTCACACACACACACACACACACACACAGTCACTGTGGAAACAGTCTTTCTTATCTGGGCCCCCCATCCATCTCAAGTGTTGGGTTTCCTGTATCCCACCTTAGTTAGCAAACTGTGGAAAAGCTCCGCTCTCCAGGGCACTCAGGAAGGTGGAAGGAAAGCCCTCCTCTCCCGTCACTCCTGCCCCTCCTTGTACTTGCTCGTTCACCCTCCCCTTCAGCGCCCTCCAAGCACATGGAGTTTCTCCCAAAGTGACTCTCTCCCCGGTCATCCTTAGGAAGCCTCTTTCTCCCACTCTCCTGACAATGCACATCTGCAGGCCTCGCGGTCGGAGCACCAGGCTGAGTACAGAGCTTTCACACGCTTAAAGCCCAATCTCATCTTTTCCTTGCCCTGCCTCAGCCACGCGGGGGTAGCTCTTAAACCACAGCTACTTTAGAAGGCTGTATGAATGAGCAAAGAGAGAGAGCACAGGAAAGAATGGGCAGCCTAGTGCTAACACTTAAGCAGTTTCCTTCGTGGTGGACACAAAAGCCAGCCAGCTGTGTGCTGGCATAGCTGGGGCTGCAGGCCTGAAATCGAGGGGGGGGTAGGGGGGCATTTCTGGATGAAGCCTCTCCCCAGGCACCCCCACTGTGCACTGCCTTACTATCAGGAATGAAAGCAACAACAGCATCCTGGCCTCTTTGGCCATCCCTCATTTCTGTTCATTTTCGCCGCGGAGAGCCGGCCGGCCTGCGACACTGCAGGTGAAGGGTCATTAAGTGACCTGAACCATTCTTTAAGGGCCTGGGTAAGGCAATCCCCTTATTAAATCTATTCCGCTAGGAGTCAATGAAGCAGTCCTGCTGAGGGTCCCAAGTGGCCTGGGAAACAGACCCACCTCTGAGAAGCCCGGGGCCTCCCAGGGAGCCCTCCAGACCAGATCTTTCCCGGTGTGTCTGCAGACAAACTCCGAGAGCCTGAGTAACCCATCACTCACTCCTGGTCTGTTGTATGTTTTCCTGTTGCTTGGACACCAGCCAAGAGGAACGAGCATGCAGGCGGTAGACTTGGCAGCGGCCCCACCAGACTGTGCTTTTCCACGTCGCAGCCGCCTCCCTGCCGTGCCCCAGGCTGGGGAAGCCCCGGAGGAGGAGGGGAGAGCAGCCAGCGCTGAGTCACGCTGCCCCTCAGGTCAGGAGACACGCAGGGAGGGCCTGGCCTACTGACCTCGTGACTGAGCCGAATGACTGGGCCCACACCTTGTCCTCGAAGGAGGTCAGGCACCACATCACGTGAGGGCCTTCTTGCGGCTTCTCTGGGGTAAAGAGGTCAGCATTTTATATTCATACTGTAACATAAGAATGTCCACCTTTTGGCTGCTATGTATTGAGTCAGAAGAATGCCCCATTGCAAGGCTATACAGGTTTTACACTTCAAATTCACCCTTTTGCAAAGCAAATTGCAAAAGGGTGAATTTGAAGTGGAAAACCTGTAGAAATGTTTTTGCAAAGCCCCACTCAGCTTATCAATAATTAATTACAGGATATGGAGGCACACATGTTCAGGATGCCACGCGGAGAGGGCGGCAGTAAAGGGAGGGATGGACAATAAATGAAGTTAGAACATCACAGGAGGGAAGGGAATAGATGCACGGAGACAACAAATGGTGGAGTTTCTGGGTCTGGGTCCTGGCTCTGTCCTTCCTGCCTCTAGGACATCAGCAGTCCCATCTAGCAAATACAAGGCGTAGGGAAATGTGCCGCCTGAGTTTACATACACCACACCTGGCTGCCAGTGTGCGCAGGCGCCATCTACTTGCCCTTAGTTCACCTTCCAAGAGGATGTGGGAGTGGAGACATGACTGAGGAAGCAGCTATTCCAGAGGGACTGAAATCCCCTACAGGGCTGCTTCAGTGATGGAGGCTAAATTGGAAACCATTGGAAAGTACATGTGAGTTGGGTTTTTCATCCTACATAGTGAGCAGGGATGGCCAAGAAGAGCACAGCAGTTACGGATGAAAGAAAGAGCACATAGTTACTCTGCAGCTGTACAGTGAGTGAATCTGAGGCTTTGCAAGATTGTTTATGAAATTAGGGAGATGACTCTACCCTGAGGAGCAGCCTCGAGGCCTTACCTCCACCACCAGATCCCCTTCCTCAGCCTCAGGGTCAGCAGGCTCCTCCTTATCCTGGCCTCAAATTCCAAACTTTTCAGGAGGTAACAAAGGAAGACGCATTAAATCCAGGTGTTGTTGTTGAAAATGAACTCTGGGCCTGGCTGGCGTGGCTCAGTGTTTGTGTGTCGACCTATGAACCAGGAGGTCACCGCTCGAATCCCTCGGCCCGCAGTGGGGGGCATGCAGGAGGCAGCTGATCAATAATTCTCTCTCATCATTGATGTTTCTATCTCTCTCCCTCTCCCTCTCTGAAATCAATAAAAATTTATTTTTTTAAATAAAGAAAGTGAACCTTGGAGGCTGGGACATAAGCCCAATGAGTTTACTTAAAATTAATTCAAGAGCAGTGTTACCCTCTATGAACCACGCCCTTGAGGAATAACATGGAAGGGGCAGGGCAGTGACTCAGCGTGTGGAGCCCCTGTTATGTACCCAATGCTGCCCCACAGAACGTGCTGTGAGGACGGGATAATCTACATCTTCACTGTCCACTCTAGTGGCTTTTAAGCACTTGAAATGTGGCTGTCGTGACCGAAGACATCATGTTTTTTAATTTTAACTAATTTAAATAGCTACCCGTGGCCAGTGGCTAGTACTGTGTATAAGACAATGAAGGTTTCTATAAATGGTAAGGTATTTGAGGTTCTAAAGCTTTAAGGAGCTTCAAGGCATGGGAACAGATTAAGTGCAAGCTCTGGTATTTGAAAGACAAAACACAGATTAAGCTGAAATCAGAAATGGTGCCCACTTCCCAATTTGCATAAACCAGCTCTGCTCGGGAGCACCCGTGGTTTGAAGAACAAATATTTAGGGAAATTATATGCCTCACACTTTCCCATCGAATTCTGGTTATGAATGGAAATTGGCTACGTTCTGCTCCTGAAATTGCTCATAAAATTCTTGGAGAGTTGTAAAAATGCTGAGGTAGCAACCATCGGCTTTTTCTTCTGCGTTTCCAACATTTCCCCCCTCTCTTACCCAGCTCTACTTCCTCGCCCCCATGAGCTCACTGTTTTTCTTACTGTTCCTTTGCTTTTACCTTTTAGAAACTAGCTGGTTAGAAATCCAATACGAAAAGGTAAGCATATAAAAGGCACCATCCAGCTTCCTGCGCCAAACATGCAGAGGCATTTTGAGTGTCACCTTAGCCACCAGGCTCCTCTCTCCTGGAGATTATAATTTATAGCGTTGGTGACACTGAAGCTTTGCAGTTTGGGTTTGGGTTTGATAAGTAAAACAGGCAGCATAAGTGTTAGGGGCAAAAATAGAATATTGGGGACTAGCTATGGTTATGGGAAATATTAATCAGGCTGTTAACTGTAATTGCCTTGTTCTGATTAAAGAAAGGACATTTAACCTGGCTGACAGTCCTATGCTACCCCCACCCCTCCCAGGGACCTGGGAGTCAACCTTGGAATGCGGTCCATTCTCATTCAAGAACTGCCTATTATCACGGAAAGATTAACAACCTTGTTGCCCAAACATTGGAGTCCCACCCCAGCCCACCTTGCCTACTTCCCCAAGTCTGTAAACCCTACTTCCCCATGTCATCTTTGTCCCATCCTATATAAGGAGCTGGCTTATGGGGGGGCTGCAGAGCAGATTTTTGTGGGTGACCTGCTGCTCTCCCATACCGCCGGCACTATTGGAATAAATGCTCATATATGACTCAACCCTGTCTCTGCTGAATTGGCTCAAGTAGTGACAGGCAGCCCAGACCCCTTGGTGGTCCGGTTCATAAGGATGTCAGATCATGCTTGATTATGGAGAGTGGGGAGGTGGGGTTCAGAATGAGTCTCCCTAAAGGGTGCCATTGCCACTCAGATTATTTCAAGCTGGAAACAATCAATGCCCAGGTAGCTCAGGGAGAAAGTGGCCTTCCCTTCACTGCCTAAAAGAACTGCCGAGGGGGGCCCTGCTCTGGGGAGAAGGGATCTTATCACCCCTTATAACCAGAGTCTCATCTAAACTAGGTGTGGGAGATGGGCAGGAACCCAGCAAGCCCTGTGGGTCACAGTCCTCCCTGGCTCCCATTGTTTCAAGAGGCCCAGCAAACATTTGTTTACTAAACATTAACTATTTTTATCCCCTTGCAAATTTGCCTGGCTTCCCTTTGAGGACCTAGATTCCTGCTTCCTCCCCCTTGGTCCAGAAGGACATGCACACCTCATTTTGCCTTTACTGTCTTGGAAATTTTTATGCTCAGGTGAAGTCCCCATGTACATGTATTAAAACCTGATTTTCTCCTGTTAATCCACCTCGACTCAGTCTAGTAATTTTACCAGCCAGGAGAACTAAGAAGGAAAGGGGGAGACTTCCCCATCTTCAACAACTGGCAAGGCTGTGAGAAGGGAAATGTTTTACAATACGGCTGGCCTGGCTTTTTCCTTATATATTTCTATTGAGAGCCAACAATTAAAGTAAAAAACAAAATAGAAATAAGTAGGTTTCAGAAACAATAGTGCATATATTCCCCAGCATAACATATGGACCATTCAATGAAAACAATCAAAAGAACACTGATTAGCAAGAGGACACAGAAAAACGAAGACATATAAAACAATAACTGCTCTGCCCATCAATGTCTAACCCAGTTGGGTGATGGCCGCAATTTGATGGATGCACCATAATCTAGCCCTCGATGTTTACTCTATCTGTTACGTAATTTCCTGGAAAATTTCTTTACGTGCAGATGGAGAGATTATTCTATATGGTAGCCAGCAAAAAAAGAGCAATATCTTTCTTACTGTGTGGAGAACTTGGCCCAGCAGATTCCAGTGCTATAAATAGGACTGATACCGGTGTAATTAGCTAGTTCTTAGTAATAGGGGCACAATTTTCCACGTTAGGAACAGGTGGGGAGTCTGAATCCAGGAAGTGAAATATTAAAGATAGATATAGACCCACCTGACACCAGGGCAAAGGGCATCCGGGCTAGCGGCTCCGAATATACTATTTCCTGTAAGGGCAAGAATTAGGGTCTGTGTGGGGCTAAGTCTGAATCTGCAGCTGTTCAAGGAATGAGAGAAGCAATACTGGATAAGACAAAATAAAAAAAGAGGTTGAATACTGCAGGTGGTCTCTGACACATACAGGAAGCAAGCTTTAAATAAAGCCTGAACTTTCTACTGAGAAAAGAAAGGGAGAGTCATTGCTACCCAAACAATTCAACAAGCTTTCCAGTGCAGCCAAGTGAACCCGCACAGCTCAGGGTCAGGATGAATCAGGCCAGGTGCCCTAGGAAATCAACAAACAGCAGAACTAGACTCAGCACTGGCTCGCGAGGCTCCGGCTCAAGGATGTACTTGGAGTGTGCGGATGGAGGGGCTACAGAGCAGCTTCTCTTTTGATCAATGGAATAATGTTTTAACTCTACTTTGAATGCCTGGAGAACACGACAGGTATAGATCCCTCAGGTCCAATCGCCTAACAGATAGTAAAATTAGCTTATTTTTCTCGCTGAATCACCCCAAACAAGACTCCAGCAGCTTCCTTTGGCGTCAGCCAGAAAGGGATGAGTGTACCTAAGTTCTGACCAACCTTTGGAAAGAAGGACATTTTCTGCAAGGACAGAGCTGCTGCCCATGCTGTCTTCACCCGCAGCACAGACTGAACTGGTCTTTCCCCCACACGTCAGAACTTCCTACCCCACCGGCTCCTGAAGTGCGTCTGCCACGCTGCACAATCAGGAGGTGGAGGAGGGGGCGGGGGGTGGGCAGGTTGTTCACTCTAGGAGCTTCCTGGTATTGTGTGCTCAAGAATTTGATCTATAGCAACGTCCATGATTGCTCTTCTAGCATCATGTCAGGGAGTGATTTCCCTTTTATAGGATCACGTATAGCATCCCTCTCTCCCTTTTGTAGGATAACTTTATAAATTTCTTATGCCCTGAAAGTAACAGGCATTCTTGGTGAAACGCCAGGAAAAGTCTCACCTTGGATTTCCAGAGCCACAGAGAGAGCTGAGCCAAGCAACAGCCTCCTTGGGGTCGGGTTACCCCAGCAGAGGCGCATCCACCCCACGCCCACCCCCCACCATCCAGAAACTTGGTTTTAGAAGGAACTGACTAGTACTTTCTATTTCTTAACTCGGGATTACGTGCATGGATGAACAATGTAACAAGCAGAACTTGAACCTGAGAAGTAAGTAACCTTATCGATGACTGACTCAGAAATGTAGAATATATGGTTACACCTGCTATTAAGACCTGTCTGAGCGGTGGAGAAGACTATAATAACATAAAGCTTCAAAGTAAGTATTACCCCCTAAGACTTACTAAGAGCTCATTGTACCTGCAGAAGTACAGTGGGCGGGGCCTTGAATAACCACATGCAGTCACTCTACCCAAGTAGACCCGAAGCCAACATTAAATGCATGCAGGCATGCAGTGCTGTGTAGGGATTCTGCCAAGAACTGGAATGAGGACAGCGAGAAGCCTGTCCCCAGGAGACTTGAGATGGGGCAGAAAGGGGCATCAGACTAAGAGGAAAACATGTGTCTTTTTCCATCCACAGTCACTCACACACAGGTGTCCCCACTGAGTAGTTCTATGCTCCCTAACACCCCGGGCGGAGCTACAGGGCTGGGGTTCCTCCTCTCTCCCTGGGGAGACGTGGGGCGATCAGAGCGAGTGCTGATGAAACCCTTGGGGACAGAGCAGGTGCCCAACAAGTACCAGTTTTTCCTTTCCCGACAAACAGGCCCTGGTCTTCCCGAGGCTTGGAGTCTCCCTCTCAGGCAGTCTTTCCTTGTGGCAGTATAATTTAATCCAAAGCTAGACGGTTCTGAGCTCCTCATCTTTATTTCCATGGAAACCAGCACAACGCTTTAAACATAACACGGAGCAGTTCAATGAGCCCAGAGCCTCCAGTGAGCATACTCAGGTTCAAGAAACGAACCCTGAAATGGAAAAAGAAAGCCACTATTTGTAAAACAAATATCGCAGCTTCCTTAACTTGGGTGCTGATCAGAGAAAGGAGCTGGTTTGACGTATAAAGGGGCTGAGGTGTAGAGGTGGTTTACTTGGGTTTCAGGAGGCAGCCTCAGTGCTCCGAGTCACACCTCCCATTCCCACTGCTCTCACTTTTTTTAATGTACATATTTTTATTGATTTCAGAGAGGAAGGGAGAGGGAAAGAGAGAGAGAAATATCAATGATAAGAGAGAATCATTGATCAGCTGCCTCCTGCACGCCCCCTGCTGGGGGGCATGTGCCCGAACTGTGACCTCCTGGTTCATAGGTCAATGCTCAACCACTGAGCCATGCCAGTCGGGCCCACCTGCTCTCACTTTGCCCAAACCCAAACCCGCTGGCTTCTCATCCAGCAGATGCCTTTCCCGTGACATAGTGCTCCCAAGCTGGGCACACGGACCCTCACGTTACCATGTCAAAGTAAAGGGTCCTATAGTCCCCTCAGGATCGTCAGCACGTGCAAGTGAGAGTGGGCTGGTCTGCAAAACGCAGCGTGAGGCCACACAGCCTTCCAAGGCCTTCCTTCCCTGCCCAGCCAGGTATATGAGTGCCCTTTAGCTCGACCTTGGTCCACTGGGGGCCCTTATATGTGTGGTTGTCTCTATATGGACGGTTTTCCCCTGCCCCCGCCTGGGCATTCCACCTGCTGCTCTGGTCTCAGCTCCATCACCTTCTAGAAACCCACCCTGATTCCTCATGTCTTGGTCAGATGCTGTGTGACCTCGTATCTAAGAGACTGTCACCCAGGGCTACCTCTGGGCAAAATCCCAAAGGTCGCAGATGCCACTGGTGCCCCCCTCTTCTTCTCTCAGGTACCCTCTTTTCAAGGTGTCTCACCCTGAGCCCTTAGTCTCCCAGGGCCAGTCAACTGCCTCCTGCTGACTCAAGCCCTCTAAGAGGTGCACCCCAATGTCAATGAGATTCTGTGGTTGCAACCAGCAGAAACCAACTCGGGCTCACTTAGACCAAACAAAAACCAACTAGAAGGGCCTGAGTTAATTCGCGTGTTGGAGGAGGGTGCAGATGTGGACTTGGATGGACAGGAACAGAGCAGCTCTGGGAATGCTGGTGGTAGGACCTACTTAAGGGTTTCTGGAGGGAGATGCCCTTGGGATGATGGGATCTTTGCATCTCTCCCAGGATCCAAATCTAGAGGGGGTGTATTTGACTGGCCCAGACCTGGACAGGGAAGGGCCGGCACCTGCATGGACTGTTGCCAGACATAAATCAATGAGAGGCAGTGGTTCTTTCTAAGCAAAATCAGAGTAAACACTGCTCAAACCAGACCAGATGCTGACAGGTGAACATGAGATGTGTCCATGATGACTCTACTGTGACCAGAGCCCCATAGCAATGTGCTTCCAGATGTTTCCTTTCCTGCCTGGTCCACCCAAGAAGATCCAAGCTTCCAGCATCTCAATTCCCTATAGTTCATGATATGGAAAAGGTTGAATTTCAAATATTTAGCAAACTTGGACTTTTTTCTAGAATGCTTACAGTAAAAAAATTACTTAGGGTGCTACCCATACCAAAATGACTTTCATTTTTACAAGATATTTAAAACTCAGAGTAATTGAAGAATGTCAGCCACTGTGCAGGAGAACGTGGAGAAAGATAGGCAAGTAGAGAGGCTCTTGGATCAGTCCTTCAAAACAAGTACTTAGTCTGGCTGGCTGATGTGGCTCAGTGGTTGAGTGTCGACCCATGAACTAGGAGGTCACGGTTCAATTCCCAGTCAGGGCACATGCCTGGGTTGTGGGCTCCATCCCCAGTGTGGGGCGTGCAGGAGTCAGCCAATCAGTGATTCTCTCTCATCACTAATGTTTCTATATCTCTCTCCCTATCCCTTCCTCTCTGAAATCACCAAAAATATATTTTTTAAAAAGACAAGTGATTAGCCTACAAATAGGCTCCATCCTCTTTCTCACTCTAAGGTGGGTAAAATAAAATCACATATAACTACTTCCACAAAGAAAATAGCTACAAAGATAAACCATACATACGCAACATGACCTAAAGTTTATATATCAAAGATTCTGCACTTGTATTTACACATCTATAATCCAATGTTGAAAATGGTTGGCCAGATTTAGGTATCATCACCAGGAAAGGGAGCTGAGAAGATTTAAGGGAAAATCCAAAAAGAAGGTGACATGTGAGGATCAAAGCAACTCGGCAAAGTCCTCTGTCTCTGCTTTTTCAGGCAGAAACACTACAGCCTCGAGCCCCGGGGCTCTCGAAGTTGATAAACGCCCCAAATAAATAGCACCTTCTGGCAGAAGTGTCCGCCTGGACTCTGCTGAACACGGTGGGGTCATTCCCAATAGAAAATGGCTCTCCACACTGTGACCAAGGCGATGGCCGACAACTACAACCAACATAACTGCTGGCTTCACTGTCCCAGCGCAGGCGGAGCGGCAGCAGAGGAGTGTCCAACGAGAGCCGACGATAAAAACTCAGCAGTCATCCGCTTTGCTCACACATCCCCTGAAGCTCACCTGAGCCAGCTGTTTAATCTCTGGCTGGGGGGCCAGGCTTCTCTCTCCTACCCACCATTATCCCAGCTGTCAGTGAAGGCCAGTGAGTCACCACTGCAGAGAGATAAGCGTCCTGCTACAGAGACAAAGCCAAATGCCATCCTGGGAAAGCTGATCACTGTTTTCTCACACTGCCCATGTGCCACGTGGCTTCCTCTGTCCGGCATGGGAGCACCTGAGAAGTTACAAACCTTTTAGGGGGTGCGATTCACATCTAGCCTCTGCCAGTTTTTAATCTCTTTGGAGGCGTCTACATTTTATAGAGCTTCAGGGAAATTATCACGAAGACCAGCGGTCACTGCATACTAGCCCATCAGCCTGCATAGTGCAGATAGAGGACCCAGGAGTCTGCATCCCACATGGCGTGGAAATTCAGGCCACTTCCTGGGAAAAGTGTTGGGTATGAGAAGTTGGTTCTCAAGGTACAACCACATCTCCTAAGGACCCTCCCTTACTCCCTTGCACTCAGGAAAGTAAGTCTCTTCCAGGAAGCCCAGGGATAACCCTCAATGTTCAGCTTCATTCAAAGCTACTTCCATTGACAAAGAAATCAAAGCAGTGGCAGAGCTCAAAGGGACTGACACAGTCTATCAGAAAGTGTGGAGAACAGGGAATGTGGCTTTCAGATGTACCGCTATCTTTCAGAAAATTAAGAAATTGCAAAAACTCTTGAGCCGATCTACCTGCTGTATGGAGGCAGTGATTTGCAAGAGAATGTTTGGAGGTGGCTATAAACACACACACACACACACACACACACACACACACACACAATGTGCCTGCCATCGTCAGAGGGAAAGTAACTTCTGTTTCTCTCCACCTTCCAAATCCCACACAAATGCCTCTCTCCTTGGCAGACCTAAGGCAGCCTGCTGCTGGCAAGGGATGCTGGGAACTGAGTCGCCTAGGTATTTTCTGTATGTTCAATATTTAAAGAGTGGTTGAATGAATGAGTGAATGAATAAAGCTGCTAATGAAGACTGTGCAATATGGGAGAGAATATCTGCTGCTATAGTAACCTATTAATATGACTAAAATACCATTCAGTGAATGAAATCAGAGGATAACATGGCATATCGAAGGAGAAGAAAAAGGAGGAGGAGGAGGAGGAGGAGGAGAAGAAGGAGGAGGAGGAGGAGGAGGAGGAGAAAGAGGAGTTGTTGTTGTTGTTGTTGACCAAAGGCTAAGAGGCCAAAGAATTGGACTAAAACACAGACTTCTTACTCTTGGCCATTAATGTTACCAGCTCCCCAGTGAGGCGGGACTGGTGAAAGCTCGGCTTACAGTCATGCAGCCTGTTGATGGTAATATAAGACCATAATGAGCTACATATGTTTGTTTTGATTGCTTAGTGAATCTATTTATGCTTTTGTCCATGTTGCATAAATTGAATTACTGTGAAGTAATCCAGTTTGTGAAAACTCTAAAGTTTACGTCTCTCCTGAGGTACTGAAATTAGAAGCCACCGAGTCCAACCATCTAGTGGCTACATCCGGGGCAAGTATAGACTGTTGTACAGGCGGCCCCGCGTCACTCCCTGGTGGACAGAGAAGCAGGTAGGGAGGAGGTCACGTGAATGTGGCCTTTCTAGGTGCTACCTCCCCTTCAGCCATTATCTCCGTAAAGCCGCAGCCCACTCCTATGAGGTTTCTCCCATCTTATTAAGGGAGAAAGAGAGGCTGAGCACACGCAAATCCCCTAGAGTCAGGGAACTAGCGGGTCAGAGCCATGGTGCCGGGTCCTGTGACTCCAAGCCTGTGCTTCAGGGTCTCTATCCCAGAACCAGAGACGCTTGGCTAAGAGACAAAGAAAGCGTGACACCACCACATCCTGATGTGACGTGATGCCTACACAGTGGAGTCACCTACGGAGGAAAGGGTTCTGTTTGGCTTGGCAAACTCAACTCTTCCTCCAACATTTGCTCAGAGGCCCCTCCACGCTGGGCGGGGCTTTGCTCAACCCTCCTACATACAGGGATTGCTCCCTCCGTGGTTCATAGTCTATGTCCCCATCCAGAGGCATTTTCCTCCATAGATTGCTAGGGTCTGTCTGCCTGTCTCCTCAATGGAGCGGCGAGCTTCCTGAAGACAGGATGATGCTCATTCATCTCCCAGGCCCAGCTCCGCCCTGGATGCCCCTCGCCTGCCAACCTAGCAGATGTTCACAGGACAGTGGAATGAGGGAGTCACATAAACAACGAAGCCGCATCTGCCCCTGAGATAAGGGGGGAAGAGAAGGAGCATCTGCCTGGTGCACACAGGATGTGACCTAGACTTCCTCTGCTGGAAAGCAGCGCTCGCGCTCTGAATCTGAATCGCTGCGGGAACAAAAGGGAGAAGCGGAAGAGACGTCGAAGGACGGACGCAGCAGTTTTCCTGTCTGGGGCTCGCACTGGATGGCTGGGCTTTTCCGGCTGTGACTGCAGTCCTGCCTCCACCTCGGGGACAGGCTGCCACTCGGGGCCTGCAGCCGCCTCCTCGTCCTCAGATAGAAAACACAGCTTCGGAAAGCGGGCCTCTAAGCAAATCCACACACGCACAAAATCCAACCACAGGAAACCCAACCAGACGCAGCACAGCCAGCTGCCAGCCGGGTCCTCGCCCCGTGTTTGCCGTTTTCTCTGTAAACAGCCCGCAGGATGTTCTTGGGGCTGCCTGCCTTCCCAGAGCCACACCTCAGCCAATGTGGAAAAGTCAGTCACCCGACATGGGGAACTCTTGTGAGTCACGACCTAATTCTAAAGGAGGAGGAGAGGCCTGCGCCCCGGGGCCTCCCTGGTGTGACTAGAAAGCCCGTCCGTCCCAGCACTTGGCACAGAGGCTGTACACTCAACCTACTCAATGTTACGACTAGTTTCCAGCCTCACAGACTAAACTTAGGAGAGAAAACGTGATGCTGAGTGCCTGCTGCCAGCTCTGGGGTTCACAGCAGGAAACACGTCCCTCTCCCACAGAAACAGAAATAAAAACAAATCGCTCAGATCTTGGCTTTGATATGGACGTAGCACTCACACACACCCCCACACACACACACACTCACACTCACACACACACACACACACACACACACACCATGATCCCTAAGTGGAACAGTTCCACAGTAAGAAGTCGTCTTAAAAACCTAATCAGAACTGAAATGAGGGCATCGCTGGCTCCAGGACTTGGCCATACCTGATGTCATTTTTATTTCTTGTGCTTTTCCCAGACCTTGCTCCTATCCAGTAAGAAGCACAAATACACCCACAGTCTTATCACTTTTATTTTAGCCTTAGGGTAAAGTTATCTTAATGTTTTAATAGGTAACTATTAAGTTTTTGAAGTGTTTTATATATCCGGTAAGCATATTTTTGACATGCAAACTATAATTAATAATTTTTTTATGTAATTTGTAATTGATATTTAAGTTATTTGACATAATTTTGGACAATTTTTTAAACTTTAGTTTGGCTTTGGTTTCTTCATTTTACATTCAAACTAGTTGAATATTATTTTATTTTTTCTCTCTTTGTCCGGGGAAATCAGCACTTCCTGAAGTTTATTGTGATTCTCCTAATGGTACAATTCATGACTGTCTTCTTTCAGTTCATTCATTGTCAATGGTGTGCAGTTTTCCTGCTTTCTTCCCGATTGTTTTCTGCAATTTCAGCACCTGCCCGGGGTTGGATGATGGCGTGAGACTAGGGAGGTGAGCTCACTATTGTACCCAAGTTGCTCCTTTTCAGTTCTCAGGTTCCACCAAACCATCATGTCTTTGCCATATTTTCTCTGAGGTTTGCCATTCTGATGGGAGGAAAATTGTGGAACATAGGACAGCATAAGAAGCCTAGAGCACCAGGGAGCAGAGCAGTGTGCTTTATATTTTGCCTCAGCTCATGGGACTTGAACCACACTCCTTTCAATGTCTGAGTCTAGGCTATAGGACTCGGGGTCAGTGGGTGGATGGTGGTGGGTGTAGGAAGTATCTTCTCTGCCTCTTCACAATCAATCACTAGTCCATGCAGCAGAGCTATACTATAGCCCAGCATGTGCTATAAAGCCTGGAAAGGGTTTTCAGTTCAGCAAAATTAAGAGCCAGGTTGTTCACTAGTACTTTCTAATGTGTTTGCATGCTTTCGTCTCCTCCTGTACCTTTGTGGACACTACATATATCCTGATGATCCAGTCTCAATTTTACATCAAGTGCCTTAAACCAAGAGTTTAAATTTAATGTGTATTTTATAAAATTTAAATATGCTGAATTAATGTTATTTAATATTGTTAAATAAGAATACTCTATATCTCTGATACAGTGATATTAAAATCACTTGATCTAACTAATTTAACTATCCCTATATTACTGTGAAATAAGTTTTGTTTTTTAGAAAGTGTGTGTGTATATATATACATATACATATATATATATATATATATGTATATATATATGTATATGTATATATATACACACACACACACACACATACATATGTATGCCTATATATGATATTATATATATAATGGAATATTATGTAGTAATAAAGAATAATATTATATATATAATGGAATATTATGTAGTAATAAAAAATAATGAAGTCGCCATATGTGACAACGTGGATTGACTTAGAGGTATTGTGCTAAATGATATAAATCAGAAAGAGAAAGACAAATACCCTATGATTTCACTTACTATGGAATCTAAAAAACAAAATAAATGAACAAACAAAAATAAATAAATTCATAAATACCAAGAACAAATTGACGGTTGCCGATGGGAGGGGGTGTTGGGAAGGTGGGTGAAAGGAAGGAAGGGATTAAGATGCATGATGCCAGTTACAACAATTTTGAATGTTCAAAAATTATAAACTCTTAAAAAAAATGTACAGCCCAACCAACACGGCTCAGCGACTGAGTATCAACCATGAACCAGCAGGTCAAGCAGGGTTCCATTCCTGGTCAGGGCACAAGCCTGGGTGTGGGCTCGATCCCCAGTAGGGGGCGTGCAGGAGGCAGCCGATCAATCTCTCTCATTTTTTCTGGAATAACATCAAATATTACATATTTTATCTATATTTAATTATATGATAGACTATATGCTATTGGCATATGTTATCTTTCCATTCTTTTAAGCGATTAAGATATTGACTGCAGCTGTATGTGTATATGTATATATATATATATATGTGTGTGTATATATGTATATGTATATATATACACACACACACACACACATACATATGTATGCCTATATATGATATTATATATATAATGGAATATTATGTAGTAATAAAGAATAATATTATATATATAATGGAATATTATGTAGTAATAAAAAATAATGAAGTCGCCATATGTGACAACGTGGATTGACTTAGAGGTATTGTGCTAAATGATATAAATCAGAAAGAGAAAGACAAATACCCTATGATTTCACTTACTATGGAATCTAAAAAACAAAATAAATGAACAAACAAAAATAAATAAATTCATAAATACCAAGAACAAATTGACGGTTGCCGATGGGAGGGGGTGTTGGGAAGGTGGGTGAAAGGAAGGAAGGGATTAAGATGCATGATGCCAGTTACAACAATTTTGAATGTTCAAAAATTATAAACTCTTAAAAAAAATGTACAGCCCAACCAACACGGCTCAGCGACTGAGCATCAACCATGAACCAGCAGGTCAAGCAGGGTTCCATTCCTGGTCAGGGCACAGGCCTGGGTGTGGGCTCGATCCCCAGTAGGGGGCGTGCAGGAGGCAGCCGATCAATGATTCTCTCTCATCATTGATGTCTCTCTCTCCTTCCCTCCCTTCCTCTCTGAAATCAATTAAAAAATATTTAAAATAAAATTTACAATGGCTTCAAAAAGTATACCAGGTGGGGTAAAAGTAGGTATACAGTTGAGTATGTGGAACAGAGTTTATTCCTGTATTAGTATGTATTAATGATTGAATTATTTTCCATACAAACAATGGTAAACCTACTTCTGCCCCACCCCGTATATGGAAAAACCTGGCTCGCTATCTGTAATGGGTTCAAATCCACCTCTGTCTGGAGACAGCAGGTGAAAATAACTGATCTGAGTGGAGTAGAGACAAGGACGACCAGAGGCAGGCACATTAGGTGCCAGTGACTGCAGTCATCCAGGCGTCTTCTCCTCGCTCACAGCGGACAGAGCGACCAGCAGCGCCAGGGCTGTGGGGTGTTACACGGGGCAGGGAAGGGGGGGGTAGTGCTACTTGGGAGGACAGAGGTCTGCAATCCGTCCTGCATACTGAAGTGGGAGTGCCAATCGAGTGAGCAGTCCTTCTAAGAATGGGTTCTTGTCATGGCTATTTTCTGCCTCCCCGTCTTTAAGGCAGGAAGACGGCTTAAGCAGCACCATTCATTCTGCGTGTGGCTCTGGGGTAATCGTCTTTATCAATATCGCATGAAACAGCCTCCGCAAGAACGGTGCAACCTGAAGGTCAGAGAGGGTTAGTCGCTCCGAAGCCGGAAGGCTCGTCTAAAACCCACTGGCATGGTCAGAGGCAGCTGTCCATCACCGAGACGAGGACACCGCAGCCCAGAGCAGAGTCCGAGGAAAGAATTCCTGAGAGACATCCACCTTCCGAACGAACGGAACACCCTGCAGCTTCTCACACTCGTTACAGGATCCAGCTCCCCTGCCGGCGCTCCTGCTGTTACTCAGCTCCTGGGTTTTCTCTCCACTTCCACCCGATTCATCGATTCATCGTCAGGTGATTCTTAGTCATAAGGCAGTTTTGTCGCATGTAAGATGGTGCCTACTTCCTCCCTCTGCCCTGAAATGTCACCAATGTGACAGAATAGTTTTGGTGAAAACCTCAGAATGTCTGACCACTTCAGATATGCTTTCTCAGTGTTTTCTGGGGTAAAAGCAGACGGCCCAGGAGAAGGAAGCTGCAGGACGGCCGCCGGTCCAAGCCTTGCCCTAGGGCGCCAGGAGCTGTGCCTGGCGGGTGTCCTTTGTATAGAGAGCACTTAGCGCAGTGCTACCTCCATTCTTCATCTTATTTGATGATGACGGCAACCCCTGGTTTAGATTTGTTTTATCTTTATTGTATCTTAAACACCTGAACGCATTTCAAAATCTTGTCTCACTTTTGTTTATTAATAAATTAGAGGCTCTTCTAGGCTTTCTCCTGGCAAAGGAGCCTTCCTTCCCCGAAGATAGAGAGCACTTAGCGCAGTGCTACCTCCATTCTTCATCTTATTTGATGATGACGGCAACCCCTGGTTTAGATTTGTTTTATCTTTATTGTATCTTAAACACCTGAACGCATTTCAAAATCTTGTCTCACTTTTGTTTATTAATAAATTAGAGGCTCTTCTAGGCTTTCTCCTGGCAAAGGAGCCTTCCTTCCCCGAAGAGTAGCTTCAAAATGGGACCCTGGACCAGCAGCCTCCATGTCACCAGGGAACTTGCTACGCGAACATTCTCCAACCCACCTCAGCCCTACTGAGCCCCAAACTGGGGGATGGGGTCCAGCTCTCTGTGTCTAAACAAGCCTCTGGGTCATTCTGGTGGATACTGAAATTTGATCTTATGATTCAATGTTACGACATTAACAAACATTAGAGCAGAAAGATTTCAATCCATCCACTAAACATGAGGTGTTGTCGTAAGAGGAAGGAGGGAAGGAGAAATGAAGTTCATGAGCTGAAAAGCACACCTTTGAACTTGACCTACCGGAGGTGCCTCAGCCCAAGGAAACTTCCTGTGGATATTTGCTCTACAGCG
>NW_005354632.1:5525437-5541959 GCF_000412655.1 Myotis brandtii | reverse complement strand
AAGACAAAAGAGAAAAGTATGCTAACAAAGGTTTATCTCCATTAGAGAGTAACCATTTACCAAAATATGCTTATGGAGTTTTTAATAACAGAAAAGTGCGCATGTTGGAATGTTATTGGAAAGAAAGCTGGGTAAGAAGTTATGGGAGAGATAAAATCACAACTACATGAAAGTGTATAGAGAGGACAGGCTGAAAAGAAAGATACCCCGTGTTAACAGTGGTCTCTGAGCAGGGGGCTAGGAGGCTTCTCTTCCCTATGAGCTTTCACATTTTCCTAACTGAGGATACACGGCTGCAATCATGGGAACAAATTTAATAAAACTGGTAAATAAAAATTTTTGTAAAAATAAATTCAACTGAGGCTGAGAAACGAGGTGATTTGTTCAAGACCAGGCAGAAAATAAGTGGAAGAACGTAAAGCTAAGCGTTCAGACTAGAAGAAATGCCCACATATGCTTTTGACAGCTTCTCTTAGAGCAGTGGTTCTCAACCTTCTGGCCCTTTAAATACTGTTCCTCATGTTGTGACCCAACCATAAAATTATTTTCGTTGCTACTTCATAACTGTAATGTTGCTACTGTTATGAATCGTCATGTAAATATCTGATATGCAGGATGGTCTTAGGTGACCCCTGTGAAAGGGTCGTTCGACTGCCAAAGGGGTCACGACCCACAGGTTGAGAACCGCTGCCCTAGATTATTCAGATGGAACCAGTGTCATCTCCAGGGTCCTTAGAAGAGGGAGGCAGGAGAGTCTGAGCCAGAGAGAGCAATGTGAGGACAGAGCAGAGGTCAGGGTGATGGGACCACCAGCCAAGGAATGCAGGCAGCTACTAAGAAGGAAACAGGTTCCCCCTAGAGCCTCCGGGAGGAATGCCACCCTGCCCACACCTCGGTTCCAGCCCCGTAAGATTGATTTCAGATTTCTGACCTCCAGAATGGAAGATAATAAACTGCTGTTGTTTAAGTCACCACGTTTGTGGTCACTGTTATAGCGGCAACAGGAAACTAATACACTCGGTTTATCCCTGCTTCCCACACTTCCATCTCCCCACTAGTGAACCCCGCTGAGAAGCCAGGAGAGCAAGGGGAGGGCAAGGCAAGGATCTGGGGACGCGTGCCAAGGCCCGTGCAATCCTTCCCCACCCCGTGGGAAGCTCGTGCTCGAATGCACATCTGAAACTTATTCTTCTGAATGAATTTCATGTTAAACCCTAGGTATGTAACCCTTCCTGTTAAGTTTGTTTTCATCCAAGTGGGAAAAAGAGAGGCATGTGGAACCCTCTGCAGCCACAGGCACATGCATGTCATAAAAACAAGGCGCATCCTCTCCAGGTTCACTCACAGTCATCATTCTCATGCGAGCCACGGACGACATTTGGCCAAGAAGTCATTTTCATGAGATGGTCTGGTAAGTTTATGGACTCCGCTTGATTTCGCTTATTTTATTTGCATGTAAATCGAAACAGATGACATCAGCTTATCTTTCTCAAAAGCAGCACCGGTCTCAGAAAGCAATCTGCAAAATGAAAGTCCCAAAACAGCGAGCTCTGCCCGGGCCATCGGGTGTGCGGGCTGCTGCCCACCGCTGCCCCCTCTGAGCCATTCTCCCCACGACCTGGCAGCCCAGCCCATCAGCTCCGTGGCTGGGGGAAAAATGGGTCATTGCACTGGGACAAAAGGACATTCACTGCAAACACCGCAATTAAGAAAAGTTGGAACCTGGTTGGTTTCAAACGCCCCAAGGAAATTTGTAGTTGCAGAGTGTGTGTGCCAGAGGCAGACAGACCAGCCAAGCAACACAAGTCCACAGGCGGCCCACCAGGAGGGGACACGCTTAGGAATTCAATCAAGCAGAAGGAAGTGGCCGCCAGCCACTGATGGAGGGGACATGAGGCCTTGGGAGAAAGGCTGTTTTCTCCGTTCCTCGCATTAACTGAAACATCCTGGAACTGCCAGTCCCAGGACCTAAAAATAGGGCATCGCCACAAAACAGTCCATAGTGACTCTTGTTTGTGTGTTTTGTTTGTTTTTTAATCCTCACCGGAGGATATTTTTCCACTGATTTTTACAGAGAGTGGAAGAGAGAAGGAAAGACAGAGAAATATCAATGTGAGAGAAACCCATCGACTGGTTGCCTCCTGTACGCGCCCTGACCAGGGAGAGCCTGCAACTGAGGTATGTGCCCTTGACCAGAATCGACCCCGGGACCCTTCAGTCACCACACCTCAAAGTCATGGGACCCAGAGGCCGTGCACTTACTGCCCAGTCTGCTCAGACTCTCTGGGCTTCTGTGGAAGGAGAAGCCTGCCTGGCAGAAGAAGGGTGGTGCCCAGCCACCAGGGGGAGAGGGAATGACCGGGCAGCAGGCTGAAGCGGCTGAAAAAAGCAGCGCAGAGCAGCCCCTCCTCTGACGTGCACGGAAAAGTCCACACTCTGGGCTCAGTTCACCTAGTACGGGGCCACCAGCACCCCCAGGGACACGTAGACACTAACTCAAGTTCAGTTCATAACGCTTCCATTGTGCACCCATCATGAGCCACGTCTGAGTGCTAAACACAGACAACACTATAAACAAGGGCCACTCTCCGCTCAAAGTGCTGCCGATCGTGTACAAACCAGGTTGTCTGGGGAGAGCTGCTCTCCCCACTAAAGGAGCACACATTCCGCCCGGGCGGTGTGGCTCAGTGGTTGAGCATCGACCTCCGAACCAGGAGGTCACAGTTCGATTCCCGGTCAGGGCACATGCCCGGGTTGTGGGCTTGATCCCCAGTGTGGGGCATGCAGGAGGCAGCCGATCAACAATTCTCTCTCATCACTGATGTTTCTAGCTCTCTCCCCCTCTCCCTTCCTCTCCGACATCAATTAAAAATTTTTACTTTAAAAATAAAAGCTGAAGAACATTGACTATTCAAATTGTCTGCAAAGTCAGTCATTGTAGAAGTGTTAACCTAATGAAGAGAAATCTTCAAAGACAAATTCTCCAAATGTTGCTGCAGCCCAGCAGGGGAGTCGACGGGACGCTAGCCTCCTTCCTTAGCAACAATTTCTAAAGAGCCAGGCAGACGTTGCTCTGCGGGAGAAAACCAAGATGGGCAAGATACGCACTGCCCTGCCGAAGGCTGATTTCCGGTGTTCATACTACATGACGGCCAAGTGGAGCACAGCGAGAAAGCGAGTTATGCCAGTCCTGTTTGCAGCAGACGTCTGACCCATCACCGGGGTCCCCAGCTCCAGCCCTGCCTGGTCTGGCCCTGTTGGGAGGGGGGCGTGGCCTGGGGAGGAAACACACCAGGGATGGTGAGGGCCGAGGAGCGTGCAATACTTTCTCCATCGACAGCCATGCTCCCTTACCCCTCCGTTTCCTTCTTAACAGCTGGCCCCTGAGAACCTAAACTTAGCCAGGGCGAGGTGTAGGAAACTAGATAGCGCATTCTCCAGTTGGATAGGAAATACGGGGCTCAATGTGTTCAAGGTTAAGATTAATTCCTCACTTCCTCTGAATCTATTTTAAAAACAGAGCAAAGGAGGGCATGTGCTTTCTTCTAACGGAATGGCGGATGATCAAAGGGTAAGCATGATCTGTGTGTCAAGCCCTCCCACTGCCGTGGCCCTCTGCCTGCAGAATTTGAAAGTATATATATTTTATCATTGTGGTTAAAACTTGGTTACCTGTGTCTATTCAGAAAATTCAGCTGTGGCAACAGCCAGAGGAGTAGTGCATCGTGATTGGCTGCGCTGACATGACCCAGCAGAAGGAAAGGGGTGACTGGCTGCCTGGGGAAGAAAGGACTGGAGCTGCTGAAGAGTCGTGTTTCACAAGTGACATTCGAGGTCTATGTGCGTCAGACACGGAAAGAGGAAGGAGGAGGGTCCTTTTCTCCAGGGGGGGTTTGCCTGTGGCCCATGGCTCACTGGTCTCACCGCAGTCTGCCTTTGTCTTGCTCCGCTGAGTTGTCATCTGTGACATCCCTGTGCGCTACGGTTTGCCTGTGGCCCATGGCTCACTGGTCTCACCGCAGACTGCCTTTGTCTTGCTCCGCTGAGTTGTCTACAGCAGCCTTTGAGTTGCTCCAGACCCTATATGTCCGAGAGGAATACCCGTCACTCTACAACCTTTCAGTATAAAGACAATCAGCCCAGAAACGGGCAGGCCATAGGATTCTATCGATTCCCAACTCCATCGTCAGTGCTCCATCTAACTAGAGTGCCTTTTCCACCAAAGCGCTTTTAACTCGGGATGGAACCTGATCTGTGTCTGAATCGGGTGTCATTATCAAGACCATCATTCAATCATTCCTTCGCTTACGCTACAAATCCTTCTTAAGTTCCTCATAGTTGTTGGCTCAGCTCCGGACACTGCGGGCAACTGCTGGACAGGACACAGACAGCACCTGCTGGGGGTGGGGGTGGGGGCATACCCAGTCCAGGGAGACAGACAGTAAACATGGCATTTCAAAAACCAACAGGAACTACGGTGCCATGAAGAAAATAACACAGGACGGCGCACCCCTAGCTGCCGGGTGAGTCCCTCAGGTTGGTGTTCAGGGAAGACTCTCTGAGGAGGTGTCCTTTGAGGTGAGATGTGGCTGACAGGAGGGAGTGGGCCATGGGGAGACGCGGCAGACGTTCTAAGAGGGGACACAACAGGACAAAGGCCAGAACAAGCACAGGAAGTTCAAGGAGCAGCCAGCAGGCCAGCGGGGCTGGAGCCCAGGGGGTGTAGATGGAGGGAGGGCTGTCGGAGGGGCAATGCAGGGCCTTCCTTCCTGGTTGGACCTCTATCCTGAGTGCAATGGGAGAGCGGGGGCGGGGGCGGGGAAGGACCTCCAACAGGAGAGTGACAGGACCCGGCTTGAGTTTTTAACCTTCTGGCTGCCATGTGGAGGATTAGAGACAGAGCACAATAACGAGAACAGTAAGGAAGGGATTACGATATATAGATTCAAACTCTAATGTATATGGTTGGGTTTTTTAAAGATAACACAAGGACACTTAGAAACAAAAAGGACTCAGGGTTTTTAGATTAATTAAAGACAGATATGCTAAAAAGAAGAAGGGTTACCACTGATAATAAAAGATCCAGATTACTTTGTAAAATATGCTAAGTGACCATGCTGGTAGAATTTTCCTATAATCATTGGTTAAATAAAGTTTCAAGTCTTTTCTTTTTTTTAAATATATTTTTATTGATGTCAGAGAGGAAGGGAGAGGGGGAAAGAGAGATAGAAACATCAATGATGAGAGAGAATCATTGATTGGCTGCCTCCTGCATGCCCCCCACTGGGGATCAAGCCCGTAACCTGGGCATATGCCCTGACCAGGAATCGAACCGGCGACCTCTTGGTTCCTAGGTCAATGCTCAACTTCTGAGCTACACCTGGCTGGGTGTCTTTTCTTTTTTTAATGTATTTTTATTGATTTCAGAGAGGAAGGGAGAGGGAAAGAGAGATAGAAACATCATTGATGAGAGAGAAGCATCGATCAGCTGCCTCTTGCACACCCCACACTAGGGATTGAGTCCGAACTGGGGCATGTGCTCTGACCGGGAATCAAATCCCTGACTTCCTAGTTCATAGGTCAACGCTCAACCCCTGAGCCACGCCGGGCCGAGCTCAAGTCTTGAGACAGAAAGAGGGAATTGAATGTGAGAAGGTCTTAGATGAAGCATAGAAACAGATTTACATGTAGAAAGACAATAATCATTATTTCAGAATAATGATCACCCTAGGCATGGGGTGAAATCACTCTGGGTTTTCACCTAGACATGGAGAAAAACAGGAAGCGAGAGGAGAATACCAACCAGTCCTATCTCCCAAGTATTGTCATGAGCAGTATGCTTGGCTCATCCAGACAACCCAGCAATAATATGACTTACTAATAAAGTCTCTATCTTTGAGACTTTGGCTGAATTTAAACTCTCAAGTGCAAGATGTGTGTGTGTTTTAGAGATGACTTGAAATGGGAGAGTTAGCATAAAAACACCAATGTTTTCCTTCCTTGGAAACTAAACTTTCATCACTTTTAACGCTGAGATTGGGCAGTTCTGATGCCAACAATTCTTGGACACAGGGAAGAGCACTCACGATTCCCTTAGAAAAGGCAGAGGAAAGGCACTGCCTAAGTGGATATGAACTTGAATGACGTCCAAATTCTTTTTTCTGGGAAAGAAACAAAGCCGCTAAAAACTGGTACAAATGCGGAACGAATGTGACAGCACAGAAAACATCAAGACCAAAGCAATTATCCTTCAGTCTCCTAGCATGCAGTCATTGCTGTACCAGTTGGAATGAGATTTGACCCCCCAAAAATGGGAATTAAGCAATTTTTTCCCCAGAAAACTAGCTAAGAAATTAAGAAGAATGTGGAGGCTATGGTTATTAAAATAAAATTTAGCTCAAATCAATCATGTGTTTAAAAGAGAAGAGCAATTGTTTACAGATGTTCTCATGGGTGAGAAAAGGGCCATAGTCCACAATGACCTGAAGCACATCACATATATTTTTTAAAAAGAGAAAACCTACAATACCACAAAGAGAGGAAGGGAGAGAGAGAGTTAGAAATGAGTCTCAAGAACCTGAAGCACATCACATATATTTTTTAAAAAGAGAAAACCTACAATACCACAAGCTGTTCTCCAACTCCAACTATATTTTGATGAGTCTCAAGAAACAGAGGAAATGTACATGAATTATTGATTTTTTATGACATTGAATAAAAATCACTTATTTGTAATTTCCTTAAAGTGGGTTGGCCAAAATATCATGTATATATGTATAGGTTGTGCAGTCTAGGTTGTGGGTATATGAATGGGTATTCATTGGACAATTCTTTCTACTTTTCTGTTAATTTCTGTTAATTCTTTCTACTTTTCTGCGATTTTTTTATGTTAATCAAACAAGAACTATTTAAAACAAACTGTACAAAGGCGATATAATGCAAATATCCCATTAGTTGGTACCCAATAGAACCAAATATCATTAAGACTCTTTGAAAACTTGGTTAAAAGGCACTAATATAGACGGCTTTCTATCTTAGACTTATTAGAAGAGTTGATATTTTTTATTACATGATAAGAACTCAGACTCCTAGGAAATAAGGAGAGGGAATAAATTTATATTGTAGTCAATTAAATATAAAAATGAGTTGGTGTTTGTGTTGACACCAAATGAAGAGGATGGAAGTCTAAAACCAATAGGCATGTGCCCAGCTCTGTGAACAGTATCTACCCCCAAGGGAGTAATACTTGGGCAAGAAAAAGACAATTACACACAAAATAATTAGCCATGATAAAAACACAGAGCACCATGAACACAGACAATGTGCGGTGAAGGCCTGGGTGGAGGGAAGGGGGAGGCGGGAGCTAGGGGGCGGGGATCAATGGGGGAAACTAAGCAGGGCATCTATAATACTTTCAACAATAAAGATAAATTTTTAAAAAATCCAGAGTGAAATTAAGTACCATTATAGATTAAAATGCATTACAGATATACAGACATAGGGCATATCTGGTAGGCAGAATCATGGTCCCCCAAAGAGGCCCATGTCCTAATCCCAGAACCTGAAGCTATTTCACCTCCCATGACCAAAGAGACTTGTAGGTGTGATTAAGGGAAGGGTCTTGAAGGTTGGCCTGGATTGTTCTGGTGGGCTCGCTCCAATCACAGGGGTCCTTACAAGAGGGTGGCGGGAGAGTCAGGGACGCCCAAAGCAGCAGAGGTTGGAATGATGTGGGTGACAAGCCACAAAATGTAGGCTGTCTCCGGAAACTAGAAAAGGCCGAGGAATGATTCTCCCCTAGAATCTCTATAAGGAACACAGCCTTGCCGACTCATTGTATTTCTGTATTATTACTTTTCATCCTTACCCGAAGATATGTTTTTATTGATTTTTAGATAGAGAGGAAGGGAGAGAGAAAGAGAAACATCGATGTGAGAGAGAAATACCGATCAGTTGCCTCCTGTACGTACCCCAACCAGAGATAGAATGTGCAACCTAGGTATGCACCCAGACCGGGAATCGAACCTACCATCCTTTGTGTACGGGACAATGCGCCAACTAACTCAGCCATCTGGCCAGGGCCGACTCATTTTTGATTTTTCACTTCCAGAATTGTAAAATAACAGATTTATGTTGTTTTAAGCCACTAAAGTTGCGGTAATTTGTTACAACAGCAAGAGGAAACGAATACACCATATTGTAAATGGGGGTGCTGTAGCAATGAGGAAGGAGAGAAGATCAATACTTATTAAATACTAGTAGAGAGGCCTCATGAGGGAGATGAGACATGTGAGAGGCTCTAAAGCAGCGTTTCTCAACCTGTGGGTCGCGACCCCTTTGGCGTCGAACGACCCTTTCACAGGGGTCGCCTAAGACCATCCTGCATATCAGATATTTACATTATGATTCATAACAGTAGCAACATTACAGTTATGAAGTAGCAACAAAAATAATTTTATGGTTGGGTCACAACATGAGGAACTGTATTGAAAGGGCCAGAAGGTTGAGAACCACTGCTCTAAAGGCTGTGCTAGCCCAGCCGGTGTGGCTTGGTGGTTGAATGTCAACCTATAAACTAGGAGGTCACAATTCGATTCCAGGTCAGGACATGTCTGAATTGCAGAATTGATCCCCGTACGGGGTGTGCAGGAAGCAGCCGATCAATGTTTCTCTCATCGGTGTTTCTATCTCTCTATCCTATCCCTTCCTTTCTCTAAAATCATCAAAAATATATCTTTAAAAAAAAAAGACAATGTAGAGAGGAGCCTGAGCTATTCCCAGCCATCCTGGCTGAAGCCCCTGATATGTGAGCAAGGCTATTCTAGACCATTCCCTCCAGCTTAGCCAGCTGAGAGCAAAAGAACTGACCATCCAATCCACAGAATCCTGAGGAATAATAAATGCTAATTGCTTTAACTAAGTTTTGGAACTGCTTGTTATGCAGCAAAAACTGATACACTTCTTTCCTTGGATTCAGCATCCCAGGACTTAGGTGTCTGGCTCTCAGGCCAAATAAACTTATAACTATGAGTTAATAAGAAATAATATTGGATAAGTAAAATGGAGCCAAAATACAGTGAAATTTGACTTTCACCAAATTATGGTGAATAAAAGAGATGAGCATTGAGTAAAGACAGGAAAGGGGCATGAAGAAAACAGTATTTCAAAAAGATAAATCTACTGGGGGATGCAGTAACAAAAGTATAAACTGAAAACGGGGAGGTCATTGTGACATTTTTGCTACAATTCAGGCATGAAGGGGAAACACAAAAGGCCACTAGAAAATTAAAGCAAAAGGCAAAACTCTTAACCAATCGTATAGTTTATACTAGAGGCCCAGAGTAGCTCGCTTCCGCTTGCCTCAACTGGCCGCTCCGTCCACCGCCGCTTGTAGCTTGCTGCCCTGCCCTCCGCCACTAGTAGCTCGCACCCACCCACAGGAGCCACTGCTCGTTTGGTCGTGACGGCGTGACAGCCACGGGCCTTTTATATGAGAGATGATTTTATAAATGTAACTAATCATAGCAGAGACCCGTGATTGTTCACCATTTCGACTGCACTTCTGTCCTGCACCCACAGCTAGTCCACATTTCCCGGACTCCCTTGCAGTTCGGTGTAGCTATGTGACTGAGTTCTGGCCAATGTAATGAGGGCGAAAGCAATGCAACTCCACTTCCAGATCTGGCCCATAAAAACTTCCTGTGGGATTCTGTCCTCCCTCTGCCTTTCCTTATCTACCAGCTGAATGGACAGGATTCCCAGGACAGAGGGGAGGCCAGAGCCACAGAGTGAAGGAGACTAGATCTCCAAATGGCCACAGGGAAAGCTACCCACCAAGTAGAACTATCTGCTAAGAACTTGGTGGAAGCGAGAATTGAATCTTTACTGTATGAAGCCCCTGAGGTTGGGCGGTTTGCTCGACAGCCAGCATTTCTTACCCTACGGAATACAACTGTGCCACTTCAAGCCTAATGAGTTGTAATATCCTAACCAAAGAAAAGTGGTGGGGTGTTCCCTTTCAAAGCACGAGGGACTGGAGACAGGCCAAGTAAAATTGGAATCTGAATAGAGTGCAGTAAACACAATCTCAGACTTGCAAAGATGGAACTCATAACACAATATTGGAAGGGCTTATCTTACTAATAAAAAGCAAATGAGGCAGAGACGTGGCAACACTCCAGAGTAAATCAGGAAAGCCCTGGCTGGGAATCCAGGTTTCTGATAATACATGCAAATTAGAACGCATTGAGCTGAGGTTGGAAGAGAAAGAACACAAATTAAACGGCTGTGGGCGTGCTCCAGGGAGACCACGCTGGCTGGAAGTCACTGCTCTCCTAACAGAGAGGAAACATTCAGGGTAGAGTTCAATGGTACTAATGACATTGAGAGCTTCTGAAAGTCCCCTCTGCCTGGCTGGTGTGGCTCGATGGTTGAGCATCGACCTATGAACCAGGAGGTCACCATTGGATTCCCAATCCCCAGTAGGGGGTGTGCAGAAGGAAGCTGGTCAGTGATTCTCTCTCATTACTGATGTTTCTCTCTCCCCCTCTCCCTTCCTCTCTGAAATCAATAAAAATGTTTTAAATAAAAAATAAAAGTCCCCTTCTGCTGAAAATCAAGTGTCAGACTCAGTCCTGACTTGCCTTGCTGGTAACTTCATCTCTTGGAGGCCACAGGAAGCCACAGAGGGAACCGGTGTCCCAGGCCTAATTCTGAGAAAGAAGGGAATGCAGTTGGTGATTGGAGATGACAGAAAGTGACATGTCATCGTGGAGTCTTTTATAGAGGAAAGGAAAGCTTCAAACTGTGGACAATGTACCACGGAACCGGTGTCCCAGGCCTAATTCTGAGAAAGAAGGGGAATGCAGTTGGTGATTGGAGATGACAGGAAGTGACATGTCATCGTGGAGTCTTTCATAGAGGAAAGGGAAGCTTCAAACTGTGGACAATGTACCATTGAATTGAGAAGATGGGACACAGGATTATTTTAGAGTAAAGAGAGATCCAAACTGGCACAAGAGGGCTCAGATATTTTTAAAGTATGAAATTCTGGATACACAGTCCTGAATATCCTGTCCTTTGTGGGAGAAAAGTGGAGGTATATTTAAAGAAATCAGTAAGATTCCATAAAAGCTCTCTGATTCGCTCTGACTTAAAAGTACAGATTAGACACAGACATAAAACCTGGAATAAACATAAATGCAGCTGCCACTCAGACCTACATCCTCCCCACCGCTCTGGGAGGCTGCATCAGCTTTAACACTGAATATACATATTTTTTGGGAGACATCTGTAATTTATTGATTTCTAGACAGGGGAAGGGAGAGGGAGGGAGAGAGAAACATCAATCGGCTGCCTCCTGTACTCCCCCTACTGGGCATCAAGCCCGAAACCTGGGTATGTGCCCTGAGGAGGACCGAACCTACAACCTGGTGCACAGTTGGGTATGTGCCCTGAGGAGGACCGAACCTACAACCTTTCGGTGCACAGTATGACGCCCAACCAACTGAGCCACACCAGCCAGGGTAGCACTGAACCCTCTTTATGCCCAAGGGCTCCTTGCTCGTCGTCAGTAGTTGTAGTTCCAGACCAGCTGCTGCCTTGTATCAAGAAGGTGAGCCAGCAGATTCCTGACTGTGCACAACCGCACAGGGAAGGGGATTCTGGGAAGTTAAATTCCAGTTTAGCTAAGCTGACCTGGCACACAGCCACGACCTCATAACGGTGTGGCTCTACCCACCTCTCACCTGTCCATTCGAATCGACCCTGGACAGTGAGTGTCATCAGGAGAGGGTTCTCACATGCAATTCCAACCTTGTTGCGCTCCAACTGCCACCATCCCCACTCAAATTCCCCTCTGCCTCGCCATCACCAACAGCATCCAAGCTACACTCCTTTGCACAAAATACTAGTTAAGATCAGGTATGTGTGCAAGAGACTGAAAACTCAAAATAATAGTTGCTTAACCCAATTATACATGTATTGCTCAGATGGAAATCTGGTGGGTAGCCTTGGGCTGTAAGGATTTCCATGGCATCAGGGACCCAGCTTCCTCTCTTGTTCCTCAAGGTTGACATCGTTTTGCTTTTCAGAATTGAGATGGAGAAAGGGACAAAGACAAAAAGGATGCTCTCATTCTCCAGGGCCTAAGAGAGCTGCCACACCCAGCTTCAAGGGAGCTTGGGAAATGTAGTCCTTAATCTGAGCAGCTATGTGCCCCGCTAACATGTCTACTGCTAATTGAAGGAGGGGGGAAACAAATATTGGGGGACAATTAACCATCTCTCCCACCTGTGACATATCACCTGCCCCTGCAAACTCTTCTAACCTCTTTTCTACCCATTTACCTCTCATATTTTAACTGTAAAACTAGAATACTTGATGTTTCCCCCAACACTCCCTGAACTACCTAATTTCGTGACTTTGCACATGCTGTTCCCTTGACTGGAATTCCCCCTCCACTCACCTGCTGGGCAAACATCTATTTTTTCCTCCAAGAACTCATTGGTCATTTGCCGCAGGTGTTTTATTTCCTTACACACCTCCTGCCCTTTGAACACATACCCATTAAAATAATGATGTCATTGTAAGACTACTGTTTGTTGCACCATCGGTCTCCCTTCTTCTGAGTTCCTTAAGTGTGGGGACTCTTTTCAGCCCGGAACCTCAACAGTGGGCCCAGTATCCAATGCATAGTGCATAGGAAATGTTTGCAGAACGCAGACTTGCAGAGTGTACGGGGACTGATATTTCAATCAGTCCACATGCTGTATTTCTATGAAAGAGTCTGAAGCGGCAGGGCCTCCTATGGCTGTGGAACTGCGACACCGCTTTTGCTGTTTCTGGAGGAGAGTTCAAACCCTCGTAGACGAACTCAACCGAGAATGAATGGACAGTTCTGGATATCAGCCCACCGAGGTGTCTGGGAACCCTCCCGAGAGGGTGAACGGGCTGGAACTTTCCTAGGAAACACATCTGTTTGTGATATTCAGAACCCAGGGCACTGGCCTCATGAGAAACAACTTAGACCATTTCTCGCTTTAGCAAACAGCAAGGTCAAAGGTTGGGTGAGCAAATGGGACTCCAAGGAACTGTGCTGAGTAGTGCAAGGCCCGGGCCTGCAGACCACACCACAGCCATCATCTGGATGTCGCTCTGGGAAGTCCAGTGTGTCAGCCAGCACGAGGCCCGGTCCCCTTGCCAAGGAGCACCACATGCTCCTTCCCTGATAGTCCAGGTCCCTCTGCATCCGTTTGAACATCTTACTCAGGAAGTTTCAAAAAATCAAGAATTTAAGTCAAAATAAATCAACAGAAAAATGAATTGCATTTGACTGTGTTCAGTGCCTGGCACACACACATTTGACCTTGAGGGAATGAGAGTGCGTTCCTGTGGGGAAAGAATGCAAAACTGGAATGAAACCAAAGCTATTTTCAGGGATAGTGAGTGGCAAGGGCACCCCCTGTTCATCAGCTAGATGATCAGTGACCCAGAGAGGCAGCTGGGAGGGTGGAGGGACCAAAATGTTTTGTGTTTGTGTGTAAATTAACTGTAAGCCACCTCTCTATCTGAAGTCCCTCTCCTGCTTCCTCCCCACTCCCTGCATGATACTCCCACCCATGTAAGAAAGGACAGCGGGAGGGGGGGGGGAGTTAAGAATTCGTTGTTATAGTGAGAAGACCAAAAATTAAAATTATGTACAACATTCAAGGGTAGCAACAACAGTGGTTGAATTTCCTAATGAAGCCGTGATTCCCCCCCCTCTTCGCAGGCAGGTTTCAGGAGAGATCAGCCCCCTTGAGGATGATGTGAAAGGAGATTTTTCCACTGAGTGGGACGTTAGATGAAACTACTTCTGAGGTCTCTTTCAACTCAACATGGCCTTATTCTGTAGCTATTGATATTTCCTCATGGCTGAAATCTGAATTGTTCTATCTTCAATATTTCATTGTACTATTGATTTGTTTAAAGGGGGAAGAAGTCTCACCCATTAATTAAATGATCAACATAACTGGGCAATGACGATTGAATTTTTTCCCCCTCGACCTGCTTAAGGTCATGTACTCCCAGGCTCAGACTACAAGGGCTTCCTTAGCCAAGAAACCCAACCCTTTCCCCAGAGAGCTGCCCAGCCCCACCACCACGCCCAGTTGTGTGGCTTTTCTTCAGACATGTACCTACAAGACCAGGGAAAAGGAAAATCAATAGTTTACTGTCTCATAAGAAATGCTGCCATCAATGATGTTGGGGAGCTGGAAAGGGCCAAAGACAGTCACTGTCTAAGGACACACTAACTGCCACCAGAGTACCGAGAGGCCGGGTGAAATGGGGTTGTTCAGAAGTGAGGATGAAGGGCAGGAAACGTTGAGGACGTTTGGCACAGCAAAGGTTAATTGAAATTCAGCAATGGGGCAAATGTCTGGTCAAGTGATAGACCTCTTGAATTCAGAAATCAATACGTTCACAATTATAAAGCTGGCTGGCAGCAGAGACTGCATTAGCAGTAGAGATAACCAACAAATTCTTACACTGCCCAGTTGGTATGGCTCAGCAATTGAGCGTCGACCTATGAACCAGGAGATCACAGTTCAATTCCTGGTCAGAGCACATGCCCAGGTTGCGGGCTTGATCCCCAATGGGGGAGTGTGCAAGAGGCAGCCAATCAATGACTCTCTCTCATCATTGATGTTTCTCTCTCTCTCTTCCTCTCTCTGAAATTAATAAAAATATAAAATAAATACATTTTTTCATTGAAAAAAAAATGGCCCTGGCTGGATGCCTGTTTGTTGAAGCATCATTCCATATACCAAAAGGTTGCAGGTTCGATTCCCAGTCAAGGCACATACCTGGGTTGTGGGTTTGATACCCACTCAGGGCACGTACAGGAGGCAACCAACTGATCTCTCTCTCTCTCTCTCTCTCTCTCTCTCTCTCTCCTTTCTTCTCTCTCTAAAATTAATAAAAGCATATCCTCAGATGAGAATTTTAAAAAAAGAAAAAGAAAGAAAAAATGGCTCAGGGAAAATATAGTGTGTCTAGCTGGGATTGAGGGCTGTTTTTGTTTGTTTGTTTGTTTTGTTTTGTTTTTAAACACAGATACTGAAAAGAGGACATGATGAATTTTTTGTAAATTTGAAAACCAGATGAAACATATCGATCCCTGGGGGTAGAAGGGAGTCCTTACCAAAAATAACTAAATAAACACAAAACCTGGATATTTATACAACCATTAAATAAACGAAATCAACATTTTAAAACCTTCCCACAAAGAAAACCAGACCCAGAGAGTTTCACCGGCAAATTCTACCAAACATTAAAGTAAAAATAACTCATAAACTCTTCCAGAAAACATAAAAGAAACGCTCCCCAACTCATATTCTCATGCTACCATAATTCCATACCCAATGCAGACAAACACAGTACAAGAAAAAAACTGATCACCTAATCGGACTCTACTCATGAACATAAATGTAAATATCCCGAGGAAAATATTATACCCTTGAATCCTAAAATGCATAAAATGATAATGTAACATGATCGCGTTGGTTTTTATTCTCAGGAATAAACGTTTGACTTAGGATTAAGCATCAATTAATCTAAATGATTATTTCAATAGATGTTAGAAAAGCATTTAATGAAATTCAATATTCACTCATGATTTTAAAAACCTTAAGAAACTAGAAACAGAAAGTCTCTAACTTACTGAAGGGCATCTAAAAACAACCAACAGCCAACCATACTTAGATGTAGTGCTTTCAGCATTTCACTGTCGGGCACTGTCTGGCACAACACACCGATACCTTATTACCACTGCTTCTATGTAACATTGGACTAGCGATCTTAGCATGTGCAGTAAGACAATATACACCAAAAAAGGATTTGAAAGGGATATACGTGTCAATATTTACATATCAATACTTACTATCTACATCAGTGATGGTGAACCTTTTGAGCTCGGCGTGTCAGCATTTTGAAAAACCCTAACTTAACTCTGGTGCCGTGTCACATATAGAAATTTTTTTGATATTTGCAACCATAGTAAAACAAAGACTTATATTTTTGATATTTATTTTATACATTTAAATGCCATTGTTAAAGAAAAATCAACCATGCCCTAGCTGGTTTGGCTCAATGGAAAGAGCGCCGGCCTGTGAACTGAAGGGTCCCAGGTTCGATTCCGGCCAAGGGCACATGCCTGGGTTGTGGGCTCGATCCCCAGCAGGGGATGTGCAGGAGGCAGCCAATCAGTGATTCTCTCTCATCATTGATGTTTCTATCTCTCTCTCTCTCTCTATCCCTTAAAAAAAGAAAAAAGAAAAATCAACCAAAAAAACGAGTTCGCGTGTCACCTCTGACACGCGTGTCATAGGTTCACCATCACTGATCTACATATAAATCCCAAAACAGCTGCAAAGTATTAGAGTTAGTAACAGTTTATCAGGTGCTGTTTACAAAGTCCATATAACAACGTCAATTGAGGACACAGACACTGGGGCAGTGGGGAATGGGGAGGGGGTGTTGG
>NW_005354632.1:5511458-5525283 GCF_000412655.1 Myotis brandtii | reverse complement strand
ATCGTCAATCAGGAAAAAAGGAGACATATGTAAAGCTTTAAACAATAAAATAAAATAACAATGTCGATTACAATGCTCTACACCCTCAACAATCTGTCAGAAATCATATTTTTTTAAAGATACATTTTAAAGTACTTTTTAAAAAATATATTTATCTAGGGAGAAAAAACTAACAAAATATATAAAACCTATTACAGAAAAAAAAAGTTATCGCAAGGCTATGAATGACCTAAAGTAATGAAAAGATATGCCATATTCTTGGATAGATTTAATATCGTAATAAAGTTAATTCACACCAAAGTAACCTTTAGATTCCCTTATATACTTTTCAGAATTCCAAAATATTGTTCAGAGAAACATACAAAAGGAAAACAACTAAGAAGAGAATAGTTAACACAAATGTCAGGGTCGTCACCTTTCGGTGGGGCTGAGAGACAATTAAAGAGGAGAGGGGCTCCCAGGAGGCTTCTGAGGTTTTAGTCACATCTGTTCCTTAAACAGGGACACAGCTACGTAGGAACTTACTTTACCATTTTTCATTAAACTATACATTTGCATTTTATGTCTTTGACTGTGTTTCAAAATACAGATTTTACAAATAAGAATATTAGCAAGTAATTTGCCCAAATTGTCCACTAACTTATAACTCTCTGAAAAATTCCTGATGATGTTAACCCACTAGACTCCGTAAGTCCCACGAGGGTCAACGCTAGATCTAGTTTCCCATCCCATTTTCCATTGTCTAGTGCAGTACCTGGGATGGAAAAATCGCTCCGTAAATATTTTTTTAATGAGCGAATTGAAAAGGCCTCATTAACTCTCTGGAATGGCATGCATCCAGGCCAAGCCAATTACTCGCGTCCTCAGAACTATGCTGCATGCTCACAGAGCTCTAAGCCCTGCTGGTATTTCTATTATTTCCTGCCCACCGTCTCCTGGCTTTCCTCTCGCTGAGATGCTTGACTCACATCCTCATCCATGTTTAATGAAGCTGTCAGCGGAGTCCTTCTCACCAGACAGCCTGGCTGGGGTTTCACTGAAGGCCTGATTAGCATGCCTAATTTTATTTCCAGAAAACACATTTAATTAAACTACCAAATCTGGGAGTGTGGCCTGGCACCGCTCTTGGCTTTGAGTGTGCATTTCCAGGCCAAGGAAACCGGGGAACCCGACCCCTTTCCTGAGGCTTGAGGAGCACAGCCAGAGCACCCGGGGCTTTCTCGGGGCTCCAACAGGAAGGAATTGGGGTGGCCGCCGAAGTACCGTGAAGATTGGGCTGCGACAGCCGCAGCCACCGCGGCAGGAGCCCATTTGCTGCAGCCCCTGCAACAAGCTCCGGAGACTCGGGGCTCTGGGCTCAGTCCCCACAAAACGCTGCCTCTGCACAGATTCCTCCTCTCCAGGGAGGCTATCCCAGGAGCTAGTGCACATGAGGCCTTGGGACAGGGTGTCTTCTAATGACCCAGCCAGAGTAACACCAAGCAACCTGGGGTTTCCACGCCGTTTCGGGAGAAACTGGGGGTCTGAGGGAGGCGAGGCAAAGCTGTCAGGCACCTGGACTAGCCCGCTCTCCTGCAGCCACAGAACACCTGCCACTACCTGCGGCTCCTCCCCCTGTGCCTCCTCCTCCCACCTGCCCTCCAGGGCCCGGGCTCCCTGTGCACGTGGGGTTCCTGCAGTATCCAGATTAGACTCTAAGTGTGACTCTGGGCTAATTAGATACAGAAACACAACCAAGTCCGAGTAGAACAAGAAACTGCATACATTCTGCTTCCTGGGTCTCGATGGCTTCCCAAGGCGGTCATGGCAGAGTCATGACGTTGAGGCACTTCCTGCCTCTGACAGCACGTCCTTCCCTAAGCAGCCCCAGCATGTCATGGCCCAGCGAAAGAATTCAGGGGGATCGGTTTGCCTGGAATTCCAAGCGGCTTTCTGGACCCTGAAGACATGCAACTTGGATCCGAAGTAACCTCCCTCTGACTCTCTTTTCCCATCTGTGAAATGGGGATCCGGCCCTCCTTGCAGGCTTGTTGAGAGGGTCAGTGATGTAGGTACCCAATAAACTGCAGCTACCTGTGTGACCATCACTGTTATTATTCCTGTTCCTTCTCACACTGCCCTCTGGCCTTCTAGACGCCCTCCCCCCGCCCAACCTGCTTCCTGGAAGTGCTCAATGAAACTAAAGCCTTGGCTCTGAAGTCAGAGGGTCCTGGGTTCCGATCCCGATGCAGCCCATTAACAGGGTTACAACCTTGAGCAAGTCACCTCTGGACACCCACTAGCATAAGAGTCCTGATGGTCAAAAGCTCCTTAAGGGATAATTCATGGAAACCAGTGAGTTCAGTTCTCAGCAAACAATAGCCATTATTATTACTTCAACTCCTGCATTCACACTCCCAGAATCCCAATACAGAATATCCTAATTAAGCAATAAATTAACCCTAAGAATAGGTTATGTGTTCACCAAGAATAGTTTCTAATCAGTGGGAACATTGGGAAGAAACTTCTGGATGGAGGCCACCTCCCTGCCTCTTGGGTCCTTCTCTCCATAATCACATGCCTCTCAGCCTAAGACCTGCCCCTGACTTCAGGGGGAGCCCAGAGTCCTCAAAGTGTCCCCGCCTGGCCGCAGGGCCGGCCTATGAGCAGGAGGCTGCAGTGACTCCTGGGATGTGCCCGGGTTTCAGGTCCCATCCCTGGTGTGGGGCAAAGAGGAAGCAGCCAATCAGCGATTCCCTCTCCTCACTGATGTTTCCCTCTCTCTCTCCCTGTCTCCTTTCTTCTCTAAAATCAATAAAAAAAATTTTTTTTAAGTGATCCTATTCCTATTCTTAAAAAAGTAGAACAGCATGGGGTGATTAAGCAATTATTTCCTTGATGTAACCTCTTCTTCTTTTTTTTTTTTTTTGGCAATTGTTCCCTCTTCTCTTAATTTGGCGATGTAACAACTCTAATTAAAGACACTTGTGTAACCCAGACCCACTATCCGTGTAACTGGCGTATCTACACATGCGGGGCATTGCCAGGGCTCCCTGTGCCCGCGCCCCGGTGCCTGGTGCGAGGGCAGCTCTGAGGCTGAGGGCGGGCTGATCTGGCTGAGCAGGGACTCTGACCGCACTCTCCTTCCACAGGAAAATTCCTTCACTTTTGTAATAAGCGAACTGGACACCATCTCTTTACAACGCTCTCATATTCTTAGATGCTAGAAATGTTGCTGACAGTTGTTAAGCAAAATCACACACACACACACACACACACACACACACAATTATTCCCCCCCCCCCCCCCCCCCCCCCCACCCCTACACACACACACACTGGGTGTTATTACCTTCCTGATGCCGTATCTGGTCACCACCACATGTCCAGCACAGCCCCAGTCTGTCCACTAGTACACACTTAATACAGACCTGCTGAATAAATGAGCAAATTGAACATTTCCCCTGGAAGGAGATTCTTTATGTCCTCTTCCTTGGGAATAAATTCCATTGTTGGGTTAGGATTTCAGGGGCCAGTAGTTAGAACCATTGAGAAAAGGGGAGAAAAGGAATCCAACAGTTTATCACGGACACAACGGGACTGCACACGTGGCCTAGGTGGGTAACTGCGATGGGTCCCTCACACCCCAGAGTGAGTCGACTTAACCACCTACTGCCCATCCCCACCTGCGTCAAGCCCCATGTGGTGTATGGCAGCAAGCAGATCAACATAAGCCTGTTCTACCTTCAGGCGGCTCCCAAAGAGAAGAAGAAGTGGGCAGGGGCGGCTGAGTTCCGCTCCTCCCACCCCACCCCCATGCAGGAGAAGGAACGAGTTGAGTGATGGATTAAGAACAAGGCCAAATGCATCACTTCAGGCTGGAAAGACCCACCTCCATCAGATCAATACTCAGCCAGGCTCTGGTGAGCCCCAGAATGAGGTCATGACGCTGAGCCTATAAAAGGCCCAGCCCAACTCAGTGTGACAGGTGACAAGAGAGAGCCCGTCACAGAGGACGAGGTTTTCATGCTGTGGACCAGGCTGATGGCCTTCCTGCGCCATCAGAGACAGAAAGGTATGTGTGCTCGGGCACACACACACACACACTCACACACACACACGCACACACATGCACACACGCACACACACGCACACACACTAGCACAGCTCCTGGGACCCTGCCCGGCCAGGATGAATGGTGATGGAGCCGCTCAGGAGCCGGTGAGAGAATGGCCACATCCTGAAGGCAGCTTATTCTTGTCTGGAAGTGGGGCTCCTCTCAAAGGCCCTGACGGGTGGAGGGAGCAGGCGGCCCGCACACCCTCCAGCAGTCCTTGCCCCGCCTCCTCCTCTTGCACCTTCTCCCCTCCCTTCCTCCTGGCACCTGGTCAACCCTCCCACAGTTCCCAGTGTTCTTGTCCTCGCTTCCTCTGGCTTCCCAGAGCCCGCCCAGACCTGCCCTTCCTGAGTGTCCCCCAAATCACAAACTTACGTCTTCATTTTTCCTATCGTTCTTCCCATCCCCAAAACTCAATCTCCCTCAGAACAGCTAAACTACACAGGAGGGGAAGAAAAAGGACATCTCATTGCATTAACGCACACAACGGCTGTCCTTTCTTGTCCAAAACAGCAACTGAATTTCCCCTTTGCCTACAGGGATCACCTCTGCATGGAATTCCTGGAATGCTACAGCGAATTACCTCCCATCCAAAACCAGCCACCAGCCGTGGGCAGGAGCTGATCCTGAGGATGCGGAAGAGAGGGTGAAAGGAATCCCACATAATTGAGGGGATGGATGGCTGTAACATGCCCGGAGCCTGCCCTGCTCTCCCCATAGATCCTTGTTACTGAGCAGTCATTTCTTCCCCTGCAGGCCCAGGTGAGAAGGGAGGGAGGGAGGGAAGCAGCAAGTACAGGATCAGACCGCCTTGATTTAAAATTCCGACATTTTGCTCATCGTAGATTTGTTGGCATCAATGTTGACTTAAACACTTCGTTCAAGTGGCGTCCACCTTTATGACTATGTTTCTTGGTGCCCTCTCCCCAGATCTGCACCCAAGGCGTCCCTTGGCCTCCTCCCCTGGCCCTGGTCCTGCTACTTTCAGTTGCAATTTTGGTGACTTGCAGGCAAAATCACCCTCATGGTGAAACACACACACACACACACACACACACACACAAATAAAAACCACCCCGTTTCATAAAAGCTGTCAGGGAAACTGGTTATCCACCAGGGATAATTGCTAAAGTGCGATTTGAACTCTAGACAGGCCTGAGTTCAGACCTCGTCTCCTGCCCTTAAGGAGCTCAGTGTCTGTCGGTGGAGACGTGCAACGCGACCTCTAGCGTCCATGAGGACCTCTGCTCTCCGCAGCAGGAGGAGCAGGACAGTGACTAAGTCCTTCCGTGGTGAGGGCAGAGATGGGGAACAGGGCGGCCTCGAGGGAAGGGGATGTCAAACACACAGCAGGAGGGGAGAGAGGAGCCCGCAGAGGCCCGAGGAAGAGCCCCAATGCCCGCGGAGGAGCCGTCAGCACAGGGGAGGATGATGGGAAGGGACATGTCAGCGAAGCAGGAAGAACGGGAGGGGCTGTGGCTGCAGTCAGAGCAATGAGCAGTCATGAGGCCCAGAGAGAGGCTATTTAGGTGACAAAATCCAAAGTAACAGGTGAGCCCAGCGGTGTGGCTCCGTGGTTGAGTGTCTACCTATGAACCGGTCCTGATCTCAGACCTGGCGACACCCCAGGGCGTTGTCCTTGCCAGACGCCCCATGACGGGGTGGCCAGTCCTTCCCTTTTGAAACCTGCACGCCCTCAGCGTTGGTGATGCCGGCGTTTGGCGCTTCCTTCCTCCTGCGGCTCCTAACGGGCACTGTGATGACTCAACCTCCGCCGGGCGAGGGGCAGGGGCAGAAGACAGGCATCGCCGTGCCAGGACCTGCCCCTCCGACATCCTGCGTCCACCACCCAATCAGGACGCTCGTCCCTCCTCCCTCCTCGCTTCCCCCATCCTGGGCTGTTCGGCCGGAGGGTGGGGATGGGGGGAGGGGGATGGCTGATCCCACAGGATGAGGAATAAGTCAGAGGGTGGGGAGAGGCAACGGTGGCCTCTACTCTCCATGGAACGCAGAGAAATGGCAGCCACTCCCCGGCCAGCGCCCAAGCCCTTGGCCCGCCTCCACGTAGACACTGCACGTGTCTTTCTCAGGCATTTCCGTTTCCATTTATTTACTTATTTCTAATCCTCACCTGAGGATATTTTCCCGCTGATTTCTAGAGAGAGTGGAAGGTGGGGGAGAGTCAGAGAGAGAAACATCGATGTGAGAGGGACATATGGGCTGGCTGCCTCCCGCACACACCCAACCAGGGCCCGGGATGGAGCCTGCAACCGAGGGACGTGCCCTCGACTGGAATAGAACCCAGGACCCTTCCGCCTGCGGGCCGATGCTCTACCCACTGAGCACACCAGCGAGGGCTCCATTTTCGCTGAAGCCTTATCAGCCACCAGCTAGCGCTGCAGAGACAAGAGAGAGAGCAGTGCCACCTGCGTCAGAGTCCTCGGCATCTGTGTGCTCAATCGTGCTCTATCGTTACTACGTTCAATTGTCGTGAGGAAATGATTCTGGGAACCGTAATTTCCCATCCGCAGGGAAATGACTGCTTTATTGTCCCTGAGCGGTTTGTACCTGGGCAAGGAAACCTTTGATAAGGAGCTAACTTAATTGTGTTTCCCCTCCTGCTGAGATTTATACTCTGGGGTAATAAAAACAAACAAAAAAGTGTGTGTGTGGGGGGGGAGACATGTGAGGTCTCTCAGTCAAGAATATTAGCATGGCCCTCGCCAGTTTAGCTCAGTCGGCCTATGGACCAAGGGTCCCGGGTTCGATTCCAGCCAAGGCAGGTCCTTGGGTTGCAGGCTCTTCCCGTGCCCCGGGGCCCTGGTTGGGCTGTGCAGGAAGCAACCAATCGATGTGTCTCTCTCACATCGATGTTTCTCTCTGTCTTTCCCTCTCTCTTCCACTCTCTCTAAAAATCAATGGGATATCCTCAGGTGAGGATTTAAAAAAAAATTAAAATAAAGAATATTAGCATGATTTTTTAGAAATAGAAATTTAGGCCCTAACCAGTTTGGCTCAGTGGATAGAGCGTCGGCCTGTGGACTCAAGGGTCCCAGGTTCGATTCCGGTCAAGGGCATGTACCTTGGTTGCGGGCACATCCCCAGTAGGGGGTGTGCAGGAGGCAGCTGATCGATGTTTCTCTCTCGTCGATGTTTCTAACTCTCTATCCCTCTCCCTCTCTGTAAAAAAACCAATAAAATATGTTTTTAAAAAAGAGAGAAAGCAATAGAAATTTAGCTGTTTTACTTAAGTCTCCGAAGTTCTTTCTCGCCTACTGCCTCACTTATTCGTAACGATCATGTCAAACAAATGCCGAAGTAAAGTGTGAAGCGCCTGAACTTGGGGAGAAGTCTGACTGGGTTTATTTATGTCCCCAAACCGGTAGCGCTGTGAGTCGCGGAGTTTTACGGCTGAAAGAGGCGAAACGAAGGCACAGGCCAGTCAAGAGCCGGGGAAGCTCCCGCCAGGTGGCAAGTGAAGATCAAAGGAGAACCAGGTTCGCCATCCTCCCTCCAGCACCCCTCCTCAGCCCGCACGCCTTCCCTTACCAACACCGAGTCAATCGCGTAAAATTCAGGTTTCAAATTTAAAACTAGAAAACGGACCTACAGCCCCAGCCTGTGTGCTCAGTGGTTAGAGCATCGGTCTGTGCACCAAAGGGTCTCGGTTTGACTCCCGGTCAAGGGCACATCCCTGGGTGGCAGGTTCAATTCTGGCCCAGATTGCGGGGGGGAGTGAGAGGCAACCCATCGATGTGTCTCTCTCACATTGATGCTTCTCTCTCTCCTTCTCTCCCTTACTCTCTAAAACAACAAAACAAACTAAAGAACAGACCTACATTTTAATTGTCCCTAATCAAACCCGCCTCCTTTATTCTACCTCTCCCTCCTGGCTTCACCTTCTCCCTGTGCAGATTTTTTTTAATTTAATAAACCTGCCACCCTTAAAAACAAAAACAAAACTCCCAGCCTGCCTCGGGCCTGCCTGCCCCAGGCTCTCCCTGCTCCCCTCTTCCCTGCGCAGCTCAACCCTCGGAAGGACTGTCTGCCCTCCGGCCTCTTCCCCTCGCGCCCGGGCCCCCTGCAGGGACCGGTGCTCACAGTCGCTCCTGATCTCAGACCTGGCGACACCCCAGGGCGTTGTCCTTGCCGGACGCCCCATGACGGGGTGGCCAGTCCTTCCCTTTTGAAACTCGCACGCCCTCAGCGTTGGTGATGCCGGCGTTTGGCGCTTCCTTCCTCCTCCAGCTCCTAACGGGCACTGTGATGACTCAACCTCCGCCGGGCGAGGGGCAGGGGCAGAAGACAGGCATCGCCGTGCCCGGACCTGCCCCTCCGACATCCTGCGTCCACCACCCAATCAGGACGCTCGTCCCTCCTCCCTCCTCGCTTCCCCCACAAATATTTACCGAGCACCACGTGCCAAATAGCCTCCTTGACCTGGGACACAGCAGGAAAGACGAGCGAGCAGGCCTGGCCGTGGGCTGGACCCACCTCCAACACAAGCCCTCCCGCCCGCCCAGCACACCCCTCAGTCATCTCCCCCGTCGCTGAGCAAACTCGGCCACAGCACTCAGCGCTTCACACTGAACCTGCTCCTGTCGGTCTTTCCAAAGGACTGAGCTCCGAGAGCAGGAACTGCACGTTCTCGCTCAGGCTGTGCCTCCCTCCCTGCTGCCCTGTGACCCTCTGACCTCTGACCTCTGACGAGGGGCGCACCCCCTTCTCCTAGTTCCCACTGGAGGGGCGCACCCTCATCTCCGCGTCGCCTCCACTCGCTCCTTCGGTCGCACCTACCAGGCTGTCCGTCCTCTCCGAGCTGACGGCGCCAAGTGCACGTGTCTAGCCCGGACCCCCCCCACCCCCCCAGTCCCAGATCTGCCTTCTCATAGCACGGACATCTCCAGTGTCCACGTCCCAAACCCAGCGGCCCGCCCGCCCGCTCAGCCCGGCCGGCTTCCCGGCTCGAGGAAGGACAAGCCCATCCTCCCGTCCGTCCTGAGTCAAACCTACGCCATCCTCAGTGTCACACGCAAACAACAACATCCTCCGGGTGAAAATAAAACTGGGCATCAGCCAAGACACGCTCCGGTCTCCTTATCATTCCCATCTGCACTTTCCTAGTCTTCTCTTTCTCGCTTTTATAACAATTGCTTTCACTTGTCCTGAACGCTCATTGTGGCTGTTTTTAAACCTCGCGCTGGCTCAGAATCGGCCCAGATGTCCCCGGACCTCGGCGCTGGGTCCGCCCTGGGCTTCCTTCCCGGCGCAGACCCTCGGCGGTGGCCCTGGAGGGACGAGCTGGAGAGCCTGTCCCCGTGCGGGCAGGGCTGAGAGCCTGGCTGTCCTCTAAGGCCCCTTGTATGGCCTTGGCTCCCCTTCTGCTTTCTCCCCAGGCACTCGGACGGACACGGACAGGTGTGCAGGCGGCCTGTGCCGCCCTCCAACACGCTGACAAACTGGGGGCGGGGGGGGGAGGGGGACCGCTGGAGGCAAAGCTGATGGACCGACACCGGGAGCAGGTGCGAGGCCGGGGAGGGCGCCCATGTCTGTTTCTCTCCGATCAGAATGTGTGCGTCCGCCGGGATGGGTGCAATCACAGCGCCGACGGCCTGACTCCGGCAATGCTCGCTGGTAAAACATGTGTCCTAAAGCGGCGGCGGAACCGTGGAATAAAAACTCAGCAAACCGCCCTGGCCGGTTTGGCTCAGTGGAGAGAGCGTCGGCCTGCGGACTGAAGGGTCCTGGGTTCGATTCTGGTCAAGGGCACATGCCTGGGTTGCAGGCTCAGTCCCCGGGAGGCAGCCGATCAAGATCAATGATTCTCTCTCATCCTTGATGCTTCTGTCTTTCTCTCCTTCTCCCTTCCTCTCTGAAATAAATAAAAATATATTTAAAAAAACAAACTCAGCAAACCTCGTTCGCCGGAGGAAAGGGCGCCCCGAATTCATTCAGACAGACTGAGTTGCCTGACTTTCCCGCCAAGTCCTTCCTCTGACTCGGATGATTCCCGAAGGCCGGCAAGCTCCATCTGAAACCTACATTGTATTCTTTTAAAAAACAAACATGTCAAGTACAGCGCCACGCAAATCAATGAAAACACCTTCTAAAAAAAAATCCTAAGAGAGAAGGACACAAACAAGTTTTGGGGTGCGTTTGACTTGCTGGTATTATTTTACGCACTAACGCGGGCACGCAACTAACGTGGGCACGCACCAACGCGGGCACGTAACTAACATGAGCACGCAACTAACGCGGGAGCCGGTAGCTAATGTGGGGCACGTACGCAGCATGGAGCTGCTGACGAAGGGCTGGTTCAGGTCCTGCGGAGAAAGCGCGAGATTGCATCACACTCCTCCGCACCAAGTGGGCTTAAAATTTATGGCTTATTTCTGGAATTTTTCCACTTAATATTTTCCTACCCCATTGACCGCGGGTAACAGAAACGTCGACCGTGAAGCTGCGGGCAAGGGAGACGGCCATGCTGGAGGTTTGGTGCCCGGCCCCCTGGGCATCAGAACTGCTCCTACCAAGGCGGCCCGGGCCCGGGCTTGCTCCCCGGAGAATTCCCAACACGCAGTCTCCACCCCGAGACGCAGCGGGCGCCTTCCTGGGCATGAAACCACCCAGCTGCGCCCACAGACTCCTCCTCAAGCGGTAGTGCCACGTGAAGGGCTGTGTCACGTAGCAAATCCTCGTGGGAACAGGTGTTCCACGCAAAATTCCTGTTTAGGGAAAGGGAAACCATGCCATATACACAGTATATATGTATACTTTTAATTGATTTCAGAGGGAGAGGGAGAGGGGGAGAGACATCAATGATGAGAGAGAACCAATGGTCGGCTGCTTCCTGCGCGCCCCCTACCGGGGATGGAGCCCGAAACCTGAGCGCGTGCCCTGCGGGGAATCCAACCTGACCTCCTGGTTCACAGTGGACTCCACCGCTGAGCCGCGGTCACACGTGTGGCCTGATGTGCAGACGGGAGAACAAGCTGAGAGGCCACCAGGAGGTGGCACTGCACCCACAGGGTGGGACCCTACTCGGTAAATGTGGGACTTGGACATCCAGAGAAACGTAATTTATGTCGAAATGTACGCTACAGACAGTAACTACTGTGGCTGTTCAGGAAAGGCCTAAGTGTTTGTTAAGACTCATAAAGACATGAAAAGTATTTTTCAAACCACTGCCAGTGATGTAAGCTGTATGACACAGCTTTTTTTTTTTTTAAGGTTTTATTTATTTATTTATTTTTTAGACAGGAAGGGAGAGGGAGAGAGAAAGAGAAATATCGGTGAGAGCGAGACATCGGATCGGCTGCCTCCTGCATGCTGCCCACCTGGATCAAGCCCACAACCGGGACTCGAACCCTCCTGCATACTGCCCACCTGGATCAAGCCCACAACCGGGACTCGAACCCTGACCTGGAATGGAACCCGCAACCGTTTGGTGTATGGGACGACACTCAACTAACTGCGCCACATGGGCCAGAGGAGACACAGCCATTGCTTTTTGCTTCAGTTATACTGTTTTTTTAAAATAAGGAAACAAGTCATTTTAAAAACAAATACATATTTTTTTTAATATAAATGGAAAGTAAATATTCACCAATGCCAGAAATAATCTATCTTCAACTCCGGGCTCTTTTCAAAAGATACAAGATCACTGTTTCAAAAGATACAAGATGCACAGATAAATCACATTCACTCCTTACAAATGTTAAATAGCACACAATTTAAATTCATAATGAACAATGATAATTTTTCAGTAGCTTGAAATGTCAGTTGTCCATTCCATAATTTTTTATGAGCATAAAAGAGCTAATCATGTACCTTATTATAATTTATGTATTACTCGAAAGAACAAACCACCCAAAGGATAGAGTCCCATGCTTTATATGTATTATAAAAATACTGAGACATGTATCAGTCATAACTCATATAATGAAAACTATATTTTGAAATGTTTCACAAAGACAAGTCCAACATTTCTCTTTGGTTCATAAAATACAAGAGGTAGATTCAAAGAAAGTAAATGTCTATTATGTCACTAGCTTTTCTCTAAAATGTTGGCAATTTATAACAGCAATTACTAGAAATCAAACAAGTTTAGAAACTAAATTTTAAAAAATGGTAAGAATAACTTCAACTAATGTTATTCTAACTCCTAATCACATAAGTCAGAAAAGATAGTTAACTACAAAAAGAATAGCTCTAATAAAAACATGCTATCAATATTAAAAATTAAGTTTTCTATATCATAACATGTTCTAAAACTTGGGGCAAGAGAGATTATGAATGTGTATGTTCATAAATTGGGCCTTTTGTTTAAATATAAGTACCTAATATAGAAGATATTTGCTACTACTATTATGTACTATTCCCTTAGGTTTGTGCTGCCCACGTGGAGAATTGCAGGTTCAAAGAAATTCAACAGGGAGGGAGGACAGGGAATGTCACTCACCCGGGATCAACCCACTTCATGTAATGAAGACATTTCAGATGACCAAGAATGGTCCCCAGAGACCTTCCCAGGTAGATCTGATTCAAGTAGGAAACAAAGGACGAAAAAGAGAGAGACGCTCTTCAAAAGCTGATCTCCATAAAAATGTTTTGTTTCCTGGTACTTTTCAAAGCCAAGACAGAATATAAACAGAACCCTTCAAATAAGTTGCCTTGTGTTGATAACGTAACAGCAATATGCTGACAATATGTCCTCTCAGGAACCAAATCACAGTGCAAGGAAAAGAGAAAAAGGCCCGCAGAATAAGTATGATTTCATCACTCCTTTACAAAAATGATAGCAATAGACGAGGGTATTCCCATGCCTTGAAATCCAGCCACTTATGTTCATTCTTATTCAGCTTAAAGGAAGGTAAGGCTAGAAACCCAATGACTTTCTATTAACAGGTCTACAAGGAAATGTTAAGAAGTCTACAAAGACATTCAAAATATATAAAACAGCTTAAGTGTTGAGGTTTTCTGATCATCTTGTGTTTAAGAAAAGGACAAGTATAAAGAAGCTGGCATAAACTTGAACCATCCAAAAATAAAGATGATTTATGATTCCACCACACAAAACAGATTTAGTTCAAGCAGGTTCATGTTTCAGATTGAGGACTCAGGGCAGGGATTTGTAGAACGGACTAAGAAGAAGAGATAAAATTCAATTTTCTGGCATTTTTCAAAATTGGATGAGCTTATCAAAACTATGATTTTTTAAAACATTTCTGTATATAGAAAATTGAGCCCAAATGTTTAAATGATCATTGATAAGCTCTTCCCTTTTGTGAAAAAAATACTTCTTTTGCCATCGACTTGCAATTCTAGGAGAAAAAGTCCCTCTAGATATTATTGAGAATTTCAGTGTAATCGTGCTAAAGCAAAAAAAAAAAAAGTTCAACATGTCATTTCTGGATGACTCCTAAAGTTTGTTTCATATTTTCATAAACCACATAGCTGATGCCTACAGCCGGGAGCACCTTCATGAAGTTTGGGGTGATGCCTCTGTAAAGTCCCGGTACCCCCTCTTTGGAAATGATTCGTCGGAAGAGGCCGACCATGTTCAGCTGGGGGCTTCCTTCTATCATGGCTAGAAAATAAAAAAGGAAACCAGGCTAATTCCATACTCCAGCCCGCGGTGTTCTTACCAGTGTGCATCACTGTGCTTCAGAATGATGCAGAAGGAAAGGGTCACATTCATTCCAAGGAGTCCAAGAAAGTGCCCTTTATT
>NW_005354632.1:5502034-5511006 GCF_000412655.1 Myotis brandtii | reverse complement strand
GGTCAGGGCACATGCCCAGGTTGCAGGCTCAATCCCCAATAGGGGACATGCAGGAGGCAGCTGATCAATGATTCTCTCTCCTCATTGATGTTTCTCTCTCTCTCTCTCTCTCTCTTTCTCTCTCTCCCCCTGCCCCCCTGAAGTCAAATAAATTTTTTTTTAAAAGAAAAGAGAATTATCCACGAGGTGACAGGAAGCCAAGAGGGCACAGTGGGATCAAAGTTGAGGGAGGAGACAGTGTCACATTGGGGAGGATCACAGGTCAAGTGTTGTAGCGTCCACAGTAATAAGCAATTCCAGCCACCACTGACCAAGAATCTGACAAATGCCCGGTGTTTGACACAGACTGATGCTAATTCTTACAACACAGCCGGTCTTCGTCCCCATTTACAGGTGAGAAAAGGAAAACCCAGAGAGGCTGTGTGCAAGGATCTGAGCCCAGGTTCATCTAGATACTAACGCTTACACATTCTTTTTTTTTTAATCCTCACCCAAGGACATTTTTACATTGATTGTTACAGAGAGTGGAAGAGAGGGAAAGACAGAGAGAAACATCGATGTCAGAGAAACACATTGATTAGTTGCCTCCTGCTGTATATGCCCTGACCAGGGCCCGGCCAGGGAGGAGCCTGCAACCAAGGTAGGTGCCCTTGACCGGAATCAAATCGTGACTGGTCCACAGGCCAATGCTCTATCCACTGAGCCAAACCAGCTAGGGCAAAGCTTACAAATTCTTAAAGCATGTGTTCTCAACACGAGTAAATAGAAACCCTTACTGTTTATGCATAAAGCACAGGTATACATACAGTACATGTGCAGTGTGTCTGTGGTATTAGAATTTCATGAAGAGGGAGTGATTAGGAAAAGGCTTTGTGAAAAGGGAGGCAATAAAGAACGGAAGGCTGGGATATACTATCTTCATTGAAAAACCCACCTTGAGCCTGCATGCGTGTTCTCACCAAAGACAACGGGTAGCTGGCCAGCTGCCCGCAGGTGCTGGACAAGGCGCCACACCCCAGCAACACGGCCACTCCGGGGTTCACTGTGTCTTTGGCAAAATGATCCAGCCAATGGGACTTCAAGAGCTGCAAGGGCCACAGAAAAAAAGAGGAGAGACGGTGAACAACTCACTTCACAGCCGCTTTCACTCAACGTGAACATTTTCACAGCTTCTCTCGTCCTGCAGGAGACGGGCCACCCACTCCCAGGAGGGGCAGCTCTGCTCAGGTGGGGGAGCCGCTGAGGATTCAGACCCAGACCCGGGAGGTCTGCTAAGTAACCGTGAAGGTCAAACGCACCAACTCCAGGACCTGAAGAACACTGCCTACAGTGAGTATTGATCAAAATAATACTACCGACTACATCTAATGTACTTGACACATTCAATCCTTTGCAAAGCTCTGAGGCAGAGTTATCCTTCTGGTATGATAAATGAGGCCCAGCCAGTGTGGCTCAGTGGTTGAGCATCAACCTATGGACCAGAAGGTCACGATTCGATTCCCGGTCAGGGCACATGCCCGGTTGTGGTATCAATCCCCAGTAGGGGGCATGCAGGAGGCAGCTGATCAATGATTCTCTCTCATCATTGACGTTTCTCTCTCTCTCTCCCTCTCCCTTCCTGTCTCTCTCTCTAAATATGTATAGATAGATAGATATACATAGATATAGATATAGACATAGATATGTAAATTAACACCCTTGAATCTACTTTTGGGTCACAAACTGTTCCCTGGTATACGTGTACTTCTCCATACAAAGTCAAATTCAAACAGTAAGGACTATATAACCACACTTTCAGATTCAAAAGATTGCTACACACTCACCTCGTACACAGCAAGGTCTATACCTGCGTAAGGTATGATGCCTAGTATATTGGGAACATAACCTTTGAAGAAAGCTCCCATGCCTTCGTGTTTCAAAATCTTCTTGGCACAATCGAACAGGCCGGAGTACTGCCCAGTTCTGCCCACGGCCAGCCTGGTTTTCAGAACCTGGTTGCGAAAGAATAAACAAAATATGGTTGTTCGTGTGAACTCCACCGCCGTGAAACTCTTTGGAGAGGAACAGTGTTCTCATTCTTACCAGCACCGTGACAGCGCGCCTCCCAGGCGGCCCCCCTAGGCCAGCTTCCTGATACTCACACCTGCCTGTCCCCTCCCACACTCCACCAGGGCGTCTGTGTGGCCAACAGTTGACAAAGTGACCAAAGAATGCACTTTCCTTCTTGGGGCTCTGCCACCCCTGAGGTCACCGATTTGGGGAAACCAGCCTGTGGCGAGGCCGAGGGGGTAAGGATCCGTGTCTCCAGCAGCCAGGAGAGTGTGGAATAGATCCATCCCCAACACCCTGACTGCAGCCTGTAAGGAACCCTGGGCCACAGGCACCTCGCCCAGCTCCTCCCCGATTCCTGAGCCACAGAAGCTGGGAAGTGAGAAATGCTTGTTGTTTGAAACTGTTAAATCTGGGGAATACTTGCCACACAGCCACGGATCGTGACTATGAAAACCGTTAACACCGGCAGACTTCACCATGGCACGTACCTCCATAGGATAAATAAACGTCTGTGCAGTTGCTCCAGCCATGGAACCAGAAACAAATCTCTCAAAGGTCCCTAATTTTTGTCCTTCCCAAGTAAGCATCTTCTTGTACTGTGTGAATCAATGGTAAGTGCACATTAGTACCTGCTATAGACAGAATTGTGTGTCCCTCCCCACAAATGCAATGTGGGAGCTGTAACCCCAATGGGATGGTATTTGGAAATGGGGCCTTTGGGAGGTCATTAGAGTTAGATGAGGTCATGAGGGGGGGACCCTCATCGCAAGATTAGTGTCCTTATAAGAAGAGATACCAGGGAGTTTTCTTTCTTTCCCTTCCTCCCTCCCTCCCTTCCTCCTTTCCTTCCTTCCTTCCTTCCTCTCCTCCTCCTCCCCTCCCCCTCCTCCTTTCTGTCTCTCTCTCCTCCCTCTCTCTCTCTCCCCCCCCTCCCCCACATGCATGCACTGAGGAAAGGCCATGTGAGCACATGGCAAGAGGATCGTCATCTGCAAGCCAGGAAGAGCGCCTTCACCACAACCCAAATTGGTCAGCACCTTGCTCTTGGACTCCCAGCTCCATTACTGCAGGAAATAAATGTCTGTTGTCTGACCCACCCACTATATGGATTTCGTTACAGCAGCCCAAGCTGAATAAGACAATACCAAAACACAAATCAGCTTCTAGAAGGCAATTAACTGACCATGTGATTATGTCTTTCAAAATGCAAACACTGCATTAACAATACTTAGCAGGAAAGCAAGGCTTAAATGCTACTGCATTCCGTTGGCTGGACAGCAGTTTTCAAGTTAGGTTTCTGCAGGGCACAGATGTTGCCCAGATGTTGCCCAGAGGGAAACTAGCTGCTCCTTTGCTCAACCAGAATAATAACATTCTTTCTCAGCTGCACAGAAAATGCAGGGTTAATAGTGTTCACAACAGTGTTTTTGAACAGTGACCCCATAGTTTTTCTTTTTCGAAGGTGGGTTTATTTTCAGCAGCACAAATAAAGCTGTTGAATAAGTAGCAAACAAATATTAACAACCTAGAAACAGTTTTTGTGGGCAATACCCAGAGTTATACTGTCACTGACAACACAGTGATGACAATTACCTGCTCATACGCTGAGAACTTGAGAGCCGTCTCCGGGGCGATTTTAAGAACATTTGTGCCGTTTCCTCTCCAAAGGGAGCGGATCCCTCCTTCTTTCACCATCTGCCTAAGGCCACCATATATGTCCATTTTGTCGGATTTTGAACCATGGACCTGAAAATAAAAGTAAAACGCTGTAAAATACTCGTGACGTGTTGTTGTTACTATTTCTATAGTAACAGTACAAACCCCTCTCTCTTCTCCAATACCGCAAGAAGATGTGTTTGAAAACAGAAGATAGGAGGCTTAGAAAATATATAACATAGCCCTAGCTGGTTCGGCTCAGTGGATAGAGTATCGGCCTGCAGACTGAAGGGACTCAGCTTCGATTCCGGTCAAGGGCACATGACCGGGTTGTAGGCTCGATCCCCAGTAGGAGGTGTGCAGGAGGCAGCTGACCAATGATTCTCTCTCATCATTGATATTTCTATCTCCCTCTCCCTCTCCCTTCCTCTTTGAAATCAATAAAAATATATTTTGGGGGGAAAAAGAATAATTACTAATTTTTAAAAAAAGAAAGAAAATGTATAACATATAATTTAAGGAGACCCCTACTCTCCCTCTCCCTCTCTCTTCCTCTTTGAAATCAATAAAAATATATTTTTGGGGAAAAAAGAATAATTACTAATTTTTAAAAAATGTATAACATATAAATAATTTAAGGAGACCCCTATAATAATGACTGAATATTTAAACACTTGAATAGCCCTAGCTGGTTTGGCTCAATGGATAGAGCATCGGCCTGTGGACTGAAGGGTCCCAGGTTCGATTCCGGCCAAGGGCACATGCCTGGGTTGTGGGCTTGATCCCCAGTAAGGGGTGTGCAGGAGGCAGCCAATCAATGATTCTCTCTCATCATTGATGTTTCTATCTCTCTCTCCCTCTCCCTTCTTTTCTAAAATCAATAAAATATATTTTTTAAAACAACAACAACAAAAAACACACACACTTGAAGAGTTGTAGAACACCAAAGATTAAGAGCTCATCACACACATGTATCAACAATTTAAGGTTTGGCAGAACACTGAAATCATTACATGGACTGAATTTAGGATTAATAGCGATAAAATGCAGAGATATTTCTTAAAGGTATAAAAGACTACTACGGAGAGTTTGATAACTTTTTCCAAAGCACCCTATTTCTTGGTGTTTGAGGGTATTTAGGACAAACAGACACAAGGTCACAAAGTTCACCTGCATCATGACTTTGAGACGGTCCAAGGGCGCGGTGCTTGTACGGGAGACGGCGCCAGCAATGCCTCCCGCCAGAAGCTGCCTCCACCACTGTCCCGACATTTTTTCATCTTCTGTGAATTCATCCGGGATAGTTAAACTATCTCCTATGTCAATACCCTGTTAAGAGGGGGATAGGGAGGAGATTATACGCTCCTTCAACTAAACACAGATCATTCCAGCAATTTTGTTTTAAAGAAGAAGCAGGTGTTATTTTATAGTTAAGATCAGCTTCATTCCCTGAAAGTCACCAAACCAATCTGAGCAGAGATGAGGGTCAATAGCTTCTTCCCACTAGGTGGAGTGTGTGCAGTGTCAGTTCACCAGAAATGAAAATCGACAGTGCTCACCAATTTACAAAACCAACAGTCAGGCTTTGTTTTCTTAATGGATTCAGAGTAAATTTTCTCCTCTGTGTCTAAGTCAGAATGAAAGGGCAGTATTTTATTTCTTTTTAACTAAAGAAATTAGCTTGTCAACTCTCCAAAAATTCACTCTTTATCTCGTAATTATATCTATGTTATGCTTTGCACCATGATATATGCTTCAAATTTCTATATATAAAAGCCTAAGCTACTGAACGACCAAATGACCGATCAACCGGTGGCTATGATGCGCACTGACCACCAGGGAACAGCCGCTCAAAGCAGGAGCTGCCCCCTGGTGGTCAGTGATTACCAACGTGGCTTGAGAGAAACACAGCTCTATAATGGTAATATTTTTACAACTTTATTATGTAAATGATTTTGGTGTAAAAGATTTTATAGGTAAGAGTGTCTGGGGAAGGAGCTATGCAATAGCAGTAACCCTCTCTTCCTCTGACTGTGAGTAAAAGAGACACTGTTACCAACTATCTCCAAAGATCCAGTAAGAATCTATGATGTACATGCAGTAGAGTTAACAGAGCTCCAACGTTTAAGGAGCCACTGGGACTGGGTTGGGCGCCTGCGCTGTAAATGTCCCCGTGTTCTCAGGTGGTGACCATACCAATGGCTTACAGCTCCAAACAGGGATAAACCGATCCACACAGCGTACTTACAGTGGAATGTTTCCAGAAACGGACAATTTCCTCGATATCTGTAACAGGATTAAGTAAGAAGTAGTCCCTCCATTCATCCCAGTCCACTGTCATCGTTCCATCACTATCAATGCTGGAAAAAAAAAAAAAGAAGCTAACCAAGGAACAAAACAGAATTTACAAATAAAACTAATAGTGCTGGCTTTTTTACAGAATGACCGTTTCCTTTCCAACTTAATATTCTTATTAAATTTTTTAAAACCCTAGCCCAGCTGGCGTGGCTCAGTGGATTGAGGGCCATCCCATGCACCAAGAAGTCATTGGTTGGATTCCTGGTCAGGGCTGATGCCTGAGTGCGGGCTCCATCCCCAGTAGGGGGCGTGCAGGAGACAGCCAATCAATGATTCTCTCTCATCACTGATGTTTCTCTCTCTCTCCCTCTCCCTTCCTCTCTGAAAACAATAAAAATATATTTTTTTTAAAAAATAAAGGAAGAATCCTGTCTGTCTTTCTCTTACATGTGGAATCTCAATAAAAAAACGCAAAACAGAAACAGAGTCATAGAAACAGAGACCAAAGGGATGGTCACCAGAAGGGAGCGGGCGGAGGATGGGTGGAAGGTGAAGGAGATACAGTCAATCCTACTGTGACGAGTTTGCTGGCAGACAAGGACTCGAATCAGTGAGGTGGTCACATTGTGGCCTCAAAGTACTGACTCACTCTAATGTACACCTGAAACTAATATCCGATTGTATACCAACTACACCTACATCAAATGATCAATTTTAAAGAGAAGAAAGAGTCCTGCCTGAGGCTGCGCTCCCCACTCCTACACTTTAGAAATATGTGTGCACACAAACAAAAAGGAAGGAAAAGGAGAGAAAGATATCGAATGGGTGCAGCGAGGTGCAAGGACTTGTCTTAACCACACTGACATTAGCGCTCTGAAGCAGGACATGAAAGCGAACATCAAAGAAAAGAAACAATTCTCAATCCACTGAGAGCTTACCTTTTAAGAATCAACTCTGCTTGTTTTTCAGAAATAGTTAACCCTAGTACCTGGAGAGAATGGACAATTTCAGAAGCCTCGATTTTTCCTTTAAAAGAAATAAAAACAGCATGAACTCAGCGTCAGAACTGTAAGGACCTTAGAAATCATGAATTGCAAATCCCTCATTTTATCGGGGAAAGCCTTGAATGGATTAAGATAAAATTATGAATTTAGGGGAGGGTTAGATTTGCTTAAGTACATAGTGCAATATCAACTCAAAAACTAATAAATACATTAAACAAGTATGCACATTATTTCACTCTTACTTTTTGCTTGGCACATATGGGACTCTCACTTCAAGCTATTAATCTAAATAGAGAAACCAAAATTCCAGTCCAAAGACACACATTTAAATGTCTAATCTGCTTTTTTTTTCTAATTTTCAAAATCAGAGAGTATCTGCTCTAAATGAATTCTTTCAAAAAGACTGTCAAATGTAACATAATCGACAAGTTTTTAAAATTTAGATTGTCATTTTTATGCCTAAATATGAAAGAAAAATACTAGTAAACCTCTCTTGCCCAGAGAACAAGGAAACATAATTATTTTTTTCAATCCAAAGCTTTAAGTCAAATCAGCATATTGTTCCATAGTTAACATTTTGCAAACAGCCCCAACTTACAGTTTCTTAACTCATTGGACAAATAATAACTTTTCTTAACGAAAAACATGAATTCTATGTAAAAATCACATTACTAAGAAAAACAAGTATTAACACTAGTAATAATTAAAACCCCAGTCAGGTGGCTCAGGTGGTTGGAGCATCGTCCCATACAACAAAAGGGTTCAATTCCTGGTCAGGTCACATACCTAGATTACAGGTTCATCGCCAGTAGGGGTGCATATGGGAGGCAACTGAGCTCTCTCTCTCTCTCTCTCTCTCTCTCAAATCAATAAAAACTACCCTCAGGTGAGGATTAAAAATAATAGTTATTATTATCACCTAAGGAAAAAAAGGCTAAATACACATTGTTTTAGACTCTTGGAAGTATAAGTGCTTCCTCATAGCAGATGATGAATAGAAAATAAAATTTACCATCATTATTTCTGTCCAAGCTCTTAAATGCCAATTTCATTTTTTTCTCATGGTCTTTAAGGTACTTCATAAATTCTTCAAAATTTAGCTTCCCATCTTTGTCGATATCACCAGTAGAAAAAATTTTCTAGAAAAAAAAATAGAAGTCTTTTAACATGGGTTAAAATACTAAATTACTTGTACATACACTTCAAGTAGATTGGCTGTTTTCCTATAAGACATGTATTTCATAAATCCCCAGGCAGAAGACGAACACGGGATTTAAATATCTAAAACAGTATTTTCCCTTGGATTTCCAAAATTAAATAATATTTTCCTTATAAAAAGCTGTCATATCAAATGATCTCCATTAGTAGAAAGCAATGCTTTAGCGAAAGCAATAAGAAGTATGGTATTTGGTATGACATGTAAGCCCTCTCCCTCCGTCAGCCAAAATGTACACCTTCTGCCCGCTAAGAGCCTCCCAGTCACCCACCCAGAGCTCACAGACGCCTGCTCTTCTGGGAAGACAATGCCTCGCTGGGGCCGGACCGCATCATGGTCAGACCTCCACGCTCCGGACTCAGAGGAAAGGGTCTGAAACTCATGAGCTGCCTCAAAAGCTTAGAGGGAAATTCATGGACTTTAGTGCAGAATTAGAAACGAAGAACGGCTGGAAATCAATGAATCAAAGGCTTACCCCATCCCAAGTAACTAGGAAAAACATGTTTCAGTTGAATAAAGAAATAGAGTAATCATAAAGAAAAATACACCAGCCCCCACATCTCTCCGCCCACGGCCCCCCGAGGCCCACCTTCCCTGGCTCCGGGGGGGCAGCGATCCCTATATCACCCAGGGTTTCCTCAAGCTCCAGGATGTCCAGGGTCCCGTCCTCATTGTGGTCCAGGTACCAAAAGAGGTCTCGGTAGAGGGAGTCCATCGGGGCGTCTGGCCCCCGCGGGGCCCCTCAG
>NW_005354632.1:5498452-5501982 GCF_000412655.1 Myotis brandtii | reverse complement strand
GCGGCCTCGGTTCCTTTCGCTCCCAGGACGCCGATCAGACACCCCGGGTTCCCTGGAGCAGCGGAGTGGGGGCAACTCAGGCCCTTCCCCCGGGACTTCCGGTAGGACCTGGCCCGGTTGGACCTGGCACGGGCCCGTCTCTAGAGGTGGAGCATCTTCTCCGAGAAGAGGGGCTGGAGGAGGCTGGGACCTGGGCTGAGCGGCCATGATGACGGGTGGGAGAGCCAACAGTTCCTGACAGTTGCTTGGCCACACCTTTCCAAGAAGCCTTCTTCTAAGGCCGAGGCGCTTAATAGTCGTCGTGGAGACTGGGAATGGGGACCTAACGAAAGTCTCTGGGCCTCTCCTTCTGTGATGCTCCCTCACCCTCTCACCCCCCAACCCCAGATCCTCATCTTCACCCGCATCACAGGGCTGCAGGGCAAGGCCGCTCCATGGCCGGGGTCCCAGCTCTGACCTCTCAGATGCACACCTGGGAGGGAAATCTCAAAGTGGGCGGAAGTCAAGGCAGCTGGGGGCCCAGAGAGAGGTCAGGAGATACTCAGAAACCATGCCCCTGACTCGTCTGAACCACACTCTCCCCTGTGCATATCCTTGTGGTCCCTCATCCTGCTCCACCGGAAATGGGAAGCGTGGTTTCCCAATAAAAACTCCGCCTTTTATGTAATCGAGTCTTCTAAACACGGCGCACTCTTAAAAAGTTGTATTAAAATATATGTACAGCAACCAGAACACACATTTATGGCTGGCTGGAATGCAAAATGGTTCGGCCACTTTGGAAGAAGTTTCTTGGGGTGGGGGGGGGGACAAGGGAAAAAAGGAAGACATTTTGGCATTTCTTACAAAACTAAACACACACAATATAATCCAGCAATCCCAGTGCTTGGTATCTGCCCAAAGGAGTTGAAAGCTTATGTAACACTAGAGGCCCAATGCATGAAATTCGTGCAAGGGGCTGGGCCCTGGCAACCCTGGCTTCCTCCGGTCGTCTGGATGGTCGTCCGGAATGTCGTCTGGATGGTCATTCTGCTGTTCAGTCTAATTAGCATATTAGGTCTTTATTATATAGGATGTCTACAGAAAACCTACACACAAATGTTTGTAGCAGCTACGCATAATTGGCAAAGCTTGGAAACAACCAAGATGTCCTTCTGAAGTGATGGCTACATAAACTGTGGTATATCCAGATGATGGAATATTATTCAGCACTAAAAAGAAATGAGCTACCAAACCACAAAAAGGCATGGAGGACTGAAATGCATATTACTAAGTGACAGGAGCCAATCTGAAAAGGCTATCTACTGTATGATTTCAACTATATGACATTCTGGCAAGACGATGGAGACAGTAAAGAAGTAAGTGGTTGCCAGAGGTCAGGGCTTGAGGGAGGATAAGCAGGCAGAGCACAGAGGATATTTTAGGCCAGTGACAATATTCTGTGTGATACTGTAAAGGGGGATACATGTCATAATACATGTGTCCAGCTTCACAGCATGGACACCACCAGGAGTGAACCCGAGGATCAATAAGCTATGGGCTTTGGGTGATAATGATGTTAATGAGGTTCATCAGTTGTAACGAATGTGCCTCTCTTGTGCCAGATGTTGATCATAGGGGAGTCTATGCCCATGTGGGGGCAGGAGGGATATGGGAAATCTCTATGCCTTCCTCTTAATTTCGCTGTGAACCTAAAACTGTTCCAAAAAAAGGTAAATTATTTTTAAAAAATTCATCAAGACAATTTAATCAAGCCCTTGTCTGTTAGTTCTTGCTCTACTGACTCATCATATCAAGTACGGACAACATAAAGAGGACCATGACATGTTCTTGAAATACCCATGGGTTTGCCTGGAGGAAGAGGTGGTGCCATGGTTAGTCATAAGTACTACGACCTTTCCCCCAGAGCGGCCGAGCAGTGGCAAATGTCTAATGCTGTTTCACAAGAGATGCTGTGGCCCAATCGAGAATGAGTCCTCCCACAAGAGAGACGTTTGCAATCCACGAAGAATGGTCCTTGCTTGTGCACAGCAGAGAATGCAAGCAGTCACAGTGAGTCACAGAAGTCGGGCATCCAGCCAGGGCACATGAGTGCATAGGACCAAGGAGAAAAGACAGAAGTCATGGCCAGGGTGGTAAGGAACAGACTGACAGCACTTTATAGAACCAAGAGTTGACAGTCTCATCACCTCATATGAGACTCTGGACTCTGAGATGCTTCCCTTCTTGCTCTTGGTACCCCTCTCGGTGAAACAGTCCTGTGCCCCTTATGATCCTACATCTTTCCTAAGAAAGTTCCAATAAGAGGATGTGCCTATGAGAACATGGCAAACAACTTCATTTTAAAGTTTTCTGTAATCTCTCAGGCTAACTTGTTAAATCAGCTTGCCCTGAACTTGGGTATAGCAATACCTTCATACTCTACAAAACCTGTCCCTTCAGCTCTACATATTAATAAAAGAGTTGCCACTAAAATGATGTCTTTCTTCGAGAAAGAAGAAAAAAATATCGGTAAAACCCTATTGGGCAAGATTCTCTTTTTTCATTTTATTGCCTTAATTCTACATTCAGACTTTTTTGGGCCCTACCCTGTTCCAAAGTCTTCCAAGCCTACACTGAAATGAAATAACCATATCTCCAGCCAAAACTGCTGACTCTTCACCATCAGTTTATTTTCCTCATAATTTCCATTTTGGTATCTTAGAATCCAGATTACTCCCTCTACTCTTCAAAGTCCTGAATTTTGGTTTTTTTCCTGAGAGTACCTCAAATGACATCCAAACATTAGGACTATCTGTTAGGTATATCTTCCTGGGAGGTGTTTCCCTTTCCTGCCCTCAAAGGCTCATGAATGCCTGATCTACAGGCATGACATCCCACATACTAGTACACAGCATCTAACCAGGGGCCACTTCGTAGTGAGAGGTGTGGGAGGGGCCCATGACCAAGGAGCCCACTGCCCACATCCCACGCCCCTCCATCCAGAAGAGCCGGCCTCACGGGATGCCAGGAAGGCCCACAGAGTGTAGCTGAAGCAGCACCGAGGAGACAATATTTGGCAGCGATGGATGCCACCCTTCAGGATGCAGTAAATCGGAGATCTGTGTCTGGCTTGGTGCCCCCAACAGGACGAGAATCCAGGAACCAAGAGTGGAAGCAAGAGTGGTCCCCTGACTGTCACTCCCAGTGACCACAGGGGGGACTTTTTACTTCCTGTTCCCGCAACTCTGGGCTCTGCAGGGTTAGTTTCTGGTCCCCAACAGGATATACTCTTGCCAGGGACTAGCGCAAGCTCCAGCTGCCACCTGGACATTTGGAACGGAACTCCCTGTGTCCAGGGACCACCAGGCAGGAGAAGTCACCATCCTAGTCAGCGTAAATGGACCCTGACCAGCAGGAGGTAGGGCTGCTTTTACACCAGGAAGACCAGAAAAATGCATGCAACGCCGGTGACCCACATACACAACGTGAACCGTGACTCAGAGCCCTCAGGAACGCAGGTTTGTGTCACACCACCAGGTAAGCCACCAAGA
>NW_005354632.1:5495929-5497829 GCF_000412655.1 Myotis brandtii | reverse complement strand
AAAATGCATGCAACGCCGGTGACCCACATACACAACGTGAACCGTGACTCAGAGCCCTCAGGAACGCAGGTTTGTGTCACACCACCAGGTAAGTCACCAAGACCTGCAGAGCTGATGGCTGGGTGCGAGTGGAATGGAACATAGAAGGTCAGGAAGGGAGATCATGAGTCCCAGGTGTGACCAAGGGAAGCCCTGGGGACGGTGGTTGGTCCCTCTGACCTCCCTGAGGAAGACAGGCTGGGGACGAGGCAGAGAAGCAGATCTGTGGTGGCCAGGTCAGGCCGCCTGCGAGAGAGCCTGGGGTGGGAGCCTGCTGCCTACTCCCTGTCCACCCCCCCAACCCCACACCTTTGGACCCACTGCAGCCCTCACACGGGTCCACAGTTGCCCTGGGCTGCTCCAACCCATGACTAACCACAGCAGGTACTAGCCCTGGGCAGCCGGGGCCAACACAGGACCCCCCACAGAAAGCACGTCCTCGGAGACTCCCCACTAGCCTTGTTGACACTTCCTAGGAACTGCTCTGAGTTCTGCCTAAGGCGACCCTTCCTTCTTGCACTCTTCTCACGGGGTTCAACTTGCATCCTGGCCTCTCCCCTACCCTTCCCGGGCCTTCCCCCCAATAAATCTCTTGCACACCCAACCCCATCTTGCTTTCTGCCCCTCGGAGGCCCAGAAGTGACAGTTACTAACAGGAGGGATCCAAGACAACAGGTGGGGACATGGGGCTTGGGAACTGGCTCACTCACCGCCCCGCAGGCCAAGAGCCCCAGTGGCTTATGGGGTAAGGATATGCCTCCCACACGCAGGAGCCCAACGCTAAGATGCCCCAGTGATGACCTGGGAAGATGGCCTGGTTTAGGGGAACACCCTGACTAGTGCAATGATTTGGGCATTTGAAAAATGAGGGGCACTATGCTATGAGGATAGGCAGGAAAGCAGCATGATAAAGAAGCGAGTCACCAGGATGGTACAGCCATGTTAAATTTGAATATATCAATAGTATAGTCTCGGAATATAAAGGGGGAAATTGACAGGGTTCTAAAGAAAAGGTGGCAGATCCACAGTCTTAGAGGGAGTTTGACACCTCTCTCTCAGTAGTGACGGCAGTAACAGTATTAGATCATTTAAAAGCTAATCGATAATTGATTGCTTATTAGGCAGCAGGCATTAATGCATTTATTCTTCGCAATAACCCTAGTGTTTGTTACTTCTGTCACAGAGAGGAAACTGAGGCTAGAGAGATTTTTTTTAAATGGTCCAAAATTAACTAGCAAGTAGCAGAACCAAAATTTAAACCCAGGCAGTAAGGCTAGATTTCCCTTATTTTCTTACAGGCTTATCTGCATATGTAAAAAGGTGATTATCTGGCAAAACTATGGAGGCAATAAAAAGGTCAGCGGTGGAGGGAAGAACAGGCAGAGCACCGAGGATTGTTGGGGCAGGGAAATACTCCGTGACACTCTAGGATGGAGATATGTCCTTATCCACTTGTCCAAACCCACAGAATGTGCAGCACCAAGAGGGAACCCTAAGGTGAGCTGTGGACTTTAGTGTAGGTTCATCCTTGATAAATAATGCATCATCTGGTGAGTGATGTTGACAATGGGGGAGGCTATGCATGTGTAGGGCCAGGGGTATGTGGGGAATCTCTGTGCCTTCCTCTCAATTGTATGGTAAAACTAAAACTGCTCTAAAAAACAGTCTGGTTTGTGTTTTTTTAATAAAAAAGAGATTGATCTTATTTTATCCAGCATTTGTAGGTACCTTGCAACAGGTAAATTTTGGTTATATTTTCATATATACGCTGGAAATAAATGTGTTTTTTTGGTTGTTTTTTAAATATATTTTTACTGATTTCAGAGAGGAAGGGACAGGGAGAGAGATAGAAACATCAATA
>NW_005354632.1:5489408-5490957 GCF_000412655.1 Myotis brandtii | reverse complement strand
AAAAAAGTAGAAGGAAATAAACAGAAATTAAGGGAAGAAAATAAAAACCAGAGACAATCAGCAAAAGGGACCAGCAATGACATCGGGAACATAACTACAGACAGCCAGAACTTTTTAAAAATAATAAGTGAATATTATGAACCTTGGACAAAATGGGCTGTTTCCTAAAAATTGTAACTTACTGAATCTGATTCAAGACCAAACAGTAAAATGAAGAGGCCAGTCAGTCCTACAGACATTGAATGAGTAGCTTAAAATACAAAACTATACAACAGTTGTTGGCTCCTGTGGTTGAATCGCTTTCCCCCTTGGGACAGGGATGCCAAAGTGTCCTCTTAGGTTTCAGTGGGCTGGAGAGGTTCCAAACACCTCCTCCCTGCTAAGGGGCAGGAGGAACTCCAGCACACAATTAAAATGACTCAGAGGCGCCCAGCCCCTCCATGTCAATCAATGGAATGTCACCTCTGCTCCTCAACAGGAAGTTGGGGAAAACAGTGAGATGGGTTTTCTTTTTCTTTTTTTAAATTAAACTTATTGGGGTGACATTGGTTAGTAAGACCATATATGTTTCAAGTGTACATTTCTATGATACATGCTCTGTATATTGCATTGCGTGTCCACCACCTGAAGTCAAATCATCTTCCATCACCATATTTGGCCAAGACTTTGTGGACGAAAGGGGCCACATACTAACCCGACAAGCTCAGGGAAGGCCTGTGTGGCGGGCTTGCAAACTCAAAGACCTAACATCACCACAAACGATGGTCTGAAATTAAACTTTAACTAAAAGCAGTTATGGTGGGTAGTCACCTCCTAGGGCGGTATCTTCACTGACAAGGTTAATCTTTACCTTAACTGAGCCTACCTGTCTTTTTGCATCTATAATAACATATCCTTGAAATGTCTGGGTAACTTTAACTTCCCTTTTTCTGGACCCCTTGAAGCACAACCTAATGTGTCTGGGCCCCAGGACAGAGACCACAAATTCCTTCATTGTTATCATGTTAATTGTTCCTGCACCCACCTAAGTATGTGTCTATCATTTTACTTCTTATCCAATCCCAGGGGTCAGCCCCCTTTTGCTTTCTCCCACCTCACTAGTTTATCTCCAGTGGATTTCATGTAGCCCACCTATGTCCCCTCCTTTGATTGTAATGTATAAAAACAGATGAAAGACTGCCATTCTCCGGAGCACTATCCCAATCCCTTAAGGTTCTGCTTCCCGGCAACTGTCAACAGTTTGGCTCAAATAAACTCACAAAAATTCTTTACAGGTTTGAATGTTTTTACGTTAACAATGTGTTTTCACACAGATCTGAAACTGTAGGCAAAACTAGCTGGTGATGGAAGCAACTTCCAAGAGATAAAAATGTGAGCTTTTTACAGGATCTGGGGCCCACTGAAACCTGCGAGCTGACAAGTTCAAGTTTGATTAAATGTTTGCAAAGGCGCAGAAAGGCAGGTACAGGACCTGGGATGCACTCAGACCGAAAGCGCTGCGGTCCAGTGGGCGAGGGTTCGCTGCACTGAGTTTATCTGGGAAAACATC
>NW_005354632.1:5465255-5488845 GCF_000412655.1 Myotis brandtii | reverse complement strand
GGGCGGGCAGGAAGGGGCAGGGCCGCTGGGTCTCCAGAGGCTGTGGGACCCGAGGAGACGGCCGGGCCGGGTCCCAGCCGCCAGAGGCGCGGGTGCGAGGAACGAGGATCAAGTCCCCCAAAGTCGCGGACCTCAGAGCCAACTAATACGGGTGGGGAGTGGGGGCAGTTGGGAGCGCAGGTTCCTTAACTTGGAGCCTCTTCCCTCCTGGCTGAGCCTGGCGCCCTGCCCGGGGGAGGCTGGCCGCCTGGAAACTGGGCCTTGGGGCTTTGTCTCCTCTAGGTCTTTATCTCGCACAGATCTCTGACTTTTTCCTATCACTCCACAGGCACTGCACATCTCTGGGCCTGTTTTCTTTTTTATTGATTTTAGAGAGAGCGGAAGGAGAGAGAGAGAAAGAGAGAGAGAGCGATGAGACACCAATCAGCTGCCTCCTGCACGCCCCCTACCGAGGATCCCGCCGGCAACCCTGGCATATGCCCTGATCCCAATGGAACAGGCAACCTCGGTGCATGGGAGGAAGTTCAACCAACTGAGCCACACCAGCGGGTTGGGCCTGTTTTCCATTCACAAAAATGCAAGCCTTGTGATCAGAACTCTGCCCTAAGAAGCAGAGGAATTAAATAGGAAAGCAATTTTTTTAAAGGAGCACCTAAGAGTGACAGTGTTATATCAATCATATCAATAAAACTGGGAGGAGGGGGGGCAAAAACCAAAAATGGAGCAGCTCAGGGGTCTTCTGCAGAAAACAGCAAGTCCATCCAGGTGGGCAGTGGCCAAAAGAGGGTCTACCTTGCTCCACAGCTGGGTGAGTGGGCTCTGCCCCTGACAGACAGTAGGCAGCGCTTTCTAGAAAGCCTCAGGCCCACCCTCTCAAGATGGGTACAGATACAGGCTTGAGGCCACTGCACAGGGAAGGCAGAACTTACCACATAATGTGGGATACCGCACCAGAGATAACCTTTCTTAACTAAGTTCTTTCTGGTACTAAGTTCTCTGAATCCTCATCAGGGGCTCCTGGACTTATCTTACTTATTTAGATGCTCACTGATGGAGAAATTAACAGTTCTGGGGCCCAAAGCAGTGAATCCAAGTTAAGGAAAGGGGAAAAGCATTTTCTGGAAGGAGATAGAGATGCACAGATAGATTTTCCTTATTAAGTTTAATGGACATGGGTTTCAGTATATCAGATTGTAAGTAATTTGTCAAATTTTCAAAACAAATCAGGAAAAAAACAGCAAAAAGAAAAATTCATTCCCTCCTCCTGAGACTTTTCCTATAGATCAACTACCTTCGTTAAGAAAAAGACTCTACTGGGGCTGGCAGCACTGTGTATTCTAATAGAATAACACCACTTTTCTTAAAGTTCAATTTATACAAGCAGCTATGCTAACTGCTTATAGGAAAATCATATCAATACCAGTTTTCTCTGTCTTTCCAATACAGATTTGAGAATGCCATCCTGATTTTATTACTCTCAGCCATACAGGAGTGAACAAGAAACCCAACTTTTTCCCCACCTGGCTCTGAAGTTTATTATTAATGTTACCATCATCAATATTATGTAATGAATGTCATCACCATTATTACAATTATGAATTGGGCGGCCAATCAAACTAGTGAAAATACTGTTCACAAACTCCATGGCAAGTGAAACAATGTCCTTAACTATCTATTCCTTTAAAAAAAAATGTATGCATTCCTCCTTACCTTCAATTTTTCTAGGTGAGCCAGGAGAGGGAAGACTTCAGAGCTTAAAGTGCAGGACTAACTATGTAGGTTCTCAATGAGCATAATGCCATCTCCTAGAGAGCAACTTGGAAATAATCATTGTTGGAGGCATTTTCATAATTATTTTTAAATTAAAATTTAACTTCAGTTTCAATTTACAAGAAATCTGTGAAAATAACAGAGAATTCCCAGGCCCCCACGCCCACTTTCCCCTTCTTCTTAACATCTTAAATTAGTATGGTCCATCTGTCACAATTAAAGAGCCAATGTTGATATTATTAACTGAAGTCCATACTTTATTCCATTCTCCTTAGTTTTTCACCTACTGCCCTTTTTCTTCGCCAGGATCCCACCCATGACACCACATTACATTTCGTCATCACGCCTCCTTACCCTCCTTCTGGCGTAGCTGTGACAGTTTCTCAGATTCCCCTGGTGTTTGATGACCTTGGAGTGCTGACCAGGTATTTTGTAAACTGGGACATTTTGTCACTTGGAATTTCTTTGATATTTTTTTATGATTACGGGGTTTAGAAGAAAGACACAGAGGTAAAGTGCCATTTTCATCACAGATCAATAGCACATACTATTGCTACAACTTAGGTGATGTCGACTTTGATTCCTTGGATGTGGTGATGTTTGTCACACTTGTCCAATAAAGGCATTCTTTTCCCGTTTCCATATTGTACTCTTTGGAAGTCACTGCACATGGCCACACTAATGTGTGTGGAGCTGGGAGTGAGGGATCTACATCAATTATCTGGAATTTTTCCACAGACTTGTCTATTCTCCCCATTTCTTTATTTATTTATTCAATCATTCATCTACATCAGTATGGACTCCTAAATATTTATTTTATATGTCGGGTTATAATCCAATTCTATTTCATTAATGTGTTGCTCCAATTGGTCCAGTGTTGGTGACTGGAAGCTTTCAGTTGCTATGTCCCCATCAATGTGTGCGTATGTGTCCTCAGACTCCTCATGTATGTTTCCTTCCCAAGTCCTACAATTGGTTATTTCTACTAAGGAATCCTGGTGCCTTTACTGGAAAGTGGTATTAGAGACTCAATCTAAGAGAACTGAGAGGCTGTACCCTAAGGACAATGGGCTAAATCATCACTTTAAGATATTTTACAAAATATCCAAGCCATTACCAAGGTTATAGCAAACAATAGACCTTCATGCGAAACAGAGGGCCTGAGAGTGAGGGCTGAGTGCAATCCTTAATGAGGGAGAGAATGTTAAAAGATCTTTCCAAAGTACTGACCTCTCTAAACTTAGTTCCTCAACTGAAAATTGGGATAACCCTGGCCGAGTGGCTCAGTTGGTTGGGCGTCACCCTGGGCACTAAAAGGTTGCCCGATTCCTGGTCAGGGCACATGCCCAGTAGGGGGCGTGCAGGAGGCAGCTGATGGATGTTTCTCTAATATCAATGTTTCTCTCTCTCCCTCTCCCTTCCTCTCTCTCAATCTTCTAGTATGGTTGTTAGAATTAAGCAAGAGGAGGACCTTTTAAAGTGCCTTGAAATAATACCTGGCACATAGCAGGCACTTAATACATTATAATTTTTTAAAAAAAGACAGCATGGGACTTTGACCTCTGATGCAATAATTGGGTCCACTTTACCAAAATGATTATTTCATTTATAGGTTTTATACTAGAAAACATAAAGAGAAAATGTTTTAACAATTATTTGATACTTTCTTTCCTTTTAGGAAGAGATGAATTTCTCTTTATAACCCAGGTATTATCTTACAATTAAGTGATTACAGTAATGACAATAATTTCACATTTTACTTCTTCGTTAATCCAAACGGTCCTTTCAGTATTTCATAGGCCACACAGCTTATGAATATTGCAGGCAGCACTTTTATGATATTTGGAGTGAGGCCCCTGAAAAAGCCCATTTTTCCTTCTTTGTAATATATATCTTGAATGAGATGAATCATAGTTGTTGTTTTTTCCTTCTGTGCTATAAATTGAAAAAAAATCAGTGTAATTCAATATTTAATCTTCATATATTCAGACAGTACAATGATTAACAAGAATTTACAGGGAATGAAATTATTTCAGAGTACACCTCACTCCCTACCTATAGAATAGTCCCCTGTGGTCCAATACCATAGTCACTAGACACATGTGGCTATCTGAATCTAAATTAATTAAAATGAAGTAAAACTAAAAGTTTAGTTTCGCAGTTGCACGACACTTCCAGTGCCCGACAGCCATGTGCAAGGCTACACAGCAGACATGAAAGCTTCCCATCCTGCAGGAGCTCTCCTGCACAGCATTGAAAGTCTTCAATGAGGACCTCACAGGAGCACTGGGAATGGAGTGTGACCTCAATAGTCTGCTGGGGGATGGGCAGGTGATGGAATGGATGGAGAGATTCCCCACCCGGAATGCCACGTAAATTAAACCCCAAAATCTTCCTAAAAAGAAGGGGGGGAAAGAATGTAAGAGAATATTGCTTACCACATGACTCCTTAAGGCAGTGGTTCTCAACCTTCTGGCCCTTTAAATACAGTTCCTTATGTTGTGACCCAACCATAAAATCTTACAGTGGTTCTCAACCTTCTGGCTCTTTAAATACAGTTCCTCATGTTGTGACCCAACCATAAAATTATTTTCGTTGCTACTTCATAACTGTAATTGTTCTACTGTTATGAATCGTAATGTAAATATCTGATATGCAGGATGGTCTTAGGCAACCCCTGTGAAAGGGTCGTTTGACCGCCAAAGGGGTCGCGACCCACAGGTTGAGAACCGCTGCCTTAAGGAATTTACTCAGGAAGATACTAATAGGATTATGTGAGAGCTTTTTTTTTTTTTCCAACTTGAAGGGTATTTTCTTAAAACCTAAATTTCTGACTTTACACCTAAGAGGAACAAGCAGATGCCCTCCCTTCTGTTTCACGTCTCCTCGCCAAAGAGAACAAAACAGCGTGTTCAACTGCACAAATGTATTAAGTTCCCGCTGCAGAATGTGGCAAAGGAATTCCAAGTTCATCCTGAGCTACTGCTGACTCAATCTGAGGACAGTAAAACCTGTCCTATTGCTCTGCTTGGCGCTTCCTAACTGTAAGCTCTGGAAAACAACCATTGGGAACAGAAACATGTGCAGAGTTCCAAGTAGAACTCTGTAGAGGAAAGAAAATATAAGCTCCACAAAAGGTTCTACGACTAATTCAAGATCATGCTTTAACAATCAGAAAGTTAGCTTTTTATTCAGCAATTCTACAGTTTTTCTGATTTTGAAATCAATTTCTACTCATTTAAAACAACTTGTTTTAACTGTTTTTTTATTTTTAATTCATGGAATTAATAACGATTTTATTACTTCTTTATTTCATTAGCTTTTTAAAATTTGCTTTTTGTTGCTGTTAATCCTCACCTGAGGATATTTTTCCATTGATTTTTAGAGAGAGTGGAAGGGAGGGGGAGAGACAGAGAAAGAGAAACATCAATGAAAGAAAGACATTGATTGGCTGCCTCCTGCACTCACCCCAACCAGGGCCAGGGATCAAACTGCAACCTAGGTATGTGCCTGGACCAGAATCAAACCTGGGACCCGTCAGTCTGCAGACCTACACTCTATCCACTGAGCCAAACCAGCTAGGGCAATTTTATTAGCTTTTTAAATTTATTCTTACTTCATTAAAAAACCCACACACTCACCTTGAGCCTGCATGCGTGTTCTAAGAAGGGTCAGAGGGAAGCTGGCTATCTGACCACTGGTGTGCGACAGCGTGCTACATCCCAGCAAAATCATTAAGCCGGGGTCTACAGAGTTTCCTGCATAATGTTCGAGCCAATAGTTCTTCAAAAGCTGGAAGAGAAGAAATCAGGAAACATCCTTTAACTACTGTGCAGGTTGAAGGAGAAGAAATTCATTGTTCACACAATTGCAGGAAACATTACTGAGTAGCTTCTTGATTCTGGAATGATATTGAGCATTTCCGTAGATGTTACCTCAGTTAATCCCTCAGAAACCTGACAAGTCAGTATTGTTGCCTCCATTTTATAAATTTCGTAAATGAGCCCTGACTTGTTTGGCTCAGTGGATAGAGCGTCAGCCTGCGGACTGAGGGGTCCCAGGTTCGGTTCTGGTCAAGGGCATGTACCGTGGTTGTGAGCAAATCTCCAGTAATTATTTTTTAAATTGATTTTTTACAGAGAGGAAGGGAGAGAGATAGAGAGTTAGAAACATCGATGAGAGAGAAACATCGATCAGCTGCCTCCTGCACATCTCCTACTGGGGATGTGCCCGCAACCCAGGTACATGCCCTTGACCGGAATCGAACCTGGGACCTTTCAGTCCGCAGCCCAATGCTCTATCCACTGAGCCAAACCAGTTTCGGCTTAAAAAATATATTTTTTAAAGGGAGAGAGATAGAGAGTTAGAAACATCGATGAGAGAGAAACATCGATCAGCTGCCTCCTGCACATCTCCTACTGGGGATGTGCCCGCAACCCAGGTACATGCCCTTGACCGGAATCGAACCTGGGACCTTTCAGTCCGCAGCCCAATGCTCTATCCACTGAGCCAAACCGGTTTCGGCTTAAAAAATATATTTTTTTAAAATTTCGTAAATGAGGGAACTCATTCAGCCAGAGTTTTCAGGTCAGAAGCTATTTCATGAAAAGTCATTTATAACCAATTTTTAGAATAAAAACCGTTATTGTACCAAATTTTCCAATGTAACACATAATGTCACATTATGGGGATAAACTCACCTCAAAAACAGTAAGGTCTGTGCCTGCATAAGGTATAATGCTTAGCAAGTTAGGGATATAGCCTTTGAAAAAGGTTCTAACACCTTCTTGTTTCAGAAGCTTCTTGCCACAGTCAATAATCCCTGAGTACTGTCCAGTTTTACCTACAGTGAGTCTGGTCTTTATTACCTAAATGGGGAAGAACATATTGAAAATATATTACCAGAGTCATTCAGCTCACCTAGCAATCTAGAAAGCTATATTGTATCACAATGTTTACTAATTATCATAGAAATCAAAAAAGAAAGCAATCTTAAACATAATTTTGATTCCTTACTGACTCAAACATGAACTGATAAAGTATAGAGCTTTTTAAAAAAATTAAACAGGAGAATATAACTCATCACTGTGGCTCTAATTGATATATCCATTCAAACCCCCTTACTGGGCTGTAAGGCAACATATTCTGAAACACATTCATTACTGCTTCAGATAGGTTGTTTTTTTAAAGTGCTAAATGAAATTGGCTCTTTTTCTCATGCTGGTGGTACCTCTTGCCAGTATTCCAATGCTCCCTGTAATTCTTCTGCTAGAACCTCACTCCTTGTCCTCTTAACTTCCATTCATTTAATTTAGGGAGATCCATACAGTAGTAGGAGAAATCTCTCCAAAGCAGCCAAGATTTATTTTTTTTAGATCTACTTTGCCTTGATTGGGTGGGTAGGAGGTAATCAACCAAAGACCTTATATGTATATATCCATAACCCATGGACACAGACAATAGGGTGGTGAAGGCCTGGGGGGCGGGCTGGAGGGGATCAATGGGGGTGTGGTGGGGTGAGGGAGCATATATAATACTTTCAACAATAAAGATTTATAAAAAAATAAAAACTATTGACTTTGCCTTGATTGGGCAGACTGCCTGAGCCGCCTCTGAGCAGTCAGATGGAAGGCCTTTGTTTTATGACCTTCTCTGCAGGACCCTATACTTTGAATGACCCCATTCTGAAAGTACTGCCCTCCCCAGGGCAGTGCACTCTCTTCTTATCCAATATCTGTGAATTTCCAAATTCTAACCCAAACTCACACATTCTATTTGTGCCTTTCATGAAATCCCTAACTGGAAATCATTTCTCCCCTTATTTCCATTAACGCTTCCTATTGCTCTCTCTTCTAGAATTTGTATTTTATATGTTGGACCATCAGCATTGATGTGCACGTTTTGTCTTCCTTCTGGACTATAAGAAGCTCCAAGACCAAATGTCTGTCTGACTCATCTCTGGACCTAGAAAAGTACCTCACCCGTAGTGGGTGTGCAGTATTAATGAATGAGTCAATTAAACAGCAGACAACAAAACTGTTATCTTCTTGGTACATTTACAATACTATCTTTATCCTAAATAACAACAACAACAAAATATATATATACACTAAGGCCAACTGATACTTGATATGAGCTTTAAGTCCAGTAGTATAAAATTGTTTATTATACAAATTCTTGATCTGCAATTCATTTATAACAAATTAGAAAGTATTACTTTATTAAACTTTATAATAATACATACCTCCATGGGGTAAATACAGGTCTGAGCAGTTACACCAGCCAATGAACCAGATACAAATCTCTGAATAATTCCTGTTTTAGCACCATCAAAACTAAGCCATTTCTTATACTGTATAAATAAAAGTATTGAAATGTACAATATTACTGAAATGGATTCTATATTGTTTCTAAGTTTATAACATTAATTAGTACTATAAAACTATTTGAAAAAGTATTCTAGATACCTGATATTAACATCTAGTAGAATACTTGATTTCAATTTTTATGCAATTATCTAAGATAATAAGAACCTTTTCCCCTTTTTTCTGAAGAGTAAGTCAGCAACATTAAATCACTTAAGCATCTTCATGACTGTCATACTATTTCATAAAAGACATACAAATTACACAAAGGGTGCACGGAATCTATCTTTTACATGCAGGAGGCAGCCGGTCCGTGATTCTCTCTCATCACTGATGTCTCTCCCTTTCTCTCCCTCTCTGAAATCAACAAAAATATTTTTAAAAAAAATAAAACAGAAATACCAGCCTAAAGGTCAGATCTCTTTTTAGCCTCTCACCTTCCATGTGGAAGGTACTAAATATTCTTTGGTAACTGGGTAATCAGGAATAGTAACCAGGTAAATTGCGTTTGTTACAAGGAACAACAGTTTACTCTGCTTAGCTCAAGAAACAGGGAGGCAACTGCAATAGCACATGTGGAAATAAGGAGAGCACCCTAGCTGGTTTGGCTCAGTGGATAGAGCATCGAACAGCAGACTGAAAGGTCCCAGGTCAAGGGCACATGCCCGGGTTGCAGGCTTGATCCCCACTAGGGGGTGTGCAGGAGGCAGCCAATCAATGATTCTCTCTCATCATTGATGTTTCTATCTCTCTCTTCCTCTCTCTTCCTCTCTGAAATCAATAAAAATATATATTTTTTTTAAAAAAATAAGAAAATCAGAAATACCAGCCTAAAGGTCAGGCTTCACAGGAACTAAATAAGTCAAGTTTCATGAGACTGAAACTGGAAACTCATTTAGAATCCAAGACAGGCTTAGCAAGCAGATTATCTATCCTAGGCAAGATGCTTTCCTGTTGGCCTTTTCTAGTGGTCTCTCATCAATGCAATCCTCTTAAGAATTAACTTTCTGGTTCTCAAATCAGTGACTTCCCATCAGAAAGTATGATGGGTTCAGTTCATGTGGCAGACACTGCTGTCTGTTCCTAGTACTCATTATCATCTTCTTTCGTTTAGTAACAGCCAACTCAACTGTAAACTACATTTCCCTCGTCTCCCTTGCAGCTAGGTTGGGTGGCTAAGTGACCTATTTTGGCCAATGAGAAATGAGGGGAAATTGAGTATGCAAATTATGAAACATCTCCTTAAAGATTTTTGGATTGCTCTTTCCTCTACTTGGGAAATGGCAGATGGGTGTGACCTTTGAAGCTGAGTGTTGAAGATGACAGAGCTATACTGTTAGCCCTGGACTACTTGCCTCTAGCATATTTAAGCTAACGTATCTTGGTATTTCTTTGATACAACAGCTTAGAATGAACCCTAACAAGTACTGAAATTGGTGACCAGCTGGGGGTGCTGTCATAACTAAAACCAACAATTTGTGGCCCTGTTAGGACACAGATACTGCAATCTGAGTCCAGGGCTTTGTGGAAATGCTTGATGGAGCTGCCTCCTGTGATCATTTGGAAGGTAGACCATGTGCTTTCTGAGCCTGAAGCTCTAGGAAAACTGATTGTAAAATCTCAGAATTCTGGTCAGTGTTGCCCACTCCTTGCAGCTTCTAGTAAGATCTATGAGACATGAGCTAAGGCATCTCTCTGCTTTTCTTCCCTGGGCCTTTTCTGAAGCGATCGGAGCCGGGCCAGCCCAGAAAATGGAAACCTTGAGATGTGCATAGAGCACTCGTAGACTCTTATGTGATGCTAATAGGTTACACTATTTAAAAACAAATATAGCTCATCTTAACATTAATTGATTAAGTACAATTAAAATCTTAAATCAGATTAACAAATTTAAAATAAAACATTCAAATTGCTCAAAGGAAAACCAATATCGAAATGTTTTAGAGGGCTTCCTTCACTGTGACATTGAAATGAAAAGAACTAATAATACACATCAGTTATGATAATATACTATAATCTATGAAACATTTCTTTTATCCTCACCTGAGGATATTTTTCCATTGATTTTTAGAGAGTGGAAGAGAGAGGGAAAAACAGAGAGAAATACCGATGTGAGAGAAACACATCAATTGGTTGCCTCCTGCATGGGCCTTGACCAGGGCCAGGGCCGGGGAGAAGCCTGCAACCGAAATCAAACCTAGGACCCTCGGTCCACAGGCCGACGCTCTGTCCACTGAGCCAAGCTGGTTAGGGCCATGAAACATTCCTTATAAACAAAAGCAATATAAAAACAAAAATAACCAAATGAGAACAAAGTCACTTATATTTAAATTGACATCTATTGCTTGACACTCCAGTTTTTTCTCATGAAAGCCTGAACTTTTTAAACATTCAATTTTAAATCTGATCTTCGTTGTAAAATTCCACAGACGATAGCATTTTACCTGTTCATAGGCCCCGATCTTGATGACCGTCTCAGGTGCAATTTTAAAAACATTTGCACTATTTCCTCGCCAAAGAGAACGAATTCCTCCTTCTTTTATCATCTGCTCAAACCCACCAATTAACTTCATTCTCGTTGGCTCTAAACTATGAACCTAGAAAAAAAAGAGAAGGAAGATTTTCCTGGACCAACTAATAGGGCTGTGCCTCATCGCCTGGGGCCCAAAAGAGCTGGCAGAATCTTCAAACTTCCCAACCTCTCTAAAGATGATGATGTCCATCAGTCTGTTGTCAGAAAGCCCCAAAACACAGAAGGTGTGAAACCCAGGACTGAAGTCCCCCAGATTCAGCACCTTGCTGCTCCACGTGTACTGCAACTGTCCACACATCAGCTATTGCTCTGAACCAGCAGCACATTAATAAAACTAAGGAAGAAGCGCAGAGTCCAGAGGCTGCAGAATCCGGCCAGGAGATGAAGGAAGACAAAGAAAAACACCAGGAACAGATCGCCAAGAGACAGAGGCTGTGCCCTTTGGCAGCTCCTCCCTCTAAATCTGAGTCGGTCAAAAATAAGATTTTCTAAGATCTTAGAAAATAAGATCAGGCATCACCACAACAAAAGAGCCCTAGCCGGTTTGGCTCAGTGGATAGAGCATCAGCCTGCAGACTGAAAGGTCCTGGGTTCGATTCCAGTCAAGGGCACATGCAAGGGTTGCAGGCTCAAGCCCCAGTAGGGGGCGTGCAGGAGGCAGCAGATCAATGATTCTCATCATTGATGTTTCTATCTCTCTCTCTCTCCCTTCCTTACTGAAATCAGTAAAAATATATTTTAAAAAAACTCTCTCATCATTGATGTTCCTATCTCTCTCTCTCTCCCTGCCTTACTGAAATCAGTAAAAATATATTTTAAAAAAAACAAAAAACAACAAAAGAAAACCTATTCATAATCCAATACCAATTGTCACAATGTTACCAAAAATCCCAAAGAAAATAAAACACTAAAGTATGTAAATTTAATTACAAATTTAAATTCACTAGGTTGTGGATTATTAATTTTTATACCCTTGCAGAGAAAATATTCAGCAAATATTAAATCTTAATTATTTAACAGATTAAATCATACAGTATTTTATAACTACTGTTAACAATTCATTACTCAGTAAAAAAAGAAAAGGAAATTAGACAACATTAACTCTAAAGAGGTACAAGTTAGTAATCTGCTCCAAGTAACTTAATTTCCATTTTTAAAAATATTCTTAGTACTTAAATAGTAGAGTAGAACCATGCTATTAGGGCAGTGTCAGAAGCTAGAAATAACTAATAAATTAGACTAATGGTGTCTTATCACTTCTTTGATAGATTTAGCTACATTTCTGAAAAAAAACATCTAATAGAGTGGTTCTATTATTTTATTATTTCAAATAAAAATTCATTTAAACAGCATATAAGCAGCTTTAAGAAATTAAGAAATCTTTAATGTAAAAACAAAAATGTAAAAACAGAACTAGATGATAGAGAAAAGTGTGAACACTTGATAAATTAAGAGGATAACCTTTTACATTTTCAGAAAATGTACAATTTTAATGACTAGTATGAAATGTGCCAAAACATTTCTTTTGAAAATTATCAAGGATTTTTCAAATGGCTTTAATGTGTAAGGGCCACCGAACTTGCGCATCACCTGCATCATGACTCTCAAGCGGTCAAAAGGTGCCGTGCACGTTCTTGAAACGGCGCTAGCTATTCCTCCTACCACCAAATGCCGCCGCCAATGTCCAGAACTCTTTTCTTCCACAGTAAAGTCATCTGGAATAGCTATGCTCTCCCCTATGTCAATTATCTAATAAAATGTAAAAACAGAATTAGATGATAGAGAACAGTGGAAACACTAGATAAATTAAGAGGATAATTTTTTTACAAAGATCAAAAATCACAAGTTTTTTTTCATCTCTCATCTCCTGATAATGAAGACTGACAATGTTCTTAGCACTTGTACTAGACCAGCGGTTCTCAACCTGTGGGTCACGACCCCTTTGGGGGGTCGAACGACCCTTTCACAGGGGTCGCCTAAGACCATCGGAAAACACATATATAATTACATATTGTTTTTGTGATTAATCACTATGCTTTAATTATGTTCAATTTGTAACAATGAAAATACATCCTGCATATCAGATATTTACATTACGATTCATAACAGTAGCAAAATTACAGCTATGAAGTAACAATGAAAATAATTTTATGGTTGGGGGTCACCACAACATGAGGAACTGTATTAAAGGGTCGCAGCGTTAGGAAGGTTGAGAACCACTGTACTAGACCAAATAATTTGCATTCAGATATAGGTTTACTATAAGATCAATGCCCACTGATAAAAGAAATTGAAGACACAAATAAATAGAAAGATATATGGTGCTCGTGGGTAGGAAGGGTTGATATTGTTAAAATGTCCACACTACCCAAAACCACCTATAGATTCAATACAATCCCCATCAAAATTCCAATGATATTTTCCATAGAAATAGAAAAGAAATCCTAAAATGCACATGGAACCACAAAACCCTGAATAGACAAAGCAGTCCTCAGACAGAACAAAACTGAAGGAATCACACTCCTGCTTTCAAACTATACTATAAAGCTATGATAATCAAAACAGTATAGTAACGGCATAAAAACAGACACATAAATTAATGGAACAATCGAGAGCCCAGAAATAAACCCTCACAGATACAGTCAACTAATATTTGACAAGGGAGCCACGAATACTCAGTGGAAAAGGATAGTCTCTTCAATAAATGGTGCTGGGAAAATTGGATAATCACATACAGCAGAATGAAACTGGACCTCTCTCTCACACCACTTACAAGAATTACCTCGAAATGGAGTAAAGGCTTAAACATAAGATCTTAAACTGTGAAACTCCTAGAAGAAAACACAGCAAAAAAGCTCCTTGACATTGGTCTTGGCAGTGACTTTTTGGATTTGACACCAAAAGCATAATTAACAAAATCAAAAATTAATATGTGGGATTACATCAAACTGAAAACCTACAAAGTGTGAGAAAATATCTACAAATCATATAGCTGATAAGGGGTTAATATCCAAAATATATTAAAGAAACTCATACAACTCAATAACAAAAAAAATCCACTGAAAATGGGCAAAATTACTAGAGATACAGATGTCCATATATATGAAAAGATGTTCCATATCATTAATCACTGGGGAAATGTGAATCAAAACCACAATGAGGCCAGCCGGCAAGGTTCAGTGGTTGAGCATTGACCTATGAACCAGGAGGTCATGATTTGATGCACATGCCTAGGTTGCAGGCTTGATCCCCAGTATGGGGCATGCCAGAGGCAGCTGATCAATGATTCTCCCTCATCATTGATGTTTCTCTCTCTCTCTCCCTCTCCCTTCCTCTCTGAAATCAATAAATAAATTTTTTTTTTTAAAAAACCACAATGAGTTACTACCTCACACTTATTAGAATGGCTATTTCCTAAAAAAAAAAAAAAAGGAAAAGAAACAACAAGTATTGGCAAGACATACATACACACCCATACCCACATAGACACACATCTATGTACAATAATAAACAATGGTCACTGTACTGTCATGAGAAAGAAGGAAGTCCTGCCATTTCCATAATATGGATGGGCCTGGAGAACATCATGCTGAGTGAAATAAGTCAGACACAGAAAGACAAACACTGTATGGAATTACTTCTATGTGGAATCTAAAAAGCCAGATTCACAGTCTTTCCCTTCAGCGTGCCACTGAAGATCCTGGTGTTGCCATGGGCCGCCGCCCCTCCCAGGGTTACCGGTATTGTAAGAACAGCCGTACCCAAAGTCTCCTTTGTGCTGAGGTGTCCCTGATGCCAAGATCCGCATCTTTGACCTGGGGCAGAAGAAGGCAAAAGTGGACAAGTTCCCACTCTGTGGCACATGGTGTCAGATGAATACGAGCAGCTCTCCTCCGAAGCCCTGGAGGCTGCCCGCATTTGTGCCAACAAGTACATGGTGAAAAGCATGTACTTGGCAAAGATGGCTTCCTCCGAAGCCCTGGAGGCTGCCCGCATTTGTGCCAAGTACATGGTGCAAAGCTTGGCAAAGATGGCCTTCACCTCCGAGTGCGGCTCCACCCCTCCCACGTCATCCACATCAACAAGATGTCCTGTGCTGGAGCTGACAGGCTCCAGACAGGCATGAGCGGCTCCACCCCTCCCACGTCATCCACATCAACAAGACAGGCATGCGGGGTGCCTCTGGAAAGCCCCAGGGCACAGTGGCCAGGGTCCATGTTGGCCATGTCATCATGTCCATCCGCACCAAGCTGCAGACCAAGGATCATGTCATTGGGCCCTACGCAGAGCCAAGTTCAAGCACCCTGGCCACCAGAAGATCCACATCTCCAAGAAGGGGGATTGTACTAAATTTAATTCGGATGAGTTTGAAGACAGGGTGGCTGAAAAGCGGCTCATCCCAGATGGCTGTGGGGTCAAATACATCCATCGTCGTGGTCCCCTACACAAATGGTGGGCCCTGCACTCAGAGTCTCGGTGCTGCCCCCTCCTTACAACCACCAGTAAACCCTACTTCCTATCCACAATAAAAGTAAATAAAAAGCCAAATTCATAGAAGTGGAGAGTAGAATGGTGGTTGCCAGGAGCTGGGGAGTGGAGGAAACGGGGAGGTGCTGGCCAAAGGGGACGAACTTCCAGTTCTGAGATGACTAAGTTCTGGGGATCCCATGTAAAGTAGAAACAGTAATTATGTGAGGTGATGGAGGTGTTAGCTAACCCTACTGTGGTCATCATTTCACAATATAGAAGTGTCTCAAATATGTTATACACCTTAACTTACAAATGTTATATACCAATCATATCTCAATACATTTGAAAAAACAGACCAAGATATAAATGCAGTAGGGATCAATGAGATGCACATTAAACCAACAAGATATCACTTTATGTCCAACAAAATGGCAAATGTCAGAAAACTGGATAATTCCCAGTAACAGTAATATCAAGAGAAGCAGGAACTTTCCGGCACTGCTGGTAGGAGTGAGCTGGCGTAGCAAGCCATTCTGGGAAATAACATGGCTAGATGGTATTTTGGAAAATGAAGACTGAATACCCTAACAATTTTACAAATGCATATTCCTTCTGACTCAGAAACTCAGGTAACATTCTTTAGGATGCATAAGAGAAAAGCATTTTTTGTGGGTGGGGAATTAGAGATAACACTATGAGGAGAGACTACTGTTTCTTTAGCCACTGAGGCTGAAAGTATTATAGGGATTATGTGACCATAATAACAGCTATGACACTTACGACTGATAAAAAATACAAACTAATCTTACAGTAGAACGCTTCCAGAAGCCAGCAATTTCATCGATACTTTTTGCGGGATGAAGTAAAAAGTAGTACTTCCATTCATCCCAGTCTACTGTCATTGTTCCATCACTGTCCATGCTGGAATTTAAAAAACAAATAGTGCTTACAACATTTATAACAAAGATAGCACCATGATAAAAATTAATTAAATGCTTCTTACATATTTATGATAGAAGCCATTCCTTTGGACTTCATGAACATTGCTGTACTTTCATATTTTAATGGACTTTATTTTTTAGAAAAATTGAGAATATAGCCCTGGCTGGGTGGGTCAGTTGGTTGAGCGTTGTCCTGTACACCAAAAGGTTGCAGGTTTAATTCCCAGTCAGGGCACATACCTAGGTTGGGGGTTTGATCCCCAGTCGGGGCACATACAGAAAGCAACTGATCAAGGAGGGCACATACCTAGGTTGGGGGTTTGATCCCCAGTCAGGGCACATACAGAAAGCAACTGATCAATGTCTCTCTCTCTCCCTACCTCCCTCCCTTCCTCTCTCTCTAAAAATCAGTAAAAACATATCCTTGGGTGAGGATTTTTTTTTTAATTGGGAATATAATACAGAGTTACACCCCTTTTCCTCTAATGGTATCATCTTTCATTATTATGGTACATGTTACAATTAATGAACCAATATTAATACATCATTAACTGAAGTTCACACTATCCTCAGAGTTCCTTGTTCCTAACTAATGTTCCTCTTTTGTTTTAGGATTATGAGGTAATCGTCATGTCACCTTAGGCTCCTCTTGGCTGTGTCAGTTTCTCAAACTTTCCTTGTTTTTGGTAACATTGACAGTTTTGAAAAGTATTGATCAGATATTTTGTGGAATGCCCCGCTGATGGAATTTTAACTATTTACTTGTATTTCTCTCACACATGCCTTGCTCTTTTAAAGGGAAGGCTATTTAAAGTCACCTTTATATTGCTAGCACTGAGCACTCAGTAAATGTTAGTTGAATGAATGAATAAATGAATAAAACTGATGATGAACCTTATGAATCTTCTAATAATATTTTTCCTCTGACCCTCTTTTCCCTACTTATAGCTTTTAAATCAACTTTAAAATAACCTTTTACTTATTAATTTAAAGAGAAGACTCACTTTTTACCATGAAAAATTCAGGGTTTACTCGACTTTTAAGCATCTCAAAATCAAAAAACACAACAGCTATTGTTTCTTTGAAGTCTAAGTTAAAGGTGGAATTAAGTGAAATGCTTTTTCAATTGCATTTTTCTCAATGGAAATTCTAAAAAGCAAATTCCATCTGCCAACAAAAAGATCCGTATGATGTCCAGTCCCAGCCAAGACAAAATAATGGGTGTAGAATGTATCCTCTCACTATGAACAATTACAAAACTGAACACAACATATGTACGGCCAAGTGCTAAGTTATACAACTCCATCCGACTAACAAACGTAGTTACTGGAGGGTTGTGAGCTTAATGGAAATCCTGAAGGTGAGCAATGTTGAAATAAAGGAAGGGAGGGATGGAAGGGAAGAATGGGCTATATTTATAGAAATTAGTTTCTAACTTAGAATATTAAACAAAAATGAAAACTATTAAAAATAAGAAGGGCTGACCTTTGGAGAATATTTTTTGCCTGAGCTTCAGAAATATCTACACCCAGTGACTTCAAAGCAGTGATTATTTCTGAAGTTTCTATTACTCCTTTAAAAAGTGAAAAAAATGTCATTAAAGTCTCTCAGAAGATAACAAGGCAAAAATATACTTAGAACACAATAGTCTTAAAAAGCCCATGTCTTTTATAGGCCGTCCATCCCATATTCACAGCCCAAAGACTAAAATGCTCTAAAAGTAAGAAACTTTATCAACTATACTTTAATTAAAAAGGGCTTTACATTCCAGAATTTTTAAAAATAAAAAATGTTTTGTAAATGTGGCACTAAAATATTTGTTGGCAAAACATGTCTCAAACTGATGTGAAGTTAATTTTAATCAATTATTTATCTAATTCAGGGTTATGCATTTGTTTCATTGATGGAATATTCATGTACAGTTGACATTTGAACAATACATGTTTGAACTGTACGGGTCTACTTTTACACGGATTCTTTTCAATAAATACAATAGGGGATTCGCATCCACAGGTTTTGCGTCCCCGAGTTCAACCAACCTCTGAGGGTTCAACCAACCTCTTATCAAAAACAGTATTTTCGAATTCCCAGCCATGGTTTTATAACTACAAATCAAAAATACTGTTTTCGCCCTAGCTGGTTTGGCTCAGTGGATAAAGTGTCGGCCTGCAGCTGAAGGGTCCTGGGTTCGATTCCAGCCAAGGGCATATGTCCAGGTTGCAAGCTCGATCTCCAGTAAGGGGTGTACAGGAGGCAGCTGATCCATGATTCTCTCTCATCATTGATGTTTCTATCTCTAACTCCCTCTCCCTTTCTCTCTGAAAAAAAATAAACATATATTTTTTAAATATTGTTTTCAATACACAGTTGGTTGAATCCTTGGATGTGAAGGGCTGGCTAGCATTATCTTTTTAGGGACTCAAAAGTTGTACTCAGATTTTTTACAGTATGGTGGTCAGTGACCCTAAAGCCCCAGTTGTTAAAGGTCAACTGTATAGTTGCACAGTGGTGCCCCAGACCCTACTTTAATTATTAAATAACAACATATATGCACAGTACCCATTTTCTAAAAGCAAAATTCTAAATTTCTAAACACATCTGGCCCCAAGGGCTGCCATACAAAGTTTGTAGATCTAAGACAGATCTTGATTATTGTACCTAGCTGGAAAGAATTAAAAAGCTAATTCTGAAGCTCTGATTCGGAGGCATGAAAATAAAGCCACTCAACATTTAAGGCAGTGGTGGTCGGCAAACTGCGGCTTGTGCCTCGCGAGCCACATGCAGCTCTTTGGCCCCTTGAGTGTGGCTCTTCCACAAAATACCATGTGCAGGCGCGCATGCACAGTGCGATTGAAACTTCGTGGCCCATGCACAGAAGTCGGTTTTCGGCCTGGGTGAGTCTATTTTGAAGAAGTACTGTTGATATTTGGCTCTGTTGACTAATGAGTTTGCCGACCACTGGGATAAGGAAAGCGCTACACAAAAGTGGCCACTGAGGCGGCAGCAATGAGGATGCCGAGAGCAGGTGCTCAGTCAGAGGGCCCTGCAGGGCTGCCAGAGCCGGAGCCACAGGTCCAGGTGGGCAGCAGCCCTGGTGGCAACAGCGGGGCTTCCTACCTACGACGCAGCTCAGGGGCTCAAACAAAATGAAACCAGTGAGACGCCTGCTCCGCCAGAGTGGACCTTGGCCAGACTTTGGGGACTGTGATGTCCCAGTTTGGCTAGTCAAGGCAGAAATGAAAAGATCTATGTTGCTAATCACTATATTACTTTGGGATTTCCGTCCTGCCTCAGAAAGACTATTCTCTATTATTACCAGTAACTACAAGCACTGGTGTGCAACTTCACCAGGGACAATAGTCGCGTAATATTTTTACCAATGGCATTCTAATTTCCCTGATGTATCTGACAAGACGGATTCATCAACAAGATGGTGAAATTTCAGAGCAGCACAAGAGCAGAACATTCAGTCCTAGAGTGGCAGCAAATGACAGCCCAGTCTCATTTCAAGACGTGCCTCTGGGTGCTACCTCAGTATGACCATCCAGAAAGGCCTACACCTCCTTCTGGGAAGTGCCCGGGAGCTTGAAGCACTGCGCTTTGGGGATTAAGGGTAATGGAACCACTTTTGTGCTCAGGTCATAAAGCCTCTGATATTCAGGTTATATTTTCTTTGACCCAAGAATCCATCAGTGGAAACCTTTAAACCAGTGGTCGCCAACCTTTCGGACCTCAAGGACCACCAGTGGGCCGCAGACCACCAGTTGGCGACCGCTGCTTTACATCACTTTCCTGGTACGCTTACAATTTTTTAATTAACAAAAGTTAGATTTCACAAAATTTAAAAATCAGTGGATAGAGCGTCAGCCTGCAGACTCAAGGGTCCCAGGTTCGATTCCGGTCAAGGGCATGTACCTTGGTTGCGGGCACATCCCCAGTAGGGAGTGTGCAGGAGGCAGCTGATCATTGATGTTTCTAACTCTCTATCCCTCTCCCTTCCTCTCTGTAAAAAATCAATAAAATATATTTTTTTAAAAAAATTAGATTTCACAAAAGTTAAAAATTAACATAACATATGTTTCTTATATAGATTATAAGTAGGTTCTGATTACCCATGGTGGGTCAGCCACATATGGATGCAGAAGTGTTCTACTCTACATTCAGTCTCTCTGAGTTAAGGATTTGTAACAAAGAACAAGTCAGCATGGATACTGCTCACAGCACTATGTATAAGAACAAAAAGCTGGAAACATCCTAAATATCTAGCAATATGGGAATGATTAGATAAGTTTACTCACAAATGGAATATTTTAGAGTCATTAAAAAATGTTTGTCGCCCGACTTATGAATCAGGAGGTTAAGGTTCCATTCCCGGTCTGGGGACATGCACAGGTTGCAAGCTTGATCCCAAATCATGCAGGAGGCAGCCCATCAATGATTCTATCTCATCATTGATGTTTCCATCTCTCACTCCCTCTCCCTCTCTAAAATCAATAAAAATATGTTAAAAAATATGTTTGTGAAGAATATTAAATGAAGCAGAAATGCTTACATGATAACATTAAAAGAAAAAAGCAAGCCCAGCCAGTGTGGCTCAGTGGTTGAGCACTGACCTATGAACCAAGAGGTCACGGTTCGATTCCCAGTCAGGGCACATCCCCAGGTTGAGGGTTCAATCCCCAGTGTGGGGCATGCAGGAGGCAGCCAATCAATGATTCTCTCTCATCATTGATGTTTCTATCTCTCTCTTCCTCTCCCTTCTTCTCTGAAATCAATAAATATAAAAATATTTTTTTAAAAAGCAGGATACCAAACTACACACACAGTGTGACTGCAATTGCATCTACAGAGAGAGAAAAGAAACCAAGGGGGGGAAAAACAGACAAAAAAGTCTAAAAGGAAATATAAAAATAAATTAAAATGCTAAATCTGATCTCTAGCCAGCAGCGTTACAAGTAACTTTTACTTTCTTTCAGGAGGTTTTCTGTGTTATCTAACTTTCCTGCAACTGAAATATTTTCAAAATAAACAAGAAAACAATAAATGACATTTTTTTAAACTACCATGACATATACTGCAAATGAGTGGTGAGACCTACCCACTCAGCCAAGTAGCATAGCAGAGGGCAAAAACTATTTTATTAAAAGATGGTAACCAAAATTAATTAATTAGTTAATTAATTTTTAAGAAAAGATGGTAACCACACAGAAATTGTAACAATAAATACAGTTTATATATTATTTCTAGAAATTAAAAAAATACTGCTAAACACGTAACAAAATTGAATCTTTGATAGCAGGAGTTAATTAAAGGCTAGTAAACATATCCTTTGGTACTGCTACTCATGCTAAGCTAATTGTGAATAAAACACACACATACACACCATCATTATTTAAGTCCAGACTCTTAAATGCCAGCCTCATTTTTTTCTCATGGTCTTTAAGGTATTGCAAAAATTCTTGGAAGTCCAATCCTGAATCAGCATTGGTATCTCCAGCTTTAAAAATGTCCTGCAAGAAAGAAGAAACCATTGCAGAAACACATTGCAAGTGAAGCCCCTGTATCATTTCCACATTGGCAATTAATAATTTCACTCATGCTAATTATGATGTCCATCCACAGCCATTGGCCTACTTTTTCAGTCACAGATACAAGGCTAAGTAATATATATATATATAAATTGTGCAATACTAGAGTCAATAGCCACATGTCATTTCAAATAATTATGGATCTTAGAAGAATTTACCTGCGGTGATCAATGAATGCCAAATACTTTGAAAGAATAAAGATACCAAGATAGCCCTAACCGGTTTGGCTCAGTGGATAGAGCGTTGGCCTGTGGACTGAAGGGTCCCAGGTTCGATTCTGGTCAAGGGCATGTACCTTGGTTGCGGGCACATCCCCAGTAGAGGGTGTGCAGGAGGCAACTGATCGATGTTTCTCTCTCATCGATATTTCTAACTCTCTATCCCTCTCCCTTCCTCTCTGTAAAAAATAAAATATATTTTTTAAAAATAAAGATACCAAGATACATAGTTCTTGCCATCAGAGACTCCCACTCTATTAATTAAATGAGATAAAATATGTGCAATTCTAGCCTGGCCGGTGTTGTTCAGTGGTTGAGCATCAACCCATGGACCAAGAGGTCACCAGGTTCGATTCCTGGTCAGGGTACATGCCTGGGTTGCTGGCTCAACCCCCAGTAGGGGGCGTACAGGAGGCAACCAATTGATGTTTTTCTCTCATCCATGTTTCTCCCTCTCCCTTCCTCTCTCTAAAATCAATAAAAAACATATTTTTTAAATGCTAGAGATAACATATTAATGATTAAGCCATTAATCTGAAGGGACTAAGCTGAGTGAGAGGATATAAGTACGAGACAATGAGAAAAGTTAATTCAGAGGAGTTTTTGGAGCACAGAACTCTTAAGGAATTTCCTGAACCACAGTAACGTTTGGACTTCATACCAGGCACACACATCTCACGGGGGAAACAAGTGGGGTGGTACCTGAAGACTGTGTAGCATTGAGAGAGGAGAAATAGAACAATTGTTTTCTCTTGATATGCTGTCACTTCCATCTGAACAATTCTTAAATAATCAAGTCAAAGACCCGTCCAGAGAAGGAAGACACCCCTAACTAGGGCAACGTGCTAAACCATCAGCTCGAGTACTGTCAACCCACGGATGAGGGTCTGACCCGCCCCAAACCCTGTGGATGTCAGAGACACACAGCAGCTCTGGGGCCCCATCTGGGCCTGTCCTGCAAACGCCCTAAGTTAGCATTTTGAAAAACCCTAACTTAACTCTGGTGCCGTGTCACGTATAGAAATTTTTTGATATTTGCAACCAGAGTAAAACAAAGACTTATATTTTTGATATTTATTTTATATATTTAAATGCCATTTAACAAAGAAAAATCAACCAAAAAAATGAGTTCGCGTGTCACCTCTGACACGCCTGTCATAGGTTCGCCAGCACTTGGATTAGGGGCCTAATCTAAGAGGTCTTTTATAAAACTCTGCATTCCCAGAGGCTAACGCAGCTCCTGAAATCCTGTGCGGGTTCAGTACATGGTGACTGGGCCACCGGAAACCCACCGGGCTTTCCCCAACGTGCCCAGGAGAAGGCCTGGGCCCTGCGGGCAGGGCCTGTCTCAGGAGGTGGAGACGGTTCGCTGCGTTACTGTGCGGGAGGGGCTCCCGGGCGAGAAGTCCCCCCTCACACACGGGCCTCTCTCCGAAAGCAGCTCCAGGAAGGAGGTCTGGCCTCCCCCTCTACTCAACGTCCCTCCAGGGCCCGGAACCACGTCCCCTGGGTCAAGCACCTTCTCCGACTGCAGGCCAAACGTGGAGCTCCAGTTTTTCAGCCCTTCGCGGAGCTCCGTGATGTCCACCACCCCGTCCCCGTTGCGGTCAAGGTCTTGGAAGAGGATCTTGTAGGGGAAGATGTCCTCGTCCTCCTGGCAGGCGGCCGTGGGCAGCACGAAGCTCCGCAGCCGGCGCCGCAGGGC
>NW_005354632.1:5444631-5464880 GCF_000412655.1 Myotis brandtii | reverse complement strand
GCCTGGCAGAGCCACTGTGGTTCCGGGTTTCGAGCCCTCCGGGGCCAGGATACCCGCGCCTCTGGGCTCTCGGGCAGGCGGGCGCCCGAGACAGGACCCTCGGGCACACGGCCTCCCTGCCAAGCACCACGCGACCGGAAGCTGGAAAGCCTGGTGCCAACCAGGCAGTACTTCCGGTTGACCCGGAAGTAGAGGGTGGTGTGGGGCCTGGAAGTGCAGCTCCGTGTCCAGCATCTCCCGGCGCTGACTCCTGCCTGTGGCAGGTGAGTTGCTCTGACCTGTTGCCACCGCTCCTCCCAGGGAAGGTCATCGCCCTGCAGTTGGGCCCCACTGACCCTGCGGGAGAGGTCTGGACAGGACCGCCTTCCCTCCATTCCCGTCTCTCTCTTATCCTTCCTCTACGACCTGGGTGTTTCCAAAAACCCGTACGCTTCCTCACCTCCCACTTTTCTCCTGGCGCCACTGCAGCCTCATCTCAGCCGCCACCGCCCTACCTAATGTCTTAGTCACAACATCCAGGGGGCGCTTTGAAACCCTTGCCCGATTTAATCCTGGGCCTGTGTAGACACTGAGGACCAGGCCCTCCATCTCGACACAGTTCCCTTTGTCTCCTGGGACAGCGTGCGTTTCCACCATGTCTGGGGTTTTCTGAAGTCCAGGCGCTAGAGAATTACAAGAGGCAGGATGAGGGGTTCTGGAGAAACCGAGCACTGACATTTATTGACCTGAAGCGTTGACATACAGTTTATTCTAGTCTACTCCCCCAAAGGCTCTGCACCTCTTTGCTCCACTGAGTACACACAGCTTAGGCGTGATGGAGCAGGAAGACAGAACCTGGGATCCTGATGACATCAGCCTCTGGACCATGTTAATGTGAAACAGAAACAAACCCAGGCCAGCAGCCACCATTGTTTCTGGTCTTCCATCTAACCAATAAACGTCCTCAATAATCCACAACTAGTCAGAATAACAGGTAACCAGAAAAATGCCCAGGTTAAATTACAATCAAAATGACTATAAACAGCCCTAGCTGGTTTGGCTTAGTGGATAGAGCGTAGGACTGAAGGGTCCCGTGTTCAGTTCCCCATCAGGGCACAGGCCTGGGTTGCAGGCTCGATCCCCAGTAGGGGGCGTGCAAGAGACAGCCAATCAATGATTCATCATTGATGTTTCTGTCTCTCGCTTCCTCTCTGATATCAATCAAAATATATTTTAAAAAATGACTATGAACATAGGTTTGAAACTGTTAAACTATATTGATGTTAAAATAATTTGGGTATTTTATAAGAAATTAATATTTTGAAAATAACCACTAATTTTCTATAAATCCATATGATGATATTTATGAAACAAAGAACTTTACAAACTAATGATAAAGACTTATAATTATGCAAATTGCCTCAGTGTTTCATTTATCCACCATTTACTGAATATAGATACTCAGCCAACACTATGCTGGCTGCTAGAGGTACAAAGATAAATGAGTCTCTAACTTCCATTGAGGACTCACAGACTAATGATAGAGACACAAACAGATGGTTTATGAAGTATTTATTGTCAATGTATTTTTTATTCATGAGCAGATTTTTTTAGATTTAGCAAGTGAACAAAAAATTTTTAGTTATGAAAGAAATCCACTAAATGTAATTTGGCTCAGTGACCAGTAGAGGGTAATAGAACATCAGAATGACAGCTTAAGAATGTCTTTATGGACCATAGTGTAGGCATTTTTCTATAAACATAATTTACTCAACTAATATTTGTCCCCAAGCTCATTACATACTTATCTATTGAATATGCAAAGTATATAGATCCATTCTAAATAAAATACATTCATGATTTAGAAAAATACAGTGAAAAAAATAAGTTTTACTTATTCCTATTTTATTTATCATTCTGTTTTACTTTTTTTTTCTCTATGTCCTACAATATCATGAAAGCTCACTAACCAAAGAAATACATTGCTTTTTATCATGTGTTACAAATATCGTTTATCTGTCTTATTGGTACCTTTCAGAAATAGTCAAGTTAATGAAACTCGATGAAATGGATGCACCAAGCCAGCTGTAGTTGTTGACAGAAAATAAATGATAAAATCTCTTTATGTTATCGGTGAGTAGTATTTTGAAGCTTGAAATTTGATCCCTCTTAGTTATGTAAGTTTTTTTTTACTATAATTCATGTCTGTAATATTGAGATCAAAACTTTTTAAAATGCAACTAATAGAAAAGCATTTTCTGTTAAACCACAGTATTCTTTTTGCAAGATGGAAAGAAAAGAAAAAAAAGCTTTTCTTTGTCAGAATGTGTTTTGTTTAAAGTGAAAGTGCCTCTTGTTTAGACTACAATAGACAATTCTCCCTTTGGAAGGGCATCAATTGGCCATTATTTATGGAGTACCCACTAGATCAGGGGTGGGCAAACTTTTTGACTCAAGGGCCACAATGGGTTCTTAAACTGGACCGGAGGGCCGGAACAAAAGTATGGATGGAGTGTTTGTGTGAACTAATATAAATTCAAAGTAAACATCATTACATAAAAGGGTACGGTCTTTTTTTTTTAGTTTTATTCATTTCAAACGGGCCGGATCCGAATCTGGCCCGCGGGCCGTAGTTTGCCCACGGCTGCACTAGATGCTCCATTTATGTGCTGTAACAAATTAACAAGAACTGGGTGGCTTAAAACAAAAGGTATTTATTCTGTCACAGTTTAGGAGGCCAGAAATCTGAAATCAAGGTGGGCTTCTTCTGGAAGCTCTGACGGAGAATCTTTTCCTGGCCCCTCTCCTAGTTTCTGGTGGTTGCCAGCAATCCTGGACTTGTAGCTGCATCCCTCCAATCGCTGCCTCCTTCTTCACATGGCCTTGCCTTCTGTGTGTCTCTCTGTGTCTTCACACGGCCTTCCCTTCTGTGTGTCTCTGTGTCTTCACACAGCCTTCCCTTCTGTGTGTGAATATGCAAAGTATATAGATCCATTCTAAATAAAATACATTCATGATTTAGAAAAATACAGTGAAAAAAATAAGTTTTACTTATTCCTATTTTATTTATCATTCTGTTTTACTTTTTTTTTCTCTATGTCCTACAATATCATGAAAGCTCACTAACCAAAGAAATACATTGCTTTTTATCATGTGTTACAAATATCGTTTATCTGTCTTATTGGTACCTTTCAGAAATAGTCAAGTTAATGAAACTCGATGGAATGGATGCACCAAGCCAGCTGTAGTTGTTGACAGAAAATAAATGATAAAATCTCTTATGTTATCGGTGAGTAGTATTTTGAAGCTTGAAATTTGATCCCTCTTAGTTATGTAAGGTTTTTTTACTATAATTCATGTCTGTAATATTGAGATCAAAGCTTTTTAAAATGCAACTAATAGAAAAGCATTTTCTATTAAACCACAGTATTCTTTTTGCAAGATGGAAAGAAGAGAAAAAAAGCTTTTCTTTGTCAGAATGTGTTTTGTTTAAAGTGAAAGTGCCTCTTGTTTAGACTACAATAGACAATTCTCCCTTTGGAAGGGCATCAATTGGCCATTATTTATGGAGTACCCACTAGATGCTCCATTTATGTGCTGTAACAAATTAACAAGAACTGGGTGGCTTAAAACAAAAGGTATTTATTCTGTCACAGTTTAGGAGGCCAGAAATCTGAAATCAAGGTGGGCTTCTTCTGGAAGCTCTGACGGAGAATCTTTTCCTGGCCCCTCTCCTAGTTTCTGGTGGTTGCCAGCAATCCTGGACTTGTAGCTGCATCCCTCCAATCGCTGCCTCCTTCTTCACATGGCCTTGCCTTCTGTGTGTCTCTCTGTGTCTTCACACGGCCTTCCCTTCTGTGTGTCTCTGTGTCTTCACACAGCCTTCTTACAAGAAAACCAGTCTTGGATTTAGGGCCCACTCCAATCTAGTGTGACCTCATCTTAACGGATTACATCTGCAAAGACCCTGTTTCCAATGAGATCATACGCTGAGGTTCTGGGTGGGCATGAATTTTGGCAGAACACTATTCAACCCAGTACAAGTGGTATGCTATTTTGTATGTCTTCAAATAAATCTTCAAAGAGAAAAAATAATATGGTTTTCTGTTATGGAAATAATATAGAAACTGAATTATTATATTCAGAATAGACATATCCCAAAGTACAATCAATTGAGTCTTTTACTTTCCTTTCCTTAATCTTCTTACTTTGTCTTACTTTTATTCTATTTTTATATTCATGTGTTTATACCTTGCCTTATTCTATAATGGTTTTGAGGTGTCTTACACTAAAAATATTTAGATAGTAATGCGCATAACATAAAATGTATGTGGCTCTCTCTCAATAAACAGTGTATGATTTTTTTGAGACCCAGTAGAATCAGATATTTAATAATAAAGGAAGCTATAGTAAAACTCTATAAGTGGAATCCAAAAGTTCCATCACATGAAATTCACATTATCAAAATGTTAAAGAAAACATCCCTTTTCAATTAGTCTCTCAGTTATTATATATTTAATTTGTGTTCACTCATGAAATATGTAAGAAATAGACCAGTTATTACAAATGTGCACAATACAATGAACTGAGAAAGCCCCAAGTTATCACAAAGTAGTCATTTTCAGATCCTTTACCCTGAAGAAGATACGACCTTAAACTGGTCCCTAGTTGAGAACTGCAGCTGGGTGGAGGATGGGACCCAACTGCCAACTGGGTTCTCCCTAAATTTACATGATCTCAGAGACATCACAGTTTAAAGGAAGAGCAGAAAGTCAAGACCAGAGACACTAAGCACAGATGATAAAGGAAAATGTGGCCCGTTGCATAGTTCTCATCAGAAAGGAGGAAGCACATCACCTCAGGAGGACCCAAGTTTTTTGTAGTGATGACTTGCTTAAAAAATGTCTCATTGAGTGATAAAGGGAAAAGATCATGTTCTTTAAAAACTTCTAAAGCAATTGCACTAACAGGAAAGGTTGCTTCTTCTCAACCGTTTTGTTCAAGTGGAGGCCATGATGCTGAAACAACTCAACCAAGGTAGTTATGGACGGGCGAAGATAACAGGACAGAAGTTTAAAGGAGCTGGAAGAGCCACTGAAACAAATATCCTCAAACACACCTCCCAAAATGTCACCCTCCCATGTGGACTCTCAGGCTTGTGCTCACTGATGAGAAAATAGGAAGCTAATATTCGGAGATGCTGGATATCTATACATGCTTTAAAAACAGGTGAGCAGACAGTCGAGTTACATTCTCAAAGAAAATTAAAGAACCCAAATAGAACACTGGACAAATATTCTAACGTTTCCTACAAGGAAACTCAGAACTTTCCACAAGAAATCGTTCTGCGGGCTTCAAGATCCATCCAGTCAACCCTGCAAGAAGCTTTGCCTTTCCTACTTCCCTACCTTCTGAGGCCCAATGACAACACAGGGACAAAAATCCCAGAATAGTCAAGAGAAGAGAAAGGGAGTTGCCAGTGGGTGAAGGAATAAAACAAATGTGTGGAAGATGGAAAGAGACTAGAAAGCTGCCTGTGGTTGTAGATAAGAAAGAATGGGTAGATAAGAAAGCCCAAAATATGCAGGAAGGGTCTTCAGTGCAGGAGAGGGTTGGTCTCACATGGCCTTAGGATAAGCAGGGGAGTGAGAAGCCACAGAAGTTTCAGGCGCAGGTGGCAGGTGGCTGGGAGGGCAGGAGGCAGAGGGGGGGCTGAAATCGAGGGATTAACTGGAAGTGTGTCTGGGACACGACTGCACCAGACACCTGCCCACACTCCCTTCCCTCTCCTCCCTCTCCTCCCTCTCCTCCCTCTCCTCCCACTCCTCAATACATGGAGTACCGACTGGCATTTGACTCCTGGCCAAAAAGAAAACGGTTGCTTGTCTTGAAAACTGAATAAACCGACTGAGAATTAGGAATGCTAAGGCTGAACACCAGTGCCCCAAGTAAAGCTCTCTGCATGTTTGTATTTTGGAGTGCCAAATCTACCCCCCAAAAAACGGGCAGGTTCCAACATTCTTACCCTAAAATGAAGGCCACCATGAATAAGGCTATTTATAGGAGTAGTGGCTGGCTGTGTACCAAGAATCTGTGCTGGTTCCTTAGTGTGATGCTTCTGGGGTGTGGCTGCCCAGCCAGGGAGGGCCTTTGCCAGCCTCTCTTGCACCCAGGTGTGGTCATCTAATGGTGGAATGGGAGTGGAAGTGATGCAGGTGTGCCTTCTCAGTTTCTTGTTTCACCTTCTGGCTGCCAGAAGCAGAGGACACCAAGGCCCAAGGAGATGCTGGAAGCAAGATGCTTTGGCAAGTCAGACTCTCCATGTTGTCTCCTTACAGCGCCCTCGCTAGGCCTGAGGTGAAGTAAAAACCACCTGCCCCATTAGTCTCCCGTGGGGGTAGGAAAGACTCACAACACAACGGAAGATTCAAACCTTTCAGCTCTCAACTGGCTCCCCAGCCCTTCCGTTTCAGCACTCACAGCCTTAGGATAAGCAGAGGAGTGAGAATCCACAGATTGGGGTTTTAGCATCTTTGTAACTGTCACTGATGATCTGACTCTAACACTTGTCCATGAGTGTCAGTGGATCAGGAGACTTTGCCCAAATTAAAAATGGCAAACTTTTATTGAAGACTCGTGGGTTTTGGAAATCCTAGAAACACAATTAGGCAATACCCAGCGTGTTCTGAGGAAGAAGGAAACGCTGAGAGAACTTACAGTAAAAAGTCCATTCTTGAGAAGAATCCGCTCTTCATGCTTAGCCTCTGGGTTGGTCTGAGATGGTAACTTCCAGATGCCCAGGGATGGACATCAGGTAGTCTAGACACATGGGCCTTCTTCCCTGAGTTCTGAGGGTTCTTCCGAGTGTTATCTATGGGGTTTCTATATCTCTAGGCATTGACACAACCAAAAAGTTCAAAAGTGTAAGCCCTCAGGCCAGTTGCAGTAAGAGGGATCATTTTCATGCCTCAGCACCTGGATTCAGTTACTTAGTAGTTTGACTGTGGTGACTCTTATCTCTGCCCTTTCCTCACACCCCACTTTGGAATGTGGGGGTAATTGGGGTTTCAGCGGCAAGTGAGAAAGAGTCGTGCCTTCGCATCCTGTTAGAAATAATAAAATGGCATGTCTGTCCATGGCTATGAGGTTAAATTCCAACTCCTTCGTATGTTCTGTGGACACTTCGGCCCAGGCTACCTCCCCAGCCTTGTCTCACACCCTCCCTCCTGGGCTCAGCCGCACTGGTCCTGCAGGTCCTTAATTCTCTACGAGTCCCATCTCAGCCTTCATACATGCCTGGAATGTTCTTTCTCCTACTACTCTTTGTCTTCTCATTCTTCAGGTCTCAGTTTAATTATTACCTCATGACGAAGGACTTTCCTTAAGTAGCCCCTCCCCCACGCTCCATTATTCCCGCTCATATATACTGCTTTACTTTGCAGCATTTGTCACAAGTTATATATACTTACTGGTTTGTGGCCGTATGGCCAGAGACTGCTTAACTGTTTCCCAAAGCATTTCTATTTTCCTCTGAGCATGCATTTGCACTACATTTCCCAGCCTTCCTTGCAGTGAGGTGCTGCCATGTGACTCAGTTCTAGCAAATGGAAGATAGGCCAAAAAGACCACTTCCAGGCAGAAAGCCTTCCAAGTCTGACTCTATTACAATCATGTACCTTGTTTGGGAAAGAAACCCTGATGTATAGGGTTCTGCCACTTACTGATTGTGTAACCGTGAGAGCTTTGCTTAATCTCTGAGTGCCTCAGTTTCTTCATCTGTAAACTGGAAAAATAATCTCTACCTCATCAAATAGTAAGGTTTAAATAAGTGAATACATGAAAGTGCTTAGAATAGAACAGTGCCTAGTACATAGTAAGTGTTCAATAAATGCTGACACTATTACTGTTATTATGGAGTAACAGTAATAATATCAGCAAATAATATGGAATAGCAGAAATACAGATTTACAAATATATGGAATAAGAGAAATATAGATTTATAAGGTAGAGAAAACACATTTTTCACATTATAAAAGAATTTTAAAATTCATAATAAACATGCACTAGGATTAACAAAGCAGGGCTGGACTACATGAGAAGTGAGAAGTAGCAGGGAAATTTAGTATTAAAAACCTCTGCCAATTACAGATCAACCAGAAACATAAGTAAAGGAATTCTGAAAATATAACATAGCCATTCAGATTTAATCAACAATTAAAAATCAGTTTGTATACAACTTCTCAGGAACAGGTTACAGTGTGAGTTAAAGCATATCTGTGTTGTTTAATACAAATGCGCCTCTAATCAGCAAAGACAGACAGGAACCCTTTCCTCCTGCCCTACCCCTTCTATACCACATGACCCTACATCCCCCTTTCTTAACTTCTCTGTGGAAAGCAGCAATATCACTCTTGCTTTAGCCTAGGCTTATCATATTAGTACAAGGCCAATACACTTGCCTCCCCGCCCCCCAAGAAAGGTTTCCACAAATGTAGATGCTTGATTATCTAAGACATGTGTTAAGAAAAATAAGGCCTAAAGCAAATCACTGGTTGAATTTGATAAAATTTGCTTTAAAATCAGTTGTTTGCAACAACCACCAAAAAAGCAGTTGTTTGTGCCTTTACCTCAGTTCCTTTCCTACATGTCATTGAAAAAAGTATTTATTTTTATATCCCACATTAGCACTCTGGTTTTTTGCTTCATAGTAAAACCATCAGGGTGAGATTTCGCCTCAATCTCCTTTGGTCAAACTGATTGCCAAGCGTGTAGCAGTATTCTTGTTCCCACAAAAGAACCTCCCATCTTTTCTTAGCTAGTAGGTTGAAGCGAGCCAAAGAAAGGAAATGATACTGTGTGTCTTGGCATACCTTAAGTCTTGGTCCTCCTCTCCCTTAAAAAAAAAAAAAGCTTTTTATAAAGATAGCTCTGAAGATTTAAAGTGAGTAAAGTTAAATATGGCACTCAACATATCAGACTAAATAGGCCTACTGCATATTCCAACTGTACTTCTTTTCAGATTGAAAATAAACACCACAGATGTGGAGGAAGGTACTGCTTTGAACACTTTGTGTTATAAATGGACTCACTTTTCCAGATCTCACCTATCATCAGTTTGGACTGAATTTTTAGAAGATTTTTTAAGCTTTCTTTGAGAGCATCAGTAATTTCTAACAATTATTAAACCCTTATTTTTTATATTAACCAATTCTACTGAAACTTGAATATTCCTTTTTAGAAAGATTGTATAAATAAAAATTAGTCTTGCCAACTGGGAAATTATATTTGCATTAGTCGTGATAATGACAGAAAATGTCTAGGGCTTTTTATTTGAAATATATTAACCACATCAGATTTCATCTAGAAAGCCCCTTAGTTAAGTGTTCAAAGAACATATAAGCTAAATGCTTAAATCAAGTCCATCCATGGATGGACACTTCTTCTTGTTATTGTTAAAGATAAATACCTTGTGTGCTATTTTAAGAATCTCCTGAGTTATAGATTTGAATGCAGAAAAAAAACATAATCTATATACCTCAAACACTGGGCTGACCAAGAAGGTCAGGTGAAGGTGACAAGAGGCATTTCTCTATCTCATCAGCCTGAGAACGTATCTCTACTAAAATAATGAAGCAACATTGCAGACACGTAACCTGGACACTCATTATCACAGCATAGGGTTCAATATGTCTTGCAGGGCACCAAACATTTTCACTGGCATCAGTCACAGTGAATCGAATGTATGTATTTCCAGAATATGGTGTGAATTTATTTCTTCCTTACAAGGGCATTTTTTCTTTTTTTAAAAATATATTTTATTGATTTTTTACAGAGAGGAAGGGAAAGGGATAGAGAGTTAAAAACATCGATGAGAGAGAAACATCGATCAGCTGCCTCCTGCACACCTCCTACTGGGGATGTGCCCACAACCAAGGTACATGCCCTTGACCGGAATCAAACCTGGGACCTTTCAGTCTGCAGGCTGACACTCCATCCACTGAGCCAAACCAGTCAGGGCACAAGGGCATATTTTCTGAATCAGTCCTAATCTGTTTCTTCTCCTGCATCCCCTAAATTTGCTGGATGTACCAGCATCCTCTCTGTCATAGAGATTTAGAAAATTGAAGTCATTTTTTTACTTCCTCCCCGTATTCCATCACCATGTGCAGTCCCTTGCCTGGGCCTGTTTCAGAGCCTCATCACCTATTGTCTGCACAGCGGTAATAACTAACCTTTGAACTGGCCCCTCGGTAGCCTCTTCCTAGCCCAATGTATCTTAAACACTCCCATCGGGTTATTGTTCCTAATGTACAGCTCTGATGTTTCATTCCCTGGCTCAAATGCCCCACACCCTACGAAATAAAGTCTCGACTGCCCAGTCTGGCACTGAAAACCAGGCTCTGGCCACAGTCAGTTTCTAACCTGATTTTCCTCTATTCTTTTTTTTTTTTTAATATTTTTATTGATTTCAGAGAGGAAGGGAGAGGGACAGAGAGATAGAAACATCAATGATGAGAGAGAATCATGGATTGCTGTCTTCCGAAACCACACCCTACGAAATAAAGTCTCGACTGCCCAGTCTGGCACTGAAAACCAGGCTCTGGCCACAGTCAGTTTCTAACCTGATTTTCCTCTATTCTTTTTTTTTTTTTAATATTTTTATTGATTTCAGAGAGGAAGGGAGAGGGACAGAGAGATAGAAACATCAATGATGAGAGAGAATCATGGATCGCTGTCTTCCGTCAGCCCCCCACTGGGGATCAAGCCCACACCCGGGCATGTGCCCTTGACCGGAATTGAACCTGGGACCTTTCAGTTTGCAGGCCGATGCTCTATCCACTGAGCAAAACTGGCTAGGGCTTTCCTCTATTCTTTATAGCTATTTTTTCCTGTGTCTCAACCCAGACTTTATGCTTCTCCTCCCTGACTTTATGCTTTCCTGCCTCTCACTTTGGCTCAAGTCGGAAATGGTTTTTCCTTCCTTCTCTGCATTTGCAGATCCTGTGCTTCCTTGAGGCTCAAGGTCTAGCTCAATGCCACATCCTCCACAGCACCTTCTCTTAAGTTCTCATCTGGAAGTAATTGTTTCTTCCTCTGAAGTACTCTGGTAGTTATGGAAATGTCACTTTCTCAACTCTCTTCTGTTTTACTTTCCCTACTCTCAACTCCTTGAGAAGATCCAGCTCTTATTTGCTTTTGTATCCTCTAACTATACGCTTGCATACTGGCCAACTAAATAAATAATTGTTGAAGAAATACATATGTCGCCCTGGCCGGTGTGGCTCAGTTGGTTGAGCATCATCCCATGCACCAAAAGGTCACCAGTTCCATTCCTGGTCAGGGCACAGGCCCAGGTTTCAGGTTTGATCCCTGGTAGGGAGCGTGCAGGAGGATAACCGTTCAGTGTTTCTCTCTCACATCAATGTCTCCCTCTCTCACTCCCTCCCTACCTCTCCCTTCCTCTCTCTCTAAAATCAATAAGAACATATTTTTTTAAATACATCTGTACATATCCAATAAATAAGAGGCATTTAAGGCAAATAAGAGTTAAAGAAGACATGATCTCATGCATAGAAAAATACTGACTTGATACCATAGTCAGACACCAGTAAACAAGAAAAAAAGAACACTGAAAGGGGAATATATATTTATATCTAGCTAACAATATAGAATAATCTTTTCTACGAAATAGCTCCTCAAAGTATTTATTCTAATATATTCGAATGCAGAACTTACAGGTAGTTTTTTCATTTGGTCTTTTTATGGGTAGTTTTAAGTGGACAAACATGCCTAAGCCCTTCATTTCCACTTTCTTTATTATTATTAGTCAATGCTGCTGACTTGGCTTCCATACACTTTTTTTCATCATATCCTTTTGAAATCATCTTTAAACCATCATCAAATTCATTTTTTTCATACAGCAAGGTGCTTGGTACCTAAACACTCACTAAATATTGAATGGACGAACCTGCAAAATCAGAGTGCTGATAGTACTTGTCGGCTACTACCTCTGAGTGATAACACTGTGCTCCGCCATCAAGCCGACCGTGAGCTGGGTAGGAAACAGGTGCTCAGTAAACATTTGCCGAGTTTCATTCACATAGTTTTAGAGCTTGAGAGGATCTTAGAGATGGATGATTCACCTCCCGGTGATACTCTCTCCTCTATGCTCACGTGCTTTTTGCATTTATTGAAGCGCATGGATTAGCAAATATCTATTTAGCTTTTCTCCTTGTTAACTCCTTGAAAGCAAAGGCATTGTGATGACCCACCTTTCCCACACAGCCTGATGCTTGACAGGTTACAGGCATTCAGGAGCCTCCTGAGAGGAGAGAGGGAGAGTGAGGAATGCTTGCTGCCCAATATGGTAGCCATTGGCCACATGCAACTATTTAAATTAATTAAAATTTAAAGTTCACTTCATCTGTCGCACCAACCACATCTCACTTGTGCGGTAACAACATGTAGCTACCATATTGAGCAGAACAGAGAACATTTCCGTCCTTACAGCAAGTTCTATCGGGCGGTGCTGGTCAGGACTGTTTTTCTCAAGTTGTCACTTGCTCAAAATCAAACCATCAGAAGCAGAACTGGGATGCAAACCTGGAACCCCTAAATCAGTGTCCATTGTTGTTAAGTCATAGCTTGGATTCATTTCAGAATTCCAGCTGTTTGTAGCCCTTAGAGCTCGTGATGTTATGGGAGGCATAAGCAGAACTGGGATGCAAACCTGGAACCCCTAAATCAATGTCCATTGTTGTTAAGTCATAACTCGGATTCATTTCAGAATTCCAGCTGTTTGTAGCCCTGGCTTAGAGCTCGTGATGTTATGGGAGGCACGGTCTTTGTCTCATGACTGCCACAGAAGCTACTTTATTTTTGTATTGTAATCGGTCAACTTGCATATTTTACAAAGGAAAACTATAACAGATTTTAAAATGTACCCAAAAGTTTTATACCTCTGGCGTAAAAGGAGAAAATGATGCTCACTTTAAGAATGCTCTCCAGGTGCCTAGCTAAACAAAACATCATAGTGTTCTGGTCTTGTGCCAATTTAATGAGCAAATGCACAGGAGAGGTGCTGGTTTAGTGGTTGCTCTTTGGTTTGGTTTCTTTAAAACACTTCTCTTTGGTTTACTAAATTGTAAAAATTATTTGGATCTAAATCGACAGATCAGTTTTGGGATTCAAGGTTGGTTTGCTTTGAGTTTTTTTTAAATATATTTTTATTGATTTCAGAGAGGAAGGGAGAGGGGGAGAGATAGAAACAGCAATGATGAGAGAGAATCATGGATTGACTGCTTCCTGCGAGGATTGAGGAGACTACCACCTGGGCATGTGCCTGACTGGGAATCAAACCATGACCTCCTGGTTTATAGGTTGATGCTCAACCACTGAGCATCGCCAACCGGGCTGGTTTGAGATTTTTAAAAGATTCCCTAAGCTTTTTTTGAGAGCATCAGTAATTTCTAAGATGCTCAAAGAGAAAGAGCTTTCTTTCCTACAACTTCCACAATGCATTTGTTTATGAAATTTATATTTAGTGTTCTCTGGAGAGAGAAATCTAGTGCTGCCTGATGGGAACAGTTATGGAGAGGTGAGGAAGTGAGCATTCTCAGTGGTACCCTAACATTAGGTCCCAGGAGGCAAGGAGAGGAAGGACCAGATGGGCGTTGAAGTGTCCCCCAGATGCTTTCAGTCTCGGGTACTTGGATATCACATTTGCTAAAGAAAGAGCCCTTTGTAACCCACTCTAGCTATGTCCCGACTGGAATGAAGTTGCTGAATAAACACTGTAATTTCTGATAGAAGAGCATACAGTTTAGTGTTTGTTTTTGAGAAGCACAAAGGCAATTTACCGTCTTTCCATATAAATTTGAAAAAAGGTAACCAGAACTAGTGATGAGGGAGATCACGTTTTAGAATTAAAGGAGGCACATCAGACAGTAATCTGGTTCCTTCCTTGAAAGCCTTTATTCTTCCATCAGGCAACTAAATGTCAGTCCTTAGATATCGGAAACATCCTGATTTAACCGCAGGACCAAAGAAAGGGGGTGTGTCTTTACGGCCATATTTCCTTTGATGTGAAATTCAAAAGCTTTTGCTTGGCTGGGAATGTTATGATTCAAACTCCTATGTCATTCTCCTATAATCATTCCACAGTGGCTCTAGTCTAGTTTGCTTTTAGGCAAGAGAATATATGCTCTTCCCAACAAGCCAGTATAGCAGTGTTTCTCAAAAATGAATAATGTCTAGAAAAAAAATGTCATGGACCTCCGATGTTAGCTTCTCTCAGGAACCCTCTCGTCCATTGTCCTCTGTGGCCACTGGCTCTGCCCTCTGCAGTTTTCTCTCTGAGCCCACAATGAAGTGGGTGTGGGGAAGCATGGCTGCTTTGTGGACAGTAAAGCTTTTAATACAGGCTGGTGATTTCTTTAGCATTCCACTCCCTCAAAAACGGAAAGACTTCTCATCTGTTTGCATCTAGTCAGTTTCATATGCCAGAAACATTGAAGTTTTTTTCTAGAGATAATTCTCAATCCTAATTTATTTCGTTGCTTTTTCACGCCTCTACTTCTCAATTTAAAGGGCCATCAGACTTAAGTGGGAAGGTACACCCTAAATCGCATCTCTAATCTCTGAGTTTTAATGGGCCGTGTTGCTCAAAAGCTTTTCCAATCTCATTTCCAATACTTTTCAGTATAAAGCAGCCAGTTTTTCCAATTCCTCGAGGCTCCAAATTCCTGTACACTCTATATTCCTTTTTATTTATGCATGCAAACCTGCTTATTATTGCATGAGCTCACCTCATTTTTCTAATATCTTGCTAAATGCAGCTAGTAAGCATAACCCACTAACGTTCCATTTTCCAAACTCTTCGAGAGCTGTGGGCTTTGTAGGCACTTACTGGCCTTCTGATTAGCACAGGCAACTCTTTTACCAAATGTCTTGCCACAAGTTTCCATTTTCCAGCTGCTAATAATGGTTCTTTGCTGTCTACTGCCTGCCTGAGTAGCTTTAGATTTTTACGACAGTGCCCTGCTTCTGTAACAGTTTCTGTATTGAGGTAATGCTAGCTATTGTGACAAACGTACAAAGGTCACAGTAAGAGTTTGTTTCTTGCCCAGATGACAGTTCCGTGTAAGTGTCCCTGGTCAGGGGTGGAGGGGCGAGGGAGTCACTCTAGCCCTCAGTCTCCAAGGACCCAGGCTCAGAGCCTCTGTCATTTTCAACATGGAACTTCTAATATATCCCTGGACATCAAATTCCAACCATTAGGTGCCAGAGCAGAGGGAGGTGATTGCTGTTAACTAAAGTGATGATGGCAGTCATTTCACAGTCCACACCTATATCAAATCATTGTTGTACACGTTGGACTAATACAATGTTATATGTCAAATATCTATAATAATAAAAGCATAATATGCTAATTGGATCCTACGTCCTTCCGGATGAAGCCGGGGCTGCGAGGGAAGCCCAGGTCCTGGGTGCCAGAGGGAAGCCGGTGCCGGCAGCCAGGGGAAGAAAGGCCTACTCTTGCACGAATTTTGTGCATTGGGCCTCTAGTATCTCAGTAAAAGGGGAGGCGGGGGCAGTTTACTGCTGGTGTTGGCAGCTCTCGGCGTGCTGACTCAGCGATCGGGGCTGCTTCCTTCTTGTGGCTCCTACATCTTAACCCAGGGTTTCCTCCGTGACTATTGTGGCATGGAAGAGGAAGTCCAGGGAACTGCTCAGAGGCTTTCACTGTCTCCTGGAAGTGACACATTCCTTCTCACGTGTCATTGGCCCCACCTAACTACAAGGGATGCAGAAATGTAACCTCCCCTATGCCCTGGAAGTAGAGGAGAACCAGATATTAGTTAATACCCGTCATGCTTGCCACAAGTGATGTGACCTTGAATTCAGCAGTCAGATTTCCACTCCTCCAGTCCTCCCAAGGCTTCCAGAAGTGTTGAGTTGCCTGGCTGAAATCCCTTTGTGATTTGAAATAGCTAGTGGTTTCGGGTTCCTCTGGTGAACGCTGCCCGAGTCAGGTGTGTGCTGGTAGTTCTCTAGCCCCTCACCTCCATCCACCACCTCCACCCACTCTCCGCTCCTCTGAGCCCCAGGAGGGCATCCTCTACCAACTGCATCTTCCAGGTTCCATTGCCCTCTGGCTTCGGTTGGTTTTGGATAATGGGAGGTACCACCAGTCTGTGGGTCCCTTACCTTGCCCTGTAAAGAGTCCTTTCATTCAACTTTCTTATTTCAACACTTTGAGTATGATGTCTGTTTCTTGCCTAGACCTCTACTCATACAACAAGATGTTTAATAATAATAAAAAAATGAGTCAAAAAGAGGACTAGGCTCTTCCTACCTCCAGTTTTACTGCAGCTTGAGATCTTTATAAAATGCAAATCTGGCCCTGGCCCAGTGGCTCAGTTGGGTGGAGAGTCATCCCGTACACCAAAAGGTTGTGGCTTCGATTCCTGATCAGGGCACATACCCAGGTTGCAGGTTCGATCCAGGTGGGGAGGCAACCATCTCACATCAGTGTTTCTCTTACTCTCTTTCCCTTCCTCTCTGTCTAAAATCAATAAAAACATATCCTCCAGTGAGGATTAAAAAAAGAAAGCAAATCTGAATATATGATTCCTCTGTTCTAAGACTTCAGTGGCTCCCTATTACCCCCCCCCTCCCAGCACCGCACCCCATTCTAAGTTGCAGCCAGACTGAACTACTTTCAGTTCCTCCTGCAACGTGGTCTCTCTTCCCCTGAGCCTTTGCACAGGCAGTAGCTTCTTCCTGGAAACCGCTCCCCACCCCCACTCTCATCACTCAGACAGCAGCTCAGATGTCACCCACCCAGAAAGTTCCACAACCTACTTTCCTAGCTAGATGTCAATATACGCTCCCACAGCAGCCTCCGTTTACCATCACTGAGACAGAATTCTGGGTTACATGGACCCAGCTGCCTGCCAGCTCCTCTCCAATAGGCTCCCGTATCCCCCAGGCACCGCACCTCCCATCTCCAGGACGTGTAAGGTGCTGGGCCCTAGCAGGCTCTCGGTGAATCTGGGAGAGGTAGTTCCTGAATGTTACTGAAAAGGCTCCAGCCTGCCTCCTCCAGCTACTGTCCTCTCTTTTCATTCAATGACAAAAATCAGAAAAAAAATAATTTTTAGTCATGCACTCCTCATTACTACCCTCCTTTACTTCCCAGACCATTTTACTCTGACTTTGCCACCACCTCTTATGGAGACTTCTCCTGCCAAGTTTATCAATGTCCGACGAGATCTTCAATTTAACAGCTTCTTTCCCGTTGTGAGATAGGAAACAATTTTCCCTCTACCCATCTAAATTCTTCTGGCTGGTCTAATAATCAAATTAACGCAAGAGATTAACAGGAGGAAATATCGAAATTAATTACATATATACAGACAGGGATCCACAGAATATGGGACCCTGAGGACATATAGGGCAGTTAAGGCACAGATGCTGTTCTGGACTAAAGGGAGGGAGGCAGCGGTCTGGGACTTCAGAGGGAAGGTAGGTGAGAGAGAGCAAACCTTTGGTAAAGAAATTCCTGCTGGGCCACCCGATACCAGGAGACACAGAGGATGCTGGGTTCCTCCCTTTCTGTCACACTTAGTTTAGGAGAAGATGATAAGCTCACTTCCTTTAAACTAGGCTTTTCTGTCTGAATTCCTTTAGTCCAACGGTTCTCAACCTGTGGGTCGAGACCCCTTTGGAGGTTGAACGACCCTTTCACAGGGGTCACCTAAGACCATCGGAAAACACATATATAATTACATATTGTTTTTGTGATTAATCACTATGCTTTAATTATGTTCAATTTGTAACAATGAAAATACATCCTGCATATCAGATATTTACATTACGATTCATAACTAGCAAAATTACAGTTATGAAGTAGCAATGAAAATAATTTTATGGTTGGGGGTCACCACAACATGAAGAACTATATTAAAGGGTCGCGGCATTAGGAAGGTTGAGAACCACTGCTTTAGGCAGTTAAGGGGGAGGGTCAAAGGTTCTTTCTGAGTCTTTTGTTTCTTAAAAAATAACCAGTTTAAAATAATATCCCAAGTGACATAATTTGGGGTGGCAAACTCTGCTTCCACTCACAGTCCAAATCCTCCAGAATTTCTCTGCAGCACTTTCTGGAAACTTCTTCCTCTGCTTTCCACAGATCATGAAAAGTTCCTTTTCTTTCTTTCTTTCTTTCTTTCTTTCTTTCTTTCTTTCTTTCTTTCTTTCTTTCTTCCTTCCTTCCTTCCTTCCTTCCTTCCTTCCTTCCTTCCTCTCTATTTCTATCTGTCTATCTCTCTTTCCCTCCCTCTGATCTGTTTGCACAGCTATGTTATCCTCCATTCATTTATAAACACCCCCACTCCCGTGTCTTGTTCATTTAGTGCCTGGCACATAGTAGGTCTTAGTAACTATGAACATTAAATGATTAAAACTCTTGGCTTCCAGGCCATCTTCCTTAATCTCTTTCTCACAAGCTCCTCTTCTTCCGTCTACCCCTTAAAGTTCTTCAGAGTACCTCATTTTTTATCCACCTTTGGGGCTTCAGCCAACAGGAAATACTCTAATTCCCAAATGCATATTTTCAGTCTTAACCTTTCACCTGACCTAAGGCTGCCCTTCTCTCCCCATTGTCTCTCAGGCAGTTCAAGTGCTCATTATCTCTTCCATTCCCAACCTGCCCTCCAGCTTCCAAAGCTCATTCAATAGAATTCACAACCATCTAGATGTCCAAGTTACAAACCTCAGTATCCCCTTAACTCTTCCCACTGCCTTTCCCCTTGTCCTGCGGGGCAACCAGCTTTACCCACTACCAACCCCTACCCCCAAATCCTAACTCTGCCCCTGGGTTCTTCTATTTCTTCCACATGGAACACCCTTTCCCTTTGTGCCAAATCCCGGTGATTCTTTGAAATTCAGAAAATGGTTCACTTAAATTAATCATTTCATCTTCTGAGTTCTAGACAAATTGCTTCATTTTGAAGAAGCCCACCCTGATGCTAGATTTGGTGTTCTAATGACTGATTTACATAAGGCTCCCTCACTAGATGGTACAATTCTTGAGGGCTGGCTTTTGTTTTGTTTCTTTATCTTTGGGTCTAGCCAGTGATTGACATTTTATATTATTTTAAAAATCTATATAATAAAAGCCTAAGCAACCATTAGGGTGGAAGGACCAGAAGGGCCGGTGGCTATGATGCACACTGACCACCAGGGGCAGACACTCAACACAGGAGCTGCCCCTGGTGGTCAGTGCGCTCCCACAGGGAGAGCGGCAGCTCAGCCAGAAGCCCAGCTCAGGGCTGGCGAGTGCAGCTGCAGTGACAGGAGCCTCTCCCGCCTCCACGGCAGCCAGCCAAGGGGTAAGGAGCCAGCAGGTGAGTGATAAGGAGGGAGGGGTCCCAGACTGCAAGAGGGCGCAGGCCAGGCTGAGGAACCTCCCCACCCCCAGTGCATGAATTTCGTGCATTGGGCTTCTAGTATTTTTATATAGTCCACTTGGTGGCTCAGTTGGTTGGAGTGTCCTCCCCTACACCAAGAAGGGTGAGGCTTTGATTCCCAGTTGAGGCACATACCTACGTTGTGGTTGATCCCTGGTGGGGTGGGCAGACAGAAGGTGGCCTATCAGAGTCTCTCTCTTTCCTCCCTCTCTCTTTTCCTCTCTCTCTAAAAGTCAATAAATGCATCCTCAGGTGAGGACTAACAAATATATGTTTTTTATATGAAAGAATGCATTAATAAATGATTGACCTGGGAAAGAGAACCTCTTCAATTAGACCCTTTCAGAGATTACTAACAGGGAATCTTTGAGTTAAAAGGACAGTCATAACTCCGTTTGAAAACGAACATGTAACCAAGCAGGCCACATACACTGAAAAATACACGTACCTGCCTATAGACGGCAGGGAATTGCTGTGCAGCTAGGGAGCCTTTTTGTTTTTAGGCTTTTTAGTTCTCGGTGTGCACAGCCACATCTGAAAAGAGAAGCTGTTATTTTTAACCCCTTCAGATTTCCAGTACAAACCAGAGAACCGCCTGGAGCAGGCCGGCGCCGGGGCGCGGTAGGCCCCCGCACATGTGCATGCTTCTGCCTGCCCTACCTTGTCCTCACTTTGTGTACAAGGCTCCTGAATTGAGTACCTGAGGCGAATTTTAGTTTTGGGGGTTCAATTGGGTGGAAACAACGTCCTGGAGATTCTGATGGATCCTGCTCGCCCGAGACTCCGTCCCGAGGGGAA
>NW_005354632.1:5430455-5443567 GCF_000412655.1 Myotis brandtii | reverse complement strand
GGGCTCCTCCGGCTCCCGAGTCCAGGTGCTCCCCGGGGTCCGCTCCGTTCTCTCGGGAGGCGAGCGCTGGCCGAGGAAGAGGATGCTCTGGTCTCTCTCTCTCTCTCCTTTTTATTGATTTCAGAGAGGGAGAGAGAGAAACATACTAGTAAATGATGAGGGAGAACCACTGATCGGCTGCCTCCTGCACGCCCCCCACCCGGGATCGATCCCACAGCCCGGGCTTGTGCCCTTGAACGGGATTGAACCTGGGACCCGGCGCTCTATCCACTGAGCCAAACCGGCTCGGGCTGGTTTCTGTTAAGACGTTTCCATGTTTGCGAAATGCAGCGTGGAACTTGGGCCGCTGTTAAAACTCACAGAAATGACCCCGCGTGCTTGGGCTCTGCTGAAGGACCACCCCCTCCAAGTGGCCACCAGGGGCCCCCGGGGTGAGGACCCAGAGCCGGGGCGAGGGCCCACACTCGGCCCCCGCTGTGGAAGGAACCCCCGGGCCTTGGGGAGAGGCGTTGGCAGCTGCAGAAGCAAGTCAGGAGTCGCTCTTGAGTAATTTCAGGGCTACTCGTACGTTAACAGGTTTCCCCTAAGCTAGTGTTCCTGAAGGAAACAGAACATGTACAGCATTTAAAAAAACGAACTTTTAAGTTCCTGCGATCAAGGAAAAAAGGTTAATAATTAATGCTTCTTTTGCCTAAATTTACTGTTCATAGACTTTATTTTTACCCTAAAAATATCCTGCTTCCCTTTTATCTGCCATCCTATTAATAACATAAAGGACATCATGTCAATAGGTTGTGGAATTGGGGCCAGAAAATTGTCTGCCGTGGCAATAGTGAGGCCTTCGGAAGCCAGAAATTGTGATGCGTCGTTGGCCGAAGCCAAAGATGAAGCACTGTTGATTCTCAGAATTAAAACAGGGTCAGCCCTGGCTGGTTTGGCTGGGTGGCTAGAGCAGGCGGCCTGTGGACTGAAGGGCCCCGGGTTCGATTCCAGTCAAGGGCACATGCGTGGGTTGTGGGCTCCATCCCCAGGAGGGGGCATGCTGGAGACAGCCGACCCATGATTCTCTCTCATCATTGATGTTTCTATCTCTTTCAACCTTTCCCTTCCTCTCTGAAACCAATTTAAAAACAAACAAATAAAAACCATGGTCAGCTGAGGGTAGTTTTTAAAATTAAACTGTTCTGACAAATCTGTGGCTATTCAGCTAAATAATTATACTGCAATCATCTTTAACACAGGTAAGAGGACAGTGTGACTCAGAATGGTGGGACAAATGTTGTGTCAGCTGTGAAGGTGTTGAAAAGCCAAGTCAATTCTTGAATGTCCTGTAGGTGCAAGTGATAGTCTTCCCCTGCACCTTACCCTGTTTTGCTGCAGCCACCTCCTAGCTTCTGGCTGTTAGACCAGGCCTTCTGGGCCAGTGGGGACACCTGGTGGTCAGGGTCCTTCCCTACCACCTCCTTCCTCCCTCAGGTTATTGATTTGGCTTGCTTCTCTCACATCAGTTATTCTGATGTAGGTAATCATGTATAGTCTCTAGGCCCTTTAAATATGCTATCTTATATCATTCTCACAGCAAGCCCATGACCTAGGGCAGCGATGGCGAACCTATGACAGAGGTTTTCACCTCTGACACGTGAACTCATTTTTTTGGTTGATTTTTCTTTGTTAAATGGTATTTAAATATATAAAATAAATATCAAAAATATAAGTCTTTGTTTTACTATGGTTTCAAATATCAAAAAATTTCTATATGTGACACAGCACCAGAGTTAAGTTAGGGTTTTTCAAAATGCTGACACGCCGAGCTCAAAAGGTTCGCCATCACTGATCTAGGGGTTCCCATTTTGTGGATGAATAAACTGAGGCTCAGAAAGCATAACTAACGTTCCCAAGGTCCCCACATCTGGTAAGTGAAATGCCAAGATTCTGATACTAATCTCAAACAGATTTGTGCCGGATAAAGGAGAAAACTGTGTGCTCTGCTGAGTTGGGAGGTTCCTAATGGTCTGAACAAGCCAGGGGTATAATTTGATTTGTAATTTGCATGTGTTGGAAAGGGAAAAGGTGAGGGAGGATCCGGGTTCAACTGAACCCCTTCCTCTTTCAACTGAAATTTTGACTTTAATCAAGTCAGAAAGGTTAAGAATAGTGCTCTGTATAACCAACCAAACAAACAAAAACCCCCGTTTAGTTTGGAGGGAAATGATCCAGGATAAGGAGCCTGTGCCTTGTGAGGTAGAGGTGGTTGGGGTAAAGCTAAGAGCGAAGGCTTGGAATTAGGTGGATGTTCGCCTAAAACCTAGCTCTGCCGTGGGAGACCTGGGTGGTTACTTAGTCTCCCAAAGCTCCCATTTGTAAACTAGAAACCACCACTGGCGGGAGGGGCTTCTTGGGAGGGTTTTGTGAGATCACTTACCTAAAGCAGCCCCCCGGTGCGCTGGCACCCAGTTAACACTCACAGAGAACACCAGGAGCTTGGCCCAGAGGGTTTGTTTCCAGAATCTAGAGCAGGGGTCCTCAAACTACGGCCCGCGGGCCACATGCAAATACAAATATTGTATTTGTTCCTGTTTTGTTTTTTTACTTCAAAATAAGATATGTGCAGTGTGCATAGGAATTTGTTCATAGTTTTTTTTTTAAACTATAGTCCGGCCCTCCAACGGTCTGAGGGACAGTGAACTGGCCCCCTGTTTAAAAAGTTTGAGGACCCCTGATCTAGATGTTCCACTTCCCTTATCCTGCCAACTATGAAAGTTTAGGTTTGAATAGTGTACCTCGTTTTACAAGGGAAAAAGAAAACCCAAAATACCGAAAGGAAGTGCATGATTTAAGAATTGCTTAATTTTCATCCCTAGGTGCCAGTCTAGGCAGTGCATCGGTAATTAAATGCTATATTTTAATTTTTTAACTCACTTTCTTTGTCTCTTATAAATCAAATATAGTTCACAACTGTCATATTCTCCCATATATAGGAGATGAACTGCATACATAGCAGGCCTAAGACCACTTTCCTTAGAAAAGGCTGCTTGCACTGTTTTTGCAGGCACCTGGGAACGTGAATGGACAGCAGTTCCTACACTGATTTGGTGTTAAACCTCAGAGTGGCTCGCTGTGCCTAGACTGCAGTGTGATTTACCCTGAATACTTCCTTGGGGTCCCGGATTTTGAGTTGTGCTAGGCAGAGGGTGCCTTTGTGAATAGCCCTAAAAAAAATAAAAAAATAAAAAAAAGCGTTAGGCGCCATGTCTCTAACAAGCTTCCTTGGGAGACAGCACGTGTGTCACAATTGGATGCTGGAGAGATTGTGTTCCGGTGACCCCGCTGGGAGAGGACTCTCAGAAGCTCGCACTTGGTTTCTCAGGACTTTGCCCCATGTGCCGATTCTGCTTGATTCCTTTTATTGTAGCAAATCTTAGACATGAGTCTGACTGTATGCTGAGTCCTAGGAGTCCTCCTACTGGATCACTGAACCTGGGAGTGGTCTTGGGGACCCTGAATGCATGAGCCTACATAAAAAAGTAATTTATTTTGTTAGAGAAAAACCTTAGAGGTTCATAGGAAATTATAAATATACTAGAGGCCCAGTGCACCAATTTGTGCACAGGTGGGGTCCCTCCATCTGGCCCGAGATCGGGGCCGATCCGAGCTGGCCGGGGGGAGGGACTGCGGGAGGTTGGCTCGCTGTGGGATGTTGGCTGTGGGAGTGCACTGACCACCAGGGGGCAGCTCCTGCATTGAGTGTCTGCCCCCCTGGTGGTCAGTGCGCGTCATAGCGACCAGTCATTTGGTTGCTTAGACTTTTATATATATAGATTTGTGTAAAAGCTCAAGATGCTGCTTATCCATTTTTCACCTAATATTGCTGATTTATCCAATTTCTAGCGTCTGTACAGCAACTATAAAGGTCCATAAGGAATTACCTCTATTTAATTAATTTGGATCATAGGTGACGGGTAATTGTTGACAATAGGAGACAGAAGGATTTAGTGCCAGATCAATGGATTGGACAATATGCTAGTGTTGAAATTCTGAAGCTAAAGAGTTTATTTACAATGGTAATGGTTACTGAAAACCTACCAGCCTTTCCGGGGAGCATGCTGGGGGGATAAATTTCCACTGACAGGGGGGCAGCTGGAGCTAGTCACCAATGGGAGTTGGTGAGGTCAGCCTGCTTGCAGAGTTCCCGTTGAACAGAGCAGAAGACAAAGACTTAGAATGTCATTGTACAGTTTACTTTCCCCTGCTCGTAGGTAAGAGTTCATCTAAGATCCTCGCAGTAAACTGTAATGTGATTGTGTTATCAGTGGAAAACGTGCCTCATCTTTCCCTGTTGTTAGTGGGAGTGGGGTTCTTGGGGTGCCACTGGAATGAGCATTTCCGGAGTCCCCCATGGGAGGGTGAGTTATGGTAGAAAGTTTTATTTTTTGTGGAGTTAAATCCCTGGGTTTCTAAAGTCCCATTTCCCTTAGTCCAGTCATAGAATTATAGCTGGGGTTTCAGTACAGCTAGAAGCAAAGCCAGTGTCTAGAGCAGCGGTTCTCAACCTGTGGGTCGCGACCCCTTTGGGGGTCAAACGACCCTTTCACAGGGGTCGCCTAAGACCATCGGAAAACACATATATCATTACATATTGTTTTTGTGATTAATCACTATGTTTTAATTATGTTCAATTTGTAACAATGAAATCGGGGGTCACCACAACATGAGGAACTGTATTAAAGGGTCGCGGCATCAGGAAGGTTGAGAACCACTGGTCTAGAGGGTCCTTACCATGTTGGAGCCGGGCCCAGTGCAGCATCAGGCTAGTTACTGTCCATTAATCCACTGCCTGTGGGTCCACGTGGCCGTGTGGGGCGAATGCAGGGAAGCAGGAGCAAAAGAACCCACAAGGCCAGAGTCCCACGAGTCCCAAAAGAGCCAAGAGCACAAGAGTGAACCTTTGTTTGGGGGTTATGTGTCCCACATCTTCCGCCCGTGCCATGGCCACGCCCATTCTGGCCAACAGCTCTGTCCCGGGTGTGATTGACAGGCAGCACCTTCCAGGTCACCCCAACTTTACTGGGCACGTGTCTCTCTTCCCTTTGTCCAGTCCCCTTCCCACAGTGTTTTGCAGGGAACAGCCTACAATGTCTGGCTTTCCCTTTGCTCCTTTCCTGTTATTAATAGCTAGTTAATTACAGCGGTGTTCATCATAGCAGTACTTCAGCTGGCTGGTGTGCTGATGTGCTTTGGATTCGAATGGGGCTGGATTACAGTGGGGGGACAAATTAGGAGTCTTTTAAAATAACCCAGGCAGGAGCTAATAAGAACCTGTACTTGGAGGTCTCTCTGCAAGTGGCTGATGAAATGATAATGCCGTGACCAATGGCTTGATGACATGACAGTCACAAAGTCCAGAAGCATCTTGGCTTTCTTTTGCTTCGTTGAGGGACTGTAATATACTGGGGAGGAGATGAGGCAGTGAGTTATGTATTTAACATGCTATGTGGAGGTGACAGCCTGGTGAGAATAGTTATTGTGTATTAAGATTGTGGTCTGTTGTAAGCAAGCCTGCTTCCTGAACTTCTCCTCTAGAATTCCCTTACACCATTTTGCCCTTTTATTTTTTATTTACTTATTTGCTTTAAATGTAATTTATTTTTCAATGACAGTTGGCATACAATATTATATCAGTGTCCTGTTTTGCCTTTTTATTTTTTAAAAAATATATTTTATTGATTTTTACAGAGAGGAAGGGAGAGGGATAGAGAGTTAGAAACATTGATGAGGCCCCCAGTTAGGGCCTGTTTTGCCTTTTTAAAGATTATTACTGAAAGTTAATTTTAGAAGGATTCCGTATCTCCTGGGAAGGTATATCCAGAGAAGAGGTTAGAAAAAATATAAAGACTACAAGGCATTTATTTGTAATAAATGTTACTAAAGTGATCAGATTTTACCATAGTTAATAAAACATTCAGAAAACGCCCTAGCTGGTTTGGTGCAGTGGATGGAGCGTAGGCTTGTAGACCAAAGGGTTCCGGGTTCGATTATGGTCAAGGGCACATACCTTGGTTGCAGGCTCCTCCCCAACTCAGGCCCTGGTCGGGGCTCACGCCGGAGGCAAGGCAACCAATCAATGTACTTCTCTCACATCAATGTTTCTGTCTTTCCCTCTCTTTTCCACTCTCCCTAAAAATCAGTGGAAAAATATCCTTGGGCGAGGCTTAACAACAAGAAAAACATCCAGAAAACACATTCTTCAACTGTAGTAAACTGAAGGCAAATTATTGCCTAATAAAAAGTTTTGAAGAACTTTTAAAGACAATGTTACATTATTAAATCTTTTCAAAGCACTCTTTCTTTGTAAAAGTGTTCAATGCATTTTTAGGTTTATTAAGACTGTTAGAACAGGTTTAATTTCTGGTCTGCTGTCATAAAAGGAATAATAAGAAAAATTTCCTGAATTTTGGGGTCTTCCCAAGTTTGCCTTATGTTGTCCATCTTATTTGGTGCCCAAAATTGAATACTCTTCTAGGCTCACATGGGCTTGTGCAAAAACCCATGGGAACCCAGGGAGTGTCCGGGAAACCAGTGAGCACATCTGTGTATCGGCTCTTCTACTTTATAAACAAGCCGAAGGGATTTCTTTCTTGTCTTTGGCCAGAGAATGTGCTCATGTTCTCAAGATGTTAGTTCACTGCACATCATGTACTTCCTTTTAATAACCTGTTTCCTTATTGCAAGAGCAATATAGATTCATGTAGGAAACTTAGAAAATATGAAAGCAAAACGAAAAGGACAAAAATTGCATAGAAATGAACCAACTAGAGATAATCACAATTATTAATATTTTGGTATATAACTTAGGAGTCTTTATTGATCCATATACAGTATATATCCATACACACACATACACACACACACACCACATACTTTTTTTTCAAAAACCTGGGATCATATTGTACTTGCATGTTTGTTTCACAAACACGCTACAGTGAGCATCCTTACAGCCAAGTTTTATGCACATCCGTTATTATTTTACACCTCTAGACAAGTCACGAGACCTGGCCCCTTTAGATTTCCCCTGAGGTTACTGTATGTGAAAGATAAGAAAAATAGTACTCACAGGCATCGACTTTTTTTTCAAGGTGTGACTTTCCAATAATAAGTCCTCAAAACTCAGGCTCCATCCCTGGATAACTACTTTGTAAAAATTATAGTCATGCCATTTTACACCAGTAAGTTTTTGTGCCACTAAACCTTGCACAGTAGGCAGTTTATAAATATTTCTTGAAAGCATGCAGATATTGGGAGAAAAGATCTATTGTAGCTTTGCTAAGGATGATAAATACACAGAGATCCCAAAATTAAATATATGGGAATCATATGAGGAAGTATATACTGTTCTGTGTACACTTGTAGTCCTTTATAAAATTATCAGTGAAAGTTAATTTTAGAAGAATCCAGTTTACAATTCTTTATAAGCTGTGTACATAGAACTGTATACACTTCCCCGTGTTCAATTTGGGGTGTCGGCCTTTGAGAGGTATTATCAGATAGAGATCCAGGGCATTGCATTAAGATTCTGGGGAATCCTGAATTATGTCAATAACAGGGTCTAAGGTGAGTATCAAGAGAGAAGATGGTGGTTTTTTAAATACTAAAAAATGAGCTTGTATTATCTATGTTTTACATTCCTAATTTCATTTAATTCTTACAAAATCTCTTTTATAGAGATGTTGCCTCCTATTGGGTTAGGATATATGCCACATGCTGTAACATATGTTATTAAAAATCAGTAAGTGGCTTAAATGAGATAGGAGTTTTTTTCTCTCTCGGACGAAGTGCAAGCTGATGCGGGGCTGTGCTCCGTCAAGTAGTCAGGGGCCAACTCTTATCCCGTGGCTCTGTCCTGCCAGGGGCTTATTGTTCTCATCTGCAGGAACTCACCCACATCCGAATTCCAGCCTCTGGCAAGGAGGAGAGGGGAAGGGGAAGTCCCTTTGCTCACAGTTCATTGACCTGAATGCAAGCACAGGCCACATCCACCCCAAGAAAGGCTGAGAAGTGTAGTTATGCGGGGTGTCCATGTGCTCAGAGAAAGATTTGGTGACAGTAAAGAGAAGGGGAGGACAGATTTCAGGGGACACTCAGCCTCTGCCACCCTCTCTTTTATCTGTTTATTTTTTTAAATATATTTTTATTGATTTCAGAGAGGCAGGGGGAGGGGAGAGACAGAAACATCAATGATGAGAGAGAATCATTGATTGGCTGCCTCCTGCACGCCCCACACTGGGGATCGAACCCGCAACCCGGGCGTGTGCTCCGACTGGGAATCGAACCTTGATTTCCTGGTTCAGAGGTTGATGTTCAATCACTGAGCCACGCCAGCTGGGCCACACCTCTTTTTTAGAGATGAGAAAGTCGATCCCCAGAAAAGCAACATAATTTGTTTAAGGTCACACATCAAGATGTGTCCCATAAGGAGGGAATAGGCATGCTGCTGGGGAAGATGTTAAAGAAGGCATGTTCTGTTCAGCATAGCATTTAGACTAACCGGCAGACTCACCGGAGAGTATGCAGTATCACATTGAGAGGAGTACAATAGTGGAGAGGCTCCCTCAGTGCCTTGTCCATTTGTCAGGAATGTTCTCCTTCATTAGAAGGAGGGGTGACTTAGATGACTCGTCAGGCCTTCGCATTTTATTTCCTAATACTGCTCTCCTAACCCTCCAGTGTCAGCCAAGACCGGTCAGCTTCTACCAGCCAATGTGTGTGCGTTTCTGTCTGGTTGGCCCTCCTTTTCCCGTCCCTTCACCATTCTCTTAGTCGATTCCAACCCCAGCATGCTCATGCGTCTTCCTCAGGCAGTGCTCCTGGGTCTGAGATGGGAGAGAACGGATGGAGGGGTCAATTCAGGCTTAGCCTTTGTAGGGAGGGAGGCCAAAGAGACAAGGGAATGAAGCGTTGATGAGAAAGGCATTTAAGGAGTCAGTCAGGGAGAAACCAGGCCAGGAAGATAAAGTGGGAAAACAGAGAATGGTTGGGAGAGGAAGGAATCTCCCACGTGAAAGGCTGTGTGCCAGCCTTGATGGGGTAGGACATGTGCTCAGTGAGTGGGATGTTAGGGCTTGAGAGTCTTCGGTAGAGCAGCCGAGAGCTGCCAAGCCCAGGTGTGGGTGTTCCTGGAGGTGGGAAGAGAGCAGAGGACAAAGAACTCTGAGTCTAGGGCGTTAGGTTACTTGCGGTGTGATTGCAGGTGTTGGGGTGAAGAGAGAGGGAGGTGGAAGAACGGGGACTTCCGGGTGACCTTCACTAGGAGAGGAAGAGTGTGCCAGAGCCAGGGAGCGGGCGCTCACGCCTTTGCTTTTGGTGTCAAAGAAAAACAGCGTGACCAAGACCGACACCAAGTTGCAGGGGAGGTGTGTGGTTTCAGTGCTTACATCCAAGTCCAAGTTGCGTTAGCCTTTGTGTGTGGCGTAAGCTGGAGGCCCAGGCCAGGTCTATGTCTTTGCATGTGGCTGTCCAGTGGTGACCTTGAGAGGGTTGTTTTCAGGAGCAAGAGCAGGTTTCAAGTGGTCAGGGAGTGAGCAGCTGAAGCATTGAGTGATTGTCCTCAATTTGGGAAGTTTGTTCATGAAAAGGAGGAGCAAAGTAGCCCTGGCCGGTTTGGCTCAGTGGCTAGAGCAGCGGACCAAGGGGTCCCGGGTTCGATTCCGATCAAGGGTACGTACCTTGGTTACAGGCTCCTCCCCAGCCCGGGCCCTGGTTGGGTCTCGTGGGGAGGCAGCCAATCGATGTGTTTGTCTCACATCGATATTCCTTGGTTACAGGCTCCTCCCCAGCCCGGGCCCTGGTTTCTCTCACATCGATATTCTTCTCTGTCTTTCCCTCTCTTCCACTCTCCCTAAAAATCAATAGAAAAATATCCTCAGGAGAGGATTAACCAATAATAAAAATAAAAATAAGGGGCAAAGTAGAATTAGGTAAAAGCGAGGAAGCAGGACAAACAACAGCGATTTGACTTCATGTATTATTTTTAGGATAGAGACTTGAACATGACTGTAGGGTGGGGTGAAGGAACAGTGTGAGATACAATAGGGATGTGAATATAAAACACACACATGCCTGAAGGTCTACCTTTCTGTCGTCTTACAGAGAAAAAACATTCTTTTCAGTCTGGAACCTGCTTACGGTTTTAGAAGAAATTCCTCAGGCTTTTCCTAATCCAGTGGTGTTTCCAAGCATGTGGCTTAGAAACCAGCTCCCACCCACGGCTCATTTCATCTCCGAGACCAGGAACTATCCATAGTATTGATTGTGGACTTGACGTGTTTGCTTCGTTTCGCTTTAGTGAGTCATCAGTCGCATAGCATTCAAATGAACTAACTTAGCAGCGTTTTCTTCCTTGTCAGAACTTTATGTTTCCTGTTCGCAGACTGCAGCCCCATTTCAGCAGCGATTTCTGGGAATTCTCTGGTGCCAGTGGCTAAACACGGAGCTGTTCGCATTTTCTCCCCGGTGGCTCCCTTGGGAGGCCGGTTCAGGATCTGCCGAGGTAGTGTGTTTCTAAAGGTGTCACCTCTGGTACCGTCCTGGACGTGAGGGTCTTCCCACTTCGTCACTCCCGAGGGAATGGCTTCCTGAGAGCTCAGATGAGTACCTCACTGGGACCATCCTGTGGCCATCACTGCTTCCTCTGTGTACGAGGCAGAGACCGTTTCAGAAATAGCCCCAGGAAGGGAGCAGGAAAAGACTGTTCGTAATCCTTGCAAAAGAAGGGAATTGGTTCCAAAATTTTGCTCGTAGGCCACATTAGTAGAGAACCTTATATAAGCAACCACAAATTACCTTTAGAATTTCTTATTTATTTATTTTTTGTTAATCCTCACCTGAGGATATTTTTCCCATTGTTTTTCAGAGAGAGTGGAAGGGAGGGAGGGGGAGAGAGAGAGAGACATCGATGTAAGAGAGACACATCAACTGGTTGAATCCCGCAGGCTCCCTGACCAGGGGCAGGGAAGGAACCCACAAGCCAGGTAAGTGCCCTGAACTGGGAATCGAACCCACAACCCTTTGGTGCGTGAGCCAACACTTAACTGTTTAGCCACACCAGCCAGGGCTACCTTTATCATTTCTATCAATGCATCTGTATTAAAGGAAAAATAAAGTCAATTGTTAAGTTAGTAATACAGATACTCTGCATTTGCAATTATATACAGTTGAGAACGGTAAACTCTCTCATCACAACAATGAAGTGTAAGACTTCCCGGAGCACCAGGAACTCAGTCATTAATAACTGCAGGGTTGCCATTTCCTAATTTCAGAAACTGGACATTGGTGCCAGCTGGTCGTAAAAGGGAACCTGAGCACTCCTTTTGCCGAGGTAGCCCATAGAAAACCAGCACACAGAACTATCTCGAGGCTATTTTCAATATCTGCTGCCTTTTCTGACTTGCCTCCTCCGCTCCCACTGGTTTCCTTCCATGTGAGGGAGGGTATCAGACACGTCGAGCTGTGCGTTGGTGATGCACACACCTGAAGTCCACCGACTGCTCCAGGTCAGCACGGCGCCCCAAAGACCTGCGCCCCTCAGCACACGCCCCAGCGTGGCGGATGCTCAGTGCGGCCCTGAAATCCAGCCCCTGTGATCTCACGCTTTCGCCGCTGCGCAGACCCCTTCCAGGCTGTCCCTGGACCTGCCTTCACAGCAGACTGTGGTGCTGAGCCTTTGGCTTTAATTCACTTCCTTTGCATGCTTTTTCCTCATGGTCCTGTCATTACAATTATTTTAAGGATAATAACCGAGACAGCCTGAGTAGAGCCTTCACCAGGCAGCGAGTAATAAGTATTCTCGTGCTCTTTTGTTTTTTTTGTGTTTTCTTTCTCTCATGCTATTTTGTCGGGTTCCACTTATTTCACTCTCCATCTCAGAAATGTGAGCATTCTGCGGTCCTCCCTCCTTATCTGTGTCTCCAAATAGGTCTTGGCAGCCTGGCCGTGTCCCCTGGAAGTGACGACTTCTCGTCACTGTACAGGACCCGTCCTCCGATCCCACACAGTCAGTCCCCTTCCAGTGACTGCCCCGGTCAAATACCAGAGGAGGAGTGCCTGAGAGCACACAGCGAAACCGCATGCCAGCCCCTTTCCGTTGCTCTCAGTGTCCTTCATTTACAAGGCAACTCCAGGTATACGTAGGAAATGACCCAGGCCTGGGCCCATGTAGCTCAGTGGTTAGAGGGTCGGCCCACGCACCAAAGGGCTGCGGGTCCCATTCCCAGTCAAGGGCAGCTACTGGGTTGCAGGTTCCATCCCTGGCCCCAGTTGGGGCGCATGTGGGGGGCAACCGAGCAATGTGCCTCTCTTATGTCGATGCTTCTCTCTCTCTCCCGCCCCCTCCCTCCCTTTCGCTCTCTAAAAATTAATGGAAAAAATACCCGTGGGTGCGGATTAACAAACAGATGAAAGAAAGAAAATGTCCCAGGATTTTATGGGAACAAGGAAATTATTATGCCCCATGACTCAGGAAATGTATCATAGAAAAAGCTTTGGGGAGAAGTGTTGATTCATAGCACCCTGTCGGTTTACACAGTGCTTTAAATATTTCATTTTCCAACGACCCTTTGAAGTAAGTTTTTCTACCATTTTATAGATTCAGCAACATATGTTTACCAGTTCGTAGCTAACTACAAAACATTTCATAAAAGCCCTCGCTGGTCTGGCTCAGTGGATAGAGCGTCATCCTGCAGACTGAAGAGTCCCGGGTTGCTGGCTTGATCCCCAATGGGGGGCATGTAGGAGGCAGCCGATCAATGATTCTCTCTCATCATGGATGTTTCTCTCTCCCTCCTTGTCTAAAATCAATAAAAATATTTTTTTAAAAACAACAAAAAAAGCGATGTAGGCAGTGAACAGTGGTCTGTTGACAAACTTGCCCATGTTCTGCCTGTCTTTCCTCCAGAGGAGCCCCTTCTCCGGTCCAGGCCAGCGCCCACCTGTCGTCTGCATGCCTCCCCCGCTGACATTCTCAGGCAGGGTCCCCTCTGGTGCCTGCATGCACACCCTGCCAGAGCTCGGACTTTTTCTCTTCACGGGTTCCTTCCAGGCAGCACTAAAGCATGTTAAAA
>NW_005354632.1:5413058-5430436 GCF_000412655.1 Myotis brandtii | reverse complement strand
CCGCCACCCTCACTTTCTCCCTTATTACTAAAATGTTTGAAAACAACTGTCTGTGTTCCCGGTCTCCACTTCCCATAGTTACCTGCCTGCCACCCCCACCTTTTCACGGAAACGGCACTTGCCACCGTTACCAGTGACTGCCTGGTCGCTGCTTTTCTGCCTTTATCTTACCTGACCTCTCTGCCACATTCCAGATTGTTGAGCAATTCCTCTCTGCAGTCTTTTCCCTGGTTTGGTTTCCATGGTAACATGAACTCCCTGCTTCTCTCTCTGTTGATGTGGGTCTCCTGTGCCTGCCTCTTTTCCACTCGTTCACCTTCGGGTGTTCGACTCGTCCCTCCTCCCTCCCTGCTCGCTCACATCTCCCTGAATGGCCTCGTCCATCCCCATGGCCTCCATGCACATGCTGAGGACTTTCGCTTGTGTCTGCAGCCCTGCCCTTTGAGCTCTGGGTCTCTGTGTATCCTAATGAGGGCCTCTCAGGCTCCTCAGCCGGAAAGTGTCCAGCACTGGGCTGTTTCCCTCGCTACCACCACCAGCAGAACGCATGAAGGAGAGAAACGCTGCCTGGGTTCAGATGTTTCCCATTGACTGATACCTGTTCACCCAGTTCCTCCAGCCAAAAGCGCCTCTGGGGTGTGAGATCCGTTTATCCTTAGTGCTGTCATTAAGAGCCACACTGTATAGATCTGATTTACCTTTAGAGTCTTAAAATATTTGGTCTTGCCTCCTTTCCCAAAGGTTTGTTTTCTCAGGAATTTATATCTTTCATAAAATAAATGAATGAGGAAGCAAATTCTGTACTTGTAATGTAACCATTATTTCTCCCTGGAGGACAAATGTAAGTGACTTAGAACGGCTTAGGTCCTTGATAATAACAACTGCTAACATTTACTGTGGAGACCCACTGTAAGCCAGGCACGGTTCCAGGCGCCAGGTACAATAATTCACTTGACTTTCCGAAATCCCCACGAGCGTAGGTGCTGTCACCTTCCCCATCTCACAGAGGAGGAAGCGGAAGTTCAGAGGTTGGGAATGTGTGCAGTGGGACAGCTGCCGCGTAGCGGGGGCACGATTTGAACCCAAACGACTGGCTCTGGATACAAGCTCTTAACCTCCGGCAGTAATGTTGTCTGGCAGAACAGCTTGCATTCCTCATAGCAGTGTTTTTTCTTTATCGCCATTTCTAAAAAGTTAAAAATAGGCAACAGACTGATGAATCTCAGAGAGAAGGCCAACCCGCCCCCCCCCAGAAGAGATTGACCAAAGAACTTAGATGCATATATGCATAACCATGGGTACAGACAATAGTGCGGTGAAGGCCTGGGGAGGGGTGGGGGTGAGGTGGAGGGAGTCAATGGAGGGAAAAAAGGGGACATCTGGAATACTTTCAACAATAAAGATATATTTAAAAAATACTTCAAATTACCAAGACATGGCATAATTTTAGATATATGCCTCGCGTATACATATGCAAGTTATTCTTATACTACCAAGTATTGCAGTTTGCTAATACAGTAACTAAGTCGTCACAAAAATAGATCCATAATTTTTATTTTATTTTATATTACTTTTATTTTCTAAAGACCTTTTAGATTTTCCTTTGCTCCTTTGAAGCATAAACAATAACCATAGCAACATTTTGCTTCTTTTAATTCCTCTGCTTATGTATTTCCCAATCCGCATCTTTGTCATTTTATCTTAGAAATACTTAGCTTTCCACAATATCAACACAAATCATAGTCTGTTGCTTTGTTTCTTGAAAGTGGTTAAGCAACCGTATAAAGCTCATAGGAAATTGATGACTCATGTAACGGAAAGCATTTACTAATGTGACTTTTGTCTCAGTTGCCAAGAAGTCTGAGTTTGTTTCCATGGTAACCCATCAGTATGACAAATTGTCAAGAACTAACTGCCACTTTTTTTTGTTTGTGTGTGTGTTTTGGACAGCTTTCTAATAGGTGTGTATGTGTGTGTGTGTGTGTGTGTGTGTATTTTGGACAACTTTCTAATAGGTGTGTGTGTGTGTGTGTGTGTGTGTGTGTGTGTGAAAGATTTTTATCCCAAAAGGCACAGAAAATTTATTTATTTAGAGATACTATTTAATATTCCAAAGCTATTATTTTGATTTTACAAAATCTAGAAGATTATTTAAGTTAACATGTCTATTTCTACTTAAGTTCCTGTTAATGAAGGCCATCATCAACAAAATTCACTTACAGTATTGGTTAATTTGAAATACATTGTGTGTAATTACAGGAGAATCTGCCACAAACAAGGCAGGGAAAAGGAAATTAGGACATCCTAAGGAATGAGGACTTAGGGAACGATGGGGAAGCCAATTCAGCCGGGTCTTGCCAGCCCTCCCTGGGTGACCATGTTCTAGGACGGGGAGTGGCAGACACTGAGGAATTCAGGAATCGAGGCCGCCCAGGTCATCATATGGGACACTAGGCCTTCACCTGCAGGCTGAATTGGGAAAGATTCTTAGAGGAGGTAATGACTAAACTAAAGGAGTTAAAGCTTAACTGGTGGTCCTAGCCAGTTTGGCTCAGTGGATAGAGCATCGGCCTACAGACCGAAGGGTTCTGGGTTCAATTTCGGTCAAGGGCAGGTACCTAGGTTGGTCAGGGTGCGTGCAGGAGGCAACCAATCAATGTGTTTCTCTCACATCAATGTTTTTCTCTGTCTTTCCCTCTCTCTTCCACTCTCTCTGAAAATCAATGTGAGGATTTTTTTAAAAAAAAAGCTAAACTGGTAAATAAGGGAAGTGGAACGGGAGAGAAAACATTATGAACAAAGGTATACAAATGAGAAATAGTGTGACAGAAATGATCTGTTGAGGGACTGAACGACCAGATGAGACAGGAAGGGTGGAGAGATGAGACTAAAGCTGGGCAGGGGCTTGGACCAGATCCTCTCAGATATGGGGAAGCGGTGAAGGATTTTGGGTGGGAAGGCGTTCTCCGGTAGCAGCGAGGAAGGTAGGTTTGAGCGAGGACCATTTAGGAGGCTGTTGCCGTGTGTCAGAGAGGATCTGTGAGGGACTGGCTTCGGGTGGTGGTCAGACACAGGAAAGGGGTTCACTCAGGAATAGTTGTGAAGTAGCCGAGGCAAGACTTGGTAACTGCGCCTGGGCCTCAGTGGCCCGGGCATGACACTGATTCCTTGTGTGTTGAATGAATGGTGGAGCTCCAACTTAGAGATTGAAGCCGGGCATGACACTGATTCCTTGTGTGTTGAATGAATGAATAGTGGAGCTCTGACTTAGAGATTGAATTGATAAGTGAACTCACCTTTTTTCAGTGTCTGTGGATAACTAAGACCTTCAAAGATTTTTCGCATCCCATTGTTAGGAATTTGTTTGCTTCATGGCTGTTTCCAAATAATGGCATTTAACATCGCGCTTTTGCATTGCAGACGTGGGTGGCAGAGCGTGTGTGCCTTTTTGTCATGCCATCGATAACAGTTCATTAACTGGTTCTTTTTTCCCCCCTCAGGGAGGTGGTGCAAGCGAACTGTGTTCACTGGAGGAAGAAGTTCTCATTTATGTGCAAAATGAGCGCCAGCGCGGCCACGGGCATCCTGGATCCCTGCGTCTACAGGGTGTCTGTGCGCAAGGTATAAAAATAGCCGTCTCGTCTCCCCTTTCAGGAACCATAATTAGCCCCCTGCATGCTGACGCACTTTATTTAGCTCTGCTTTGTCCTTAGGGCTGTTACATGCCATTTCCCTTCACACTTGCAGCAGAAATTCAAATCACTGTGACAACCAGGGTGAAGAATCTGAAGTTATAAATTAACATATTATTCAAGAAACTTACCTCACTCTTGCCATACATCTAAGTATTAACCTTATATGTATTATTCGGGGAGCTGTGTATGTCTACCTCCTGCTATGCATTTACTTCCTCTTTGTTAGGCATTGTTTTAGGGACTTGACATATGATGTCTAATAACACCCCAAAAGTGGGTGTTATTTTTTCCATTTTCAGGAAAACGCAGGCTCAGAGAGGTTGTTACTTGCCCAAATTCACATAGCTCTGAGCATCAAAGTATTTCTTCATGTCATCATGCGCAAAAGTTACCAAGCATCCCAAGAGGCATGGCGGCATGACCAGAACTCAACAGGAAAAAATAGGGAGAGGGCTCAGCAGGGCAGAGGCCATGCTCTGTCCCTCTCCTTCCCAGGAAAACAGAGGCAGAAAACGGGTGCATAGGGCAGAGAGTGAAAGGGCTCATTTTACAGCCAAAACCCTAAAGAACTGATTTTTTTAACTCAGTTAAAGCTTGATGTTCAATTAATGAACATTCAACAATAAAAATCTACATAATAAAAGCCTAAGCGACCATTACCGCGGAAGGACCAGAACAACCAGTTGCAGTGATGCGCACTGACCACCAGGGGGCAGGTGCTCAATGCAGGAGCTGCCCCCTGGTGGTCATTGCGCTCCCACAGGGGAAGTGCCTCTCAGCCAGAAGCCAGGCTCAGGGCTGGCGAGTGCAGCAGCAGTGGCGGGAGCCTCTCCTGCCTCTGCAGCAGCACTCAGGAGCCGAGAGCCAAGTGATAAGGAGCAAGCAGGCGGGCGGTAAGGAGCTAGGGATCCTGGATTACAAGAGGGGGATCGGGCCTAAGCCGGAAGTTGGACTGTGAGAGGGTGCAGGCCAAGTGGAGACACACAGCCCCAATTGCACAAATTTCATGCACTGGACCTCTAGTAAATAAATGAAAGGGAAAAAATAGTAAAAAGAGACCCATGGAAGATATCGGTATGGGAAGATCAGAGATAAACTTTTACAATAAACATAATGAGTGAACAATATGGGGAATTCCACTAGAGGACTAGACACTATAAAAAATAAATCAAATTCTAGAACTGAAAAATACAATAATTAAAATGTAAAGCTAAATAAATGAAGATAAACCCAAGCAGGTATATTTAACAGCAGGTTTACCACAACAGAAGAGAGCTTTGGGAAACTGGAAAATGAGACGTGAGAAAATATCCAGTGTAAATCACAGAGAGAAAAAGGGAGGGATACACAGAAAAGAGTGTGGGACGTGGACAGCAGTGGAGGGGCTAACATATGTGTAATTGGCACCCTGAAGGGAGAGGAGAGGGGTTGTGGCTGAGAATCCTCTCACCTGATGAAGAATATCAAGTCCCAGATTCAGAAGTCCTGTAAACCCCATTTAGGATAGTAAGTCTGGCATGTTTAAATGACAGTGGTTGTCTCTGGGATGGGGGTTGTCTCTTATTAACTACAATCTTTGTACAATGGGTTAATATGCTTAACTAAGTAAGTAAGAAATTTAACCTTTCTTTGGTGATTGATGTTCTTGCAATGTGTCTGGGACCTTTTTGGCAATTTATTCAGCAAATAGATCAAATATTAGCTCGTCTTCTCACCATTTGTTGCTTTCAGATTTAAGTTCTAAATAAAAATTCTGGAAAGGAGCATCTAAATAGTTAGATTTAAGATCATCAGAATTATGCCCTAACTGGTTTGGCTCAATGGATAGAGCATCAGCCTGCAGACTGAAGGGTCCCAGGTTCGATTCCAGTCAAGGGCATGTACCTTGGTTGCGGGCACATCCCCACTGTGAAGTGTGCAGGAGGCAGCTGATTGATGTTTCTCTCTTATCGATGTTTCTAACTCTCTATCCCTCTCTCTTCCTCTCTGTAAAAAAATCAATAAAATATATTTTTTTTTTAAAAAAAGATCATCAGAATTATACTATCTACTAGTGGCCCGGTGCACGGATTTGTGCACATTGAAAGGAAATTAGAAGAAAGATTCGTGCGGTAATTATGTTACTGCAAAAAAATTACATGTCAAAATAGTATATATAATGTAGTATTATAAAAGTAAAACATGTGTGCGATTGATGCCAACGATAACATGATATGTATCACGCATGCACAAGTCAACTTTATTTTTAAATTGCTAGTGTGTGTCATATGTACCAGCTGGTCAGACGGTTGATGAATAAATTGAGATGTGGTTCACGTTGAATGTCAACAAAAACAACCAAAGTCATGATTGACAATGACAGTTCGAAACACACGTGTGCAATTGGCACCAGCAAGAGCTTTATATGTATTGCACATGAGCGAGTCAACATTTGTTTTTAAATTGCCAGTGCACATCATATGTACCGGCCGGTCAGCATGATCGGTCACTTAGCCTTTTATATATAGACCACAGGCCTGATGCATGAAATTTGTGCAAGAGTAGGCCTTCCTTCCCCTGGCTACTGGCACCGGCTTCCCTCTGGCATCTGGGACCCAGGCTTCCCTCTGGCCGCCAGCAGGCACCTGGGACCTGGGTTTTGTATGGAAGGTCATCCAGAAGGACGTCCAGTCTAATTAGCATATGCTTTTATTATTATAGATTACATATAGATATTTGCCAGTATGTAAATGTCTACTTCAGAATTATTTGACATATATTTTATTTTAAATCTTTAATCATATGATACTTAATCATGTTTTCTATGTTTGGCAGGAATTAAAAGGTGGAAAAGCTTATGCAAAGGTGAGTGAATGGTCTTTAACTCTTTTGGAGTGTGTAATTTATAAACTTAAAAATTAAATAGAGTGCTCTTCTAATTGCCGTTCAAATGGGCTGTTTTTAAATAAAGCAACTTGGAGATTGAACAGTTGGCTTCAACAATACATTATAGGCACATTCTTTCTAAATGCTGATTATGGGATGTTCTTCTTAAGTTTCAATGCCATTTCCAGACTAGAAGATGATCTCTGGTTTGCATTAAGTAATTACTTTCCCCGGGAAGTATTCCCAGGCCCACCTCCCCCCTCCTCTGTGTCCTCTTCCCCTCTGTATAGATATGATCTCTACTGTCCTTTATTCTTTTATTACCTGTATGGAATTACTGAAGAATGTGTTCGCCTTTTTGCTGAATAGAAGGAATTGGTGCCAGAAACCCACATACTCCTCTTTTACTTCCAGTCTCTGTGATGGCATCTCCATCAGTCAGTCATCTGAGCCAAGAACCAGGCACTAGTCCCAGCCATCACATCTGCCTAACTCCCTAAAACTAGTTGGTTGCAATGTCAGGCAGGATGCTCTTTGCTATAAATAACAGAAAAACCTCCTCGCCTACAGATGGCCAAGGACTGACGGGCCAGAGACAGTCAACATGGACAACGTTTTCAAGGAGCTTTGTAATAAAAGGGGAGCAGAAAAACAGTTCAATAGGCAGAGATGCGGGGTGAGGGTTGGGTTACTTTTGTTCATTAAGGCGGAGAAGATCCAGCATGTTTGTGTGCTGGTGGTAATGACCCAGTAGAAAAGGCAGAGTGCAAGACAGGAACCTGAAGTTCCTGGAGCCGTGAACCTGAGTCTGCGCACAGCCAGCTCCCTTCCCGTGAGTGGGAAGGCAGACATGCGGGCACAGATGCAGGCAGGTGAATGGATGTGGCTGGAGATAAGAGCTGATGAAAGTTAAGTGCTCTTTTTTTTTTTAATACATTTTTATTGATTTCAGAGAGGAAGGGAGAGAAAGAGAGAGAGAGAAACATCAGTGATGAGAATCATTGATTGGCTGCCTCCAGCGCCCCCTACTGGGATTGAGCCCACAACCTGAGCGTGTGCCCTTGACAGGAATGGAGCCTGGGACCCTTCAGTCTGCAGGCCGATGCTCTTTCCCTGAGCAAAACTGGCTAGGGCAAGTCAAGTGCTCTTTTGATTGCTCTTCTGAATGAAGTAAGAAGAAAGGCATTAGCACGGAGTATAAATGTGAAGGAGGCGTTGGAAGTTTAAAGAGAAAAGATAAAATAGGGCGTGTGGGTGATGTGTGATCAGATAGCCATAGGGGGCCCCAGATGTTCCCTTGGATGTGGCTTCTCTCTCCTCAATGATGTTTCTATCTCTCCCTCCCACTCCCTTCCTTTCTGAAATCAATTAAAAAATTTAAAAAATAAAAAATGAATCAACCAATGAATGCATCAATAAGTAGAAAAACAAATCAGTATTTTTCCTCTCTCAAAAATTAATTTAAAAATTTTTAATTAAAAAAACACAATATAATGGGGTTGACTTGTACCACTTGGAAACAAAAAATAGGGTTGCACACATCAGAGGAAAGACTAGAGGGCACTCTGGTAGCTGCAGAAAATGGGGAACAAGCCTGGGTAGCGATAAGAAGGAGGAACAGGTTTGAGCTGCACTTCTGGAAGCAGCCGAGAGCATTGGTGTGGGGCTCAGCTTTGGGGGAGGGAGGAAGTAGGGTTTTTAAAGAAAGAGTCAGCTCAAGAGTGATCAGCAAGGCAAGGTTATGGAAGGGGCTGGAGGAGAGGGGGCGTGTGACACACACATCATTCTAGTTCCTGCGTGGAGAGTGTGACTATAATAACCTGCAGCTGCCTGCAGCCCCCAGGCGTTAACTGGGAGCTGAGCCAGAACGGGAACAGGGAGGAGGAAGTCTGGCCAGTGTATGAATGTATATGCAGATGATCTTGGGCCTGCTAGCATTTCCCTTAGTGCAAGTACTCCTGCTCCTCACAGTGATTCTAGTTGCTTAATATGCATCCTTTATTTTTACTTCAACAGTTACATAGTTTATATTTAGCAGATCAGATATATTTAGCAGATCAAATCCGTGATTTCAGAGATTGCATTGCTTAAGATAAGAGGACAGCCCTGGTTGGTGTGGCTCAGTTGGTTAAGCACCGAAAGGTTGCTGGTTCCATTCCCGGTCAGGGGTCAGGGCACATGCCTGGTTGCAGGCTCGATCCCTGGTAGGGGGGCGTGCAAGAGGCAGCCAATCTGTGTTTCACTTTCACATCGATATTTCTCCACTTGCACTCTCTCCCTCTCCCTCTCTCTCTGGAAATCAATAACAAATCTTAAAAAAAAAAAAAAAGATAAGGGAACAGTAGGTAATAAATTTTTTACCAAAAGTGAGCCAATTTAAAGACAAATTAGGCTGCCAAACTGGTTTGGCTCAGTGGATAGAGCGTCAGCCTGCATACTGAAGGGTCCCGGGTTCGATTCCGGTCAAGGGCATGTACCTTGGTTTCGGGCACATCCCTAGTAGGGGGTGTGCAGGAGGCAGCTGGTCTATGTTTCTCTCTCATCGATGTTTCTGACTCTCTATCCCTCTCCCTTCTTCTCTGTAAAAAATCAATAAAATATATTAAAAAAATAAAAATAAAAAAATAAAGACAAATTAGGCAAATAATAGAACAGGTATTGATAAGATGGCAAAAACTGCAAATGACTGAAGTTTGAAATAACTTGTCTAGAGCAAGGGTTGGATGTTTATTTTAAGGAGAACGTGATAGAAGCCTAGCAGATATTCTGTTAATACACTTTTTTTCTTTTCATAGCTGGGCTTTGCAGATCTAAACCTGGCGGAGTTTGCTGGATCAGGAAATACCACTCGTCGCTGTTTACTGGAAGGCTACAATACCAAAAATACAAGACAGGATAACTCCATCCTTAAAGTAAGCCCGGGTCAGGATTTACATGTCAGCACAGGAGGTTCTCCGCCTTTAACTAAGAGGGGACACACTGGCAAGGGCAAGGAGGGGCTCAGTACTGAGATCGCAAGCTGAGCACACCCCCGAAATACTCAGCAGCCCTCCAGAGAAGGCGGCACTGTAATGCGGGATGTAATCCAACTCGGCCATCGTTCTGTTCAGTCCTTCCTGAGTGGCGAGCACAGGCGGCCGCTGTGGCCGGCGAGTGCCTTCGCAGAACGCGGCTCCTCGGAGGAGGAGGCCTGTTATAACCACAGTCTCTCTCTTGCTTACGTGTAGGTTTTCATCAGTATGCAGCTGATGTCTGGTGACCCATGTTTTAAAACGTAAGTCGGTGCTCAGTAAATGCGTTATTTCTCTGAAAGTATCACAGTCATTTATTAGTTTCAAGTTTTCCGTTCATGTTTCAGAGTGCTTATAGGCTAATCCCAGTGAAGGGCTAGTTTCTCTCTGGGTGGCTGACCTGACCCTCGTAGAAGTTACTATTACCTATTACCCAACCAGCTCGCCACACCCTGAATTGTTTCAGCTCTTGTCATCTTCAGGTTTGGGGTGAAATTATATAAATGAGGCCTCTGGGGACTCATTCAGGTCTTCAGCAAATACCTAGCAAGTGCCTTACCACGTAGTAGGCCCTGTTCTAGACATGACAAAGAGCAGGCAAAAATAGACCAGGTCCCTGACACCTCGGAGCTTGTCTTCTGACACAAACAACAAACTAACAAGTACACACATGATGTAAAGATGGCAGTGAGTGCCTTGGAGAAACCGGAGCAGGTAGGAGGACCCGGCAGGAGGTGTTTCCCTTTTACATGGAGTAGGCAGGGTGTCCTCCCGGGTAAAGATGGAACGGGAGGCAGAGAACACGGTGCAGGTGCGGATATTGGGGAAGTGGGAGCATGTAGGAGTTATTTTCCTACTGCTCCTGGTTTCCATGGTTCGATTCCCATCAGGGCACATGCCCGGGTTGCGGGCTCGATCCCCACTGTGGGGTGTGCAGGAGGCAGCCAATCGGTGATTCTCTCATCATTGATGTTTCTCTCCCTCCCTCTCCCTTCCTCTCTGAAATCAATATATATACTAATATACATGTTTGTTTGTTAATTGCTCCTGGTTTCCTAGTGAACTAGGAAGCCAGGAGATCACTGGAGAGCAAGAATATGAAACGCAGAGCAGGGGGTTTGGGGAAAGAGGACAAGATGTGTACAAGGCTCTTCAGAGCGAGGGCGAGTGAACCAACTGGGAGGAAGTGGGGATTGCCTGTCAGCGATGTGAAGACACTTAATAATTAAACCTGAAAGTTAATTAATCGTTATTTAAATATCTGAGAGAAATGTATTTAGAAAAGTAAGCATTAATTACTACCCTATGCATCATTCATGTTTTTAATAGCAGCATTTATATAGTTTTCTCCTTACAAACTGTTCTGTAAGGACGAAAACACATACTTTCACACAAATCAATTATTGATTAAAACTCTGCATTTTCTTCTCACTTAGCTTTCCTGTGCTGTCTTCTCTCAGACCATAATTTCCTGATTTTTTCTTGATTTCCTGTTCTCTTGGGACTAAACCATTTTCACTGTACTATATTTGGTTTGTTGGGTCAAAAAATTGCAGCAAGACTTAGAAGAAGAAAATGAATTAATCATTTCTTCTTATGAACTTTTTACGAATAGTCTTACTGGCCCTTTTTCTGCCATTTCCTCTCCCTGCTTGTGAAACTCAGATACTTAAAAGCTAAAAAATAGATCACCTTATGTCCTGTGTTATCTCCACAAATATAATTCTGACAATCTCGAGTTGATACTTATAGAGACTTTTATAATTTATTAGAATAAACAGGCATTACCTCATCACAAGATATGTAAAAATATTTGTTTTCTCTTTTCTTTGGATGTGTGAAATTGTCATTTTAGAGGTCATTTTTCACGTGCTTTTAACATTACTATGAAACTAAAACAAAACAAGCCCTTGCTGTAGCCAGTTTGGCTCAGTGAATAGAGTGTTGGCCTGTGGACTTGAAAGGTCAGGTTCAATTCTCTCAGTGAATAGAGTGTTGGCCTGTGGACTGAAGGGTCAGGTTCAATTCCGGGCAAGGGCACATACCTCAGTTGCAGGCTCGACCCCTGGCCCTGGGCCAGGTGCATGTGGAGGCAGGTGATTGACGGGTCTCTCTCACACCAGTGTTTCTCTCCCGCCCTTCCACTCTCTCTAAAAAAAAATATCAATGGAAAAATATCCTCTGGTGAGAATTAACCACAAAACAAGCCCATCTCATTTGTTCTGTGATTGAGCCATATTAAAAGTTTCTGATAAGAGATACAAAACATTTCAGAACAGGGGGTAATAGAGTAGAAGCTGGCTCATGACAGGCATCGGGGATTAGTTGACAGTCGTCTAGGGAGCTGCCAAGGCCCAGCTAAGATTTTAGATTCTTTGTTCGCCTTAATACCAATCCCCGTGCGGATGAGTTCCCTCAAAATGCTTTGTGGCCCCAGTATTAGAGCGGCTGGTGAAATGGCTGAAATGATCAGGTCGGGTTCTTTAGTTTGTTAAGACTGCAGATCGAGGGGTGCCAAACCGAAGGTGTTGCTGAAAGCCTGTGGCTCTGAAGTCAGGCCCCACACCGGGCAGGAAAGAGTGGAGCCCGAGGGAGGCTGATAGGGAGGGAAGAAGAGGCCTCGGGCTGGGAGTGCCGCAGGGTTGGGGAGCAGGTCTGCGAGGTGGAGGGCTGGAGACACTGTAATCAGGCCATCTGAGAAAGGAAAACCAACGGAACTGGCATGAAAAAGATAAGCATGTAGACGTAAGGCCTGAGTCACCATCAATGGTTCATGACTGTAGATTCCATTCTTCGGAAGGGTAGTTCTTTTATTTATTGATTTCAGAGAGAAAAAGAGAGAGAGAGAAAAACATCAATGATGAGAGAATATCATAGATCGGCTGCCTCCTGCACACCTCCTACTGAGGACGAGCCTGCAACCCGGGCATGTGTCCTTGACCAGGATCGAACCTTCAGTCCAAAGGCTGATGCTCTGAGCCAAGCCAGCCAGGGCAGAAGGGTATTTCTTTTACATCAGTTTTTCTTACAGAACCCTGCAACCCGGGCATGTGTCCTTGACCAGGATCGAACCTTCAGTCCAAAGGCTGATGATCTATCCACTGAGCCAAGCCAGCCAGGGCGGAAGGGTATTTCTTTTACATCAGTTTTTCTTACAGAAAATTGAATGCAGATTTTTTTCACCAGCTATTTTACATTACAGCAGGTCCTCAAATAACATTATTTTGTTACATCGGTGAGATACTACTGTAGGAACTTAACTCTTGTTTATATCAATTGGCCTAGGGTAAAATTGATCTTGTTTTCCTTAAAGCCGCAGAAACTATCAACAATGTTGTGAGGCCTTGCTGTATTAAAAATACAGCTCTTGGCCCAGCTGGTGTGACTCAGTGGTTGAGCATCGACCCATGCACCAAGAGGTCGCTGGTTCGATTCCAGATCAGGGCATATGCCCAGGTTGCAGGCTTGATCCCCAGTGGGGGGTGTGCAGGAGGCAGCCGATCAATGTTTCTCTCACATTGATGTTTCTATCTCTCTCTCCTTCTCCCTTCCTCTCTAAAAAATCAGTAAAAAGCATATTAAAAAAAAAGTTAGTGGAACCGACAAGAGAGCGGAGGCAAGAGGCAGGAGGCAGAGGTATCCCCTCCAATCATCTCCCAGATGCTTTCCTGCCTCACCTGCGATTCCATTTGACAGATGTAGCACCTTCCACTCAGTAGTGCTGGGGCCCGGCCGGCGTGGCTCAGTGGTTGAGCATCAACCTATGAACTGGGAAGTCACGGTTAGATTCCGGTCAGGGCACTTGCCCGGGTTGTGGGCTTGATCCCCAGTGTGGGGTGTGCAGGAGGCAGCTGATCAATGATTTTTTTCTCTCTCATCATTGATGTTTCTATCCCTCTCTCCATCTCCCTTCCTCTCTGAAATCATTAAATATTTTTTTTTAAAAAATAGTGCTGGGGACGCACAGACAGAGCCCTTCTCTTTTCTGGACTCCCTTTCTGGTCTCACTGTTGTTGATTTTTTAATATATTTTTACTGATTTCAGAGAGGAAGGGAGAGGGAGAGGTAGAAACGTCAATGATGAGAGAAAATCATTGATCAGCTGCCTCCTACACACCCCTTCCTGGGGATGGAGCCCTCAACCCAGGCATGGGCCCTGTCCGGGAATCAAACTGTGACCTCCTGGTTCATAGGTCGACACTCAACCACTGAGCCACGTGGCCGGACTGGTCTCACATTTTTGTTGTGCAGAAGAACCTCTCCCTCCCCCCATGAATTTTATTGAGGTCTTGAGGATGCTCAGACATTACTGGTGATTTTTATTATTTTTACCCTCAAAGAGGTAACATTACAGGCACCTGCCTGAGGCCGGTTACTGACCACACAACCAGTCTCTCACCGTAAACCAAGTTCTGATCCTTAGCAATGCTTATTTCCAGGCCTCCTTCTACGTCCATGTCCATACCGATCGCCGGTGAATCCGAATCTCTGGAGGAAGATAGAAAAGGAGGAGAAACTCTTAAAGTCCACCTTGGAATCGCAGGTATGGCTGTGCCCTTCCCTGGGTTTCAGTTGGTGAGATTTGCATAATCCCTCCCACATTGACAATTTCTGTGGGTATGTGACTTGGCCCATTTTATGGGAAATACTAAACAATAAAAACTGAAAGTTTTATTTAAGGTAGAGTTCTGTTAAGTCTTATGAAAAATACCATAGTTCTTCAGTAAACGAAGGTATTACGTTTCATTTTCTTGCAATAGGGTTGTTTACATTGCACTGATTTCAAGGAATCTTTCACTCTGCAGTTTGCTTTTCTTGATCATGAACTTGGCAGTTTATAAAACCGGCAGATTAGAATGCAATTGACCGTTGACTTGTGAGCAGTGACAGGAGCATGCTGTTATGACATATTGCAGATCTCTCAGCAAAGAGCGCCTCTGTTCCAGATGTGCTCGGTGCCTGTGGACATTCGAGAACGTCGAGCCATGCGAGCCAGCAGTCAAAAGTATCAGGTAGAGCTGGACGTGAAGTTCCTCAGGCCTTTATTGCTCTAAAGCAGGAGTGGGGAACCTTTCTCCTGGCAAGGGCCACTTGGATACTTAACTTTTTAAAATATATTGTTACTGATTTCAGAGAGGAAGACAGAGGGAGAGAGAGATAGAGACATCAATGGTGAGAGAGAATCGCTGATTGGCTGCCTCCTGCACGCTCCCCACTGGGGATTGAGCCCTGATCCGGGTTCATAGGTCGATGCTCACCCACTGAGCCACATATTTATATTATTCTTGGACCATCCAGAATTATCAACTGAAAAATTAGCCTGCTGTATTTGGTCAGACATTTAATTAACTCACCCCTGATGCCTTGGCAGGGCCAGACCAAATGCTTTCTCGAACCTTATATGGCCCGCGGGCCAGATGTTCCCCACCCCTGCTATAAAGGTACCAGAAGTGGCTGCGGTGTGGGAGGAGAGGGTTGGTCGCAGAGTGTCTGGTATAGCGTCATATCCTGAGCAAGCTTCTCTGACCACAGGGTACAGCTCGTGCCACTCCCGGTCATCCAGTCTCTCTGAGCTCTGCCACAGGAGAAACACCTCTGTGGGAAGCACGTCGACGGGCGTGGAGAGTATTCTAGAGCCATGTGATGAAATTGAGCAGAAAGTAGCTGAGCCAAATCTTGATGCAGCTGATAGAGAAGACTCGGCTTCAGAGACACTCAGCAGGTACCCTTCGGGCCTCCGCTCCATGGAGCCGGGGGGTGGGGGGGTTTACAACACAATATAAAGGAGGACATTTTTAAACATTCTTTCCAAAGGTGCCCAGTGAAACAAGATTCTGTAGAATTTCAGCTGAAGCGAGTTGATGACACCAGAGTGGACGCCGACGACATTGTGGAGAAAATACTACAAAGCCAAGACTTCAGCCTGGACTCCAGCGCGGAAGGTGCGTGGTGGCCACCAGGTGCCTGTGGCTGTGTGCCAGCCCGGCCGGCGTAGCCCAGTCAGCCGTCTGTGCACATTGGTGAAATACGCTTTATGCCCATAGAAACCCAGCGCGGAAGGTGCGTGGTGGCCACCAGGTGCCTGTGGCTGTGTGCCAGCCCGGCCGGCGTAGCCCAGTCAGCCGTCTGTGCACATTGGTGAAATACGCTTTATGCCCATAGAAACCGAAGATAACCTTGTAGCTCATTTGTTTCTAAGAATGGACATTAAATTTGGTAAACAACAAGCTTTTTTAAAATTTAAAAAAATTTTTTTTATTGATTTCAGAGAGGAAGGGAGAGAGAGATAGGAAACATCAGTGATGAGAATCATCGATCAGCTGCCTCCTGCACGCCCACCACTGGGGATCGAGCCCGCAATGCGGGCATGTGCCCTGATCAGTAATAGAACCATGACCTCCTGGTTCATAGGTCAAGGCTCAACCACAGAGCCACACTGGCCGGGCAAGAACGGACTTTTAAAAGCTCAATTTTAAAGAAAGCTCTTACTGTATTTTTTAATTATGCGTCAATGTCTACCATGTTTATATACCTTGTGATGGATATTTACATCTGCTTTGTCATAACTGGACATAGTGCTTCAAGGCACTATTGCCATGTGGAAGGTTGGGTGGTAATCTTGAAATGATAGTGAGTAACAGAATCCTTCGCTCCCTCAGCCTTTCCACTGAAACTGATAATGTACAAGCCACCAGGTTGAAAGGTGGAATTATTCCTGCTGGTGTGAATAGAGAGCAGTTTAATGCAGGCTTGGTTTCCCTGTATGACTGCTTGTGAAGAGAAATCATTAAGCCTCTCTTGTGGAAATTCGTAGGACGAGCTGCCTTCTTTATTCAGTTTTTAAAAAAATAGCTTTAGCCCTGACCGGTTTGGCTCAGTGGATAGAGCATCAGCCTGCGGACTGAAGGGTCCCGGGTTCGATTCCAGTCAAGGGCATGTACCTTGGTTGCCGGCACATCCCCAGTGCGGGGTGTGCAGGAGGCAGCTGGTCGATGTTTCTCTCTCATCAATGTTTCTAACTCCCTATCCCTCTCCCTTCCTCTCTGTAAAAAATCAATAAAATGTATTTTAAAAAAATAGCTTTAGGAAAGTTGAGGAGAAATAACTATTAGGATAGGTCTTCAATGGTCTGTTTTAAAACATGTCTATAGCTTTTTAAAGTTTTTAATTTCTTTAATAAAATGGAAATGTAAAGTTCGGGTTTATGGCAACGTGAATGTTACTGGCCAATACTAACTGCCCACAACGCTGCTGTCCCTGCAGAGGAAGGACTGCGGCTGTTCGTGGGACCTGGAGGGAGGACGACCTTCGGCAGCCACCATCCTCCCAGCAGGTAAGGAGCCACCCGGCGCCTTGTCAAGTAGAGAGTGCGCTGGCCTCGTCCTTCAAATGTCCATGAGCAGCAGATGAAGGTTACGCAGGCTAAGGAACACTAAGCTAAGCAGTTCGCATGAGAGGATCGGACACTGGCCCCTCCGGTGTCTTCATTACAAACAGTGAATGTTCCAGTATTTTCTATCTGTGGTGCCTTTAAACCCTGTGGAAATCAGATCAAGTGGAAAATGCCTAACACTCCACTCTCCCTTCAGAGCCAAGGTTAACTGGAACGATTTCAAACACTGCCGCTCAGAATTTTGACCTTTTTTTCCCTACTGTTTAGAGTGGTGTCCGGAGCCTACGAACAAGTCGTGATCAAACGCTAGACGCTCAGCTGGCGAGTGGCAGCTTCCCTGTGGGTGTGAGATGCAGGCAGCTGAGCTGTCAGGCGCTTTCTTGGGAGAAGGTGAATCTGTTTGAAAAAGGAGGC
>NW_005354632.1:5399362-5412321 GCF_000412655.1 Myotis brandtii | reverse complement strand
CAGTGATGGCGAACCTATGACACGTGTGTCAGAGGTGACACGCGAACTCATTTTTTTGGTTGATTTTTCTTTGTTAAATGGCATTTAAATATATAAAATAAATATCAAAAATATAAATCTTTGTTTTACTATGGTTGCAAATATAAAAAAATTTCTATATGTGACACGGCACCAGAGTTAAGTTAGGGTTTTTCAAAATGCTGACACGCCGAGCTCAAAAGGTTCGCCATCACTGGACTAGAACATACATCAAACAGAGCATTTAAAGTAAGAATAGCTGGCCCAGCAGGCATGGCTCAGTGGTTGAGCATCGACCTTTGAACCAGGAGGTCACGGTTCAATTGCCCGTTAGGGCACATGCCCAGGTTGCGGGCTCAATCCTGGGAGGCAGCTAATCAATGATTCTCATCATTGATGTTTCTCTCTCTCTCTCTCCCCCACTCCCTTCCGCTCTGAAATCAATAAAACTATATTTAAAAAAAATAAAGTAAGACTATCTGGAGCTGGCTTTAGCTCAGTAGTTCCTTTGAATCACTTGCCAACCACTCCTGCTTGCAAGGGTGGTTTGAGATCCGAGGGTGCCCTCCAGCTCTATAAATTAAAAAAAATACAAATAAAATAAGAATATCTGATCTGGATCCAGGTTAACAGCAAATAAACCTGGAGAGTTTTTTCTGGTTTTATGTGATAGTTTCTGTGTGGAAAGACCTTAATTTTCTCATCCTCGCCCTAGGATATTTTTCAGTTGATTTTTAGAGAGAGTGGAAGGAAGGGGAGAGACAAACATTGATGTGAGAGAAACATCGATTGGTTGCCTCCTGCACACACCCCAACCAGGGGATTGAGCCTGCAACTGAGATACACGCCCTTGACCGGAATCGAACCTGGGACCCTTCAGTCCAAGGGCTGATGCTCTATCCACTGGCCCAAACCAGCCAGGACTAGATCTTAATTTTCTTGGAGTCATCCAGTTGAAAAAAATGTAGATTCTATACAACTAGAAATTCCCATTCTTTACTTTCAAAACCATGTCCAAGTAACATATATTAGAATTCCTTTGGTCTATGTATTTTCATGTTGGCAAAATGGGGGGGGGGTATTTTTAAGAAAATATTATTTTAATATTCAAATTGAGAGGTTGGAGAAACTTTAAATAGTTCATGTTAGGGCTTTTGTGTGGTTTTAATATTTCAAGGATTGGGTATTCCAAACGAATCAAAAACTACTTTTACAAATAGATTCTGAGATTTTTAAAGCAGTGACACCCAGATAGGGTTTTTTCTGAGTCATTAAACTTTCTAAGATTTGTTTTGAAGAAAAAAAAATGACCTGAAGATTTAAGTCCAGCCAAGGAAAATGTTACTTTAAGTGGTAAAGACTTGTCTATGACTAAACAAATGAATGATCCCCTTGTTGTATATTACAGAACAGAATCAAAGAAAGTTTGCAATAGAGATATGAAGATATTGTTTAGAGAGATATTTATTATGACATTTTAAAAACCTATTTTTCTATTTTCAAAATATTATTCCTAAGCTATATTTTTGGTTGGCGCTTCTACAAATGGCTTTGCAGTTGTGAAATGCTAACAACTAGACCGTAGGCCAGGTTCCGTGAGGACATCCTCCAGCTATGTCGAAGGTGCTGTAATTCGGACACCAGCCCTGTTACTCATCCTTGGCTGCCCTTGTCCAAGACCTTTATGCGAGACGGGCTCTCGGTATTTGAAAATGACACAGAATTCTTTTCTAAAAACAAAAGGTGAATTTTGAAGACCATAAAAATCATGCCTGTATAAATTTAGCAGCCACCAGATAACATCTTGATTTCTATATGAGTCAACATAACAAACATCTTAATACACGGAAACAGGAAGAAGAGAGATGGCAATTTCCTTCGTAGTCAGTGAAGTCTGCGTCCATTTTATTCTGTTTTGTGCCCCATCAGCACACTTTGCAACAACCGCATTTCATTACAGTCCCGAAAAATATGTTAGAGTTTGCCTACGTGTCTGCCCTACTTCCAAGTTCTTCTTCCTTCGAGCCTGTAAATCTGCTTATTCATATTAAGTCTACTTTTGGTTTTGTTTTGAGTTTAGAAAATCGAATTTGAAAAAGTAGATCTTAATACATTGACTTCTAAATATTAGACTCAAATTTCAAGTCCCCTAGTCTTGGAGAATTTGTACAACTGTAACATTTCCTAACCCAGTGCTAGAGGAAAAAAATGAATGGTATTTTAAAGTGACATATTTCTGATAAGAGTCTTAAATACCTTGGTTGGGGGAATTACAGAAGAAGCAGGTCAGGAGCCCACTTCCTGTGACTTGTGCTGGTGAAGGAGACCAGAGAGGATGTGAAGGGCAGCCAAGGACAGAGAAGGCCCTGAGCCATCCGCTCACCCTGTGCGGTGGCGTTGAAGGCTCTACATACAAGCACCCAACATGATTAGTTTTTATAATCTGACAAAGTCTTGACCAAGATTCTTTTAAGTATCTACTAGCCTCCAGTCAAAACATATTTAGCAATGAGATTCAATACCTGGAAAATATCCAGACATAATTTTAGACTTTAAGAATTCCACGCTAACGACCACTTTGCAAGCTCAGGCTGACAGTATTGTTCAACGCTTCCCTGAAGAACTACTCTGAAGCGTTAGGCTTCCTGGACATATAATAACGCTCCCAAGAGACTGGGCTCACATGATGGGGTTGTATTTTATTTTGGCAGGTCTTTAATGGGGGCGGTTCAGAAACTGTACTTGGGCAGTTCTCCTAGATGGTACGTCGTGTGACTAGAATCAGGTACTGTAGCTAGAACTGCGTCATGTCACTCTTTATATGTTGGCTTAGGTACTGTGCATAATTGTAAGAGTTGAGATGTTGAAGAATATGAAATCCAAAAACATAAAGGATGAAATATGCCTATATGAACCCTGTTTTAAGACTGCTATGGAAATAAGGCCTTATTATTCTTATGACTTTTCATAAGATAATATGCAGGGTGGGGCAAAAGTAGGTTTACAGTTGTTCATATGGAAAATACAATAATTAACAAATAATAGGTATTCTAATTCCTCCCACTCTCCCATTCAATAAAAGGTTTTAAAATGTAAAAAAATAATAATACAAGAAGAAACTGTTTAGAGTACTCACAATTGTAAGCCTACTTTTGCCCTACCCTGTCTACACTGTATTTTAAACGGCTGTGTAGGTGGTTTCTAGCTCCTCCTCCGCACAGCACGGCTGGCAGGTTTTATAATTTACGCAGGCTACATGCTCTGCATCTACAAATGTGTATGTCCATCTCTTGATGATAGTCATTGACCAAATCCCATCACAGGAAGACATTTTGGGTACATTCAGTTTGATTTTTTTAAAAAAAATACACCGTATGTTGGGGATTTACCTTCGTTTTTGTGCATTTGTTTGTTCTTGTGGAAGCTGATACAGTGTAAGTAGTCATGTCAATGTTTATGCAAAAATGTTAATTGAAGTGATTCCATTAGTATTGTGTTCTAATACTTGGAGAATGACCTTCATTTTTATACATTTCTTTGTTTTAACTGCACAACTATAAATCCAGGAAATGGTCCCCCCCCTTTTTTTTTACAAAAACTAATTTTTTATTGTAAAGTATTTGTAATAATGTAAAGGTGAATCCTATACAAGTTCAATAAAAATCATATCTTAAAGTTTAACATTTCAGTTAAAGATTCTGTCACTTGCCAAGGTCAGAAAACAGACGTGAAAGGACCAGTGTATAACTTTTCCCTGGGGGTTTCCCCTCAAAAGACACTTCGCACCCCGAGGCAGCTCCTGCAGCCCCGGCCATGAGCCTGCAACAAGAGACCTGCGTCTGAATCCAAACACCCTTCAGAACCTACTGTCTTTCTTTTTCTTTTTAAAATTTGTATTTATTTTAGAGACAAAGGAAGGGAGAGGGAGAGAGAGAGAAACATTGATGAGCTCCCAGGCCCAGCTTTCTTATTATGACTCAGCGTTTAGTGCTTTTCTCTCTCTTCCTCCCCCATCCTCTCCCCTTTCCCCTTAATTTACAGCAGCATATACTAGTATATGGAAATGAAATCTTTCCATGTGCATGATAGGAAATCTCTGGTGGAGTCAGTCCATCCCACATTACACAAGATGCAAAAGAGAAACGGCCTTAATTTAGACATTCCCTGAGTTGGTGATCTCTATTCCAGATGACCCCTGCACTAAGGAAATGTCACACCTTCCTGTTTGAGTTAGCTCAGACCCCATTCCTATGCAGTTACAACTCAGGCAGGTCGAGCTGTCTCCTGAACCATTTCTCTGAAGAAAGTGACTTCACTACTAGATCTTTAAATCATTTCAGCAGCGCTTTCCTGTGTGGCAAAAGCTTCAAGCCTCCATAGGAAATTGGCAGACTAAGTTTTGAGGTGTTTTTTGTTTTGTTTTTGTTTTGTTGTTGTTTTGCATCTTGTATCAGGAGTCCTCAAAGCAAAAGAATGCATTTACTTTAAGTGAGAAAGTGTGCCACCTTCTGGTATTGAGCTTCAGTGATTCAGTTTAAGCATACCTCTCCCACGTGATCCTGTGCCTGCCCTTCTTTCCCCATATTCCATGTTGTGATCAAAGGAAGTTTTTTTTTTTTTTTTAAATACATTTCCATCAACCTCAGAGAAAGAGAGAGGAAGGGAGAGAGAGACAAAAACATCAATGATGAGAATCACTGATCTGCTGCCTCCCCCACACCCCCGCTGAGGATCAAGCCTGCAACCCTGACCAGGAATCAAACTGTGACCTCCTGGTTCATGGGTTGACGCTCAACCACTGAGCCAGCACCAGCTGGGCCAAAGGAAAATCTCTTCAGCACTAATTTTAAGTAATTTGAAATACTTTGAAGTCATTTTTCATACTTTGCTTAAATAGGGTAAAAGTGTCTCCCTTTTGTATGGGATTAATGAAAGATTCTGTCAATTCACTTTCATGAGGATCCTACTGGAAGGTCTGGGTGATCAGTGTAAATGAAGAGATGGAGGGACAAGGCTGGACAGAGACCCAGCAGTGGAAAGTCCGTCTGTTCGGCAAAACCAACGAAGCTGAGTCCAGGCTGAGGTGCGGGAGTCGGGAGCAATGCAGTGTTTCTGGGAAAGACGATGAACTGATCAGAGCCACGGTCCAGCGGACAGATGGGGTGGAGAGGGGAGAGATGAATGTAGCCATGCAGGCAGAGTATACTATTAGGCAGGGCACTGAGCTCATTTTCAACGTAAGTGCATAACTGGCATGCCACTAGCTTTGAAGACGACTTGCAAGGTGAAATTCCCATTGTATACACTCATGGCTTCGCCATTCTACCAGCTTGGTGGATCTCAGCAATATGACGTGTCCCCTATCTGGGGATGTCCCCGAAGGCATGCACATATCCGAGATAAACCATGGTAGCCGTAGCATCGAAACCACTCTTCCCCCATTACATGAAGCGGTGCTTCTCTCTCCTCCATGACTATCTCCACCCGTTCCAGCCAGCAAGCTGCCGAAGAGGGCGTTCGAAACCCATGGACAGTGTTCACGTCACGAAGCTCCCCTTTCCTCCCGTCACCTGCACTCCTGTGTTGTATGATGTTTTAGGCCAGCGGTTCTCAACCTGTGGGTCGCGACCCCTGTGGGGGTCAAACGACCCTTTCACAGGGGTCGCCTAAGACCATCGGAAAACACATATATAATTACATATTGTTTTTGTGATTAATCACTATGCTTTAATTATGTTCAATTTGTAACAATGAAAATACATCCTGCATATCAGATATTTACATGATGATTCATAACAGTAGCAAAATTACAGTTATGAAGTAGCAACGAAAATAATTTTATGGTTGGGGGTCACCACAACATGAGGAACTGTATTCAAGGGTCGTGGCATTAGGAAGGTTGAGAACCACTGTTTTGGGCTAAGTATGAGAGATCAGAATTTAGCCCCAAGGAAGTAGCAAATCCTAGAGAGAGTTTAAAGCTACCCTTACCCCCTGGGAAAAAGTTGTAAACACTCAATTTTCTTTAACATTCTTTAATGCCAACAGCAACAAAAACCAAGCATATCAGGAACTCTCTACAAACACTCCCAAACAAAACAAGCCTGTTAAAAACACACACACACACAACAACGTTGTCAAGTAATCTCAAAACTAAGTTACTCGAATAACGGCTACAGGAGAGCATCCTCGGCGAGCTCTCCCTTGGCTGAGAACCTGACTCTCAGGATGGCCGCTCACGGACTCGCATCCCGCAGGTCGACCTTCACGGCGGACCCGTCCCTGCTCAGCCTCACCGTGTCAGCGATGAGCGCTCGCATCGTGTCCACGCTGTCACACAGGCGGTTCACCTTGGGGTAAGCGAGCAGCCTTTCCAGCGGGACGTAGAGCTTATTCCCAAAGCGGAACGGTTCGGGAGACTTCTCGATTTTGCGTTTCTCGAGTTCTGTGAAGACTGGTCCAGAGAAGGTGACGAGCCCAGTGTCGCTGACCTGGTGGCCGTCCCCATCGCCGCGCTGTAGGATCCTCAGGCTGGAGACATATCTCTGCCTCATGCTTTGGATTTGCCGAGACACCTCATTTGCTAATGCGAGTTTGCGGACTTCCTTTTGCTGTAAACTCGGATATGAAACGGAATAAACCTGAAGCCGGGAGGAAAAAACCACTTAGGATATAGGGAAATGTTCCAGACCATGAGTAGTAACTTCCTACCACATGAAGAATTAACTCTATGCCAGACCATGAGTAGTAACTTCCTACCACATGAAGAATGAACTCTATGGCCCTAGCCGGTTTTGCTCAGTGGTTAGAACATCAGCCTGTGGACCGAAGGGTCCCGGATTCGATTCCAGTCAAGGACACATACCTCGGTTGCAGGCTCCTCCCTGGCCTGAGCCCTGGTCGGGGCTTGTGCAGGAGGCAACCAATCGATGTGTTTCTCTCGCATCGATGTTTCTCTCTGTCTTTCCCTCTCCCTAAAAAATCAATGGGAAAATATCCTTGGGCGAGAATGAAAAAAAAAAAAAAGAATAACTGTATAGTTAGTATGTGCAAATGTGAAACCCTACTAATTGTAAATACTGACACATGGGGTCAAAAAGGAAAAGTGTTGCTAATTAAAGAGGGAGATGTGTTTGTTCTTCCCCATGCCTCCAAAACCAAAGGGTCTGAGGCACTTGGAGGCTCAGTTCCAAATCAGTTTCTGAGCCCAGCAGTGAAATGCCTGCTGGCTTTCCTCTTCCTGCCAAGAACCCACAAGGGAGGCCGCTGGCCCAACAGCTCAAAAGACCACCCATCTCAAAGCTCTGACCGCAGTGGGGCACGTAGGCTTCTCCCAGGGTCACCCTCAGAATCAGGCCACCACTCCTCTCTGCTGCGGGGACTCTTGGTAGGGAACTGTTCACCATCGAGGTACATGTAGTTCTTGTCCCGACAGCTGCCCCACAAAGAACACTCACAGTCTACACCGCCGGCGTGGCTCAATGATTGAGCATTGACCTATGAACCAGGAGGTCGTGGTTCGATTCCCGGTCAGGGCACATGCCTGGGTTGCAGGCTTGGTCCCCAGTGGGGGATGTGCAGGAGGCAGCCAATCAGTGAATCTCTCTCATCATTGATGTTTCTATCTCTCTCTCCCTTCCCTTCCCCTCTGAAATCAATAAAAAATAAATTAAAAAAAGAACACTCACAATCTTATAAACGTGCTGACCACACTGCTCTGCCACGCACGATTCCGTGGCCGGCGCTCCGATTTTCCGGAAGACCCCTATCTGGGTACAGTAGCCAACATTCCCAGCTCCTTCCGGTGGCTCCCCCACGCCAGTAAACTCCACGGAGTAATTGTAGAAACCTGCCACCCCTAAGGCCCTGGAATCAAAACAAGGAGAGAGATCGTTTTTTTCTAAACTCGGAACTACTGTTACATAGACAGCAATTCCCGGTAGAACAGAACGCGAACAATGCAAGGAACCAAAAGACCGCTGAGCTGCAGGTTCTTATACATCACACTGCCACCGCGTGGGGTCTGCTTGCTTCTCTGAGGGGCATTCAGGCAATGACTGCGAGGGTGATGAACCACAGGACCATGGAGACAAGGAATGTGGGACAGAGCAGAGGAATGGACAAGGACACCACAAGGGCTATAACCCCAACTCCTATTAGGGTGATGAACCACAGGACCATGGAGACAAGGAATGTTGTGGGACAGAGCAGAGGAAAGGACAAGGACACCACAAAGGCTATAACCCCAACTCCTATCTGGGTGTGGAATTGTGCCGAGAACCCGTGGCGCCCCTGGGAGATGCCCCTGGGCCAGGGCACCACTCAGTGCCACACCTTCCCACGGTCCTGTTTCCTGACGCCTCCACCCGGTGGGCACACACCTTTCCCACACCCGCCTGAGACGTGAGAGAGAGAACGAACTTCCCACTGGCTTGGCTCATGTGCTCTGCGGAAGGAAACCCCGTCAGTCACATATCCATCAAGGTTTATTCCCCAGGATTTTAAATGCCCGTGGGCTCCCGAGAAACCAAGACACCTTTGCACTCACCAGGTCTGAAACTGCTTCCTGTTCCACTCAAATTTGTGATCTGAATCTCGCAAGGTCACTGCCGGGAACAGGGGGTTGAAGTCCGAGTTGGGCGTGCTGATGACAACCATGGCCGGAGACAGGTACCCAAACACGACTTCGGGAAACCTGGCCAGGTCCTCAGAATCCAAATGTTCTATTCTGAAAGGGTCAGCGGGGACAGATCGAGTCAAATCGAGCTTCACTTGCACGATTTCCCTAACTGACTTCGCAAAACAAGGTCTGTCTCTACCTTGATGTATCCCCCCTTGGAGCATGTAACAGTGACCCTGAAACGGCCTCGTCCTTCCCTTCGCCCATCCCGGATGAGACGGGGTGGTAACAGGCCAGTCCCAACCGACAAGCAATTTTCTTTACAAATAAAAATCCAGATTACATTTAGGGAACAAAGTTTACGAAGACTAATCCAGTGACATTTTTCTAATTATACAGAAGGAATGCGTTTAATACTTACAACTCGATACACGTGACTAAGTCAAATCCAAGCAAACGAGAATCTCTCTCCACAGCAGAGCCATGGTACAAGATGATCGACAGATTCAGGTCCCGGGGGCTTAGATACTCCCCCGAGAATGGAGACAATCTACACCTGCAAAAGCGTGATTGTAGAAGTCAGCGCATTTGAGCAGAACTGTTTAGAGTTATCACAACTACAGACATGAGAGTAACTTCCTTTCATGGAGGGAGTAACTGGCCAATCAGAACAAGGTTCTGAATATTTGACATTGCTCTCATTTTTAATATTTTTGGTCTCCCAGCTGACTTTGGATCAGTGATTTTCAGCTTCTTGACCTTTAAAAGAAACACCCTTTTGAAACAATCCCTGGAAATCCAATATATACAGGATATTGGAGAGCTGCTCTGCTTCAAACTAGAGATGGCTGCCTGGGGCTCTGCCGTTACCATGGCGTCCAGCATCAACCTAATTAGATTCTTGCCCTTTGAAACTGAATCTGCAATGCGCTGACGATGATAATTACTTAATTGAGACTCTACTTTCTACATTGGTAGGAAACAGGTATTCACAGCGTATACAGCTAATTAGCATGAGGGCATAGTCATTATTCAGAGAGCCTGAGGCTCTCTTGGTGTATAATGTACAACGCATTTTAACATTTAACATAGTGTAAATCTTGCATAAAATTGACCCTTCCTCTAAGCATATGTAATAGTGCCACTGGTTTTAGATCGATGCACCACTCCTCCAGAAACTAGGCATTACCTTTGCGATCCTATTTTATCTTTATTGATATCTACTCCAACAATCAGTTCCAGGCAACTGTGCGATTTAATCATCTGTATGAGGGAAGCATTGCCACACCCCAAGTCTGCCACCTGTAGATGAGACCAGTGTCATTTCAAAGATGTTTATAGCCAGAGAAGTCAAGTATGACCCAAGACCTTCTTTACAGGGAGTGGGCAGCCGAAGTGAAACCATAATAAAACATCGTATGGAAGGATCTCTTTGGCAGAAAAGAAGTACATGAGAGGAAATTAATCTCGAGACATGATAAGCCTGGGGGGTGGGGGAAATAAGTCCTGTTTAACCTCACATGTTAACCAAGCGCTCGTTCATTCCACTTCGCTCACCCAGGTCCTCCAAGCTTAGTTTTCCCTCTCTAACCCTTTCCCTCCTTGTGAGAGTATTTCCGAACAGTCTCTAGTTACTTACTAACCAAGGCTTCTGCATTTAACAAAACATTTTATAAGAGAGTTTTAATGAAATGTTTGGAAACCAAGACCTACCTTCTTGGGTTTGTGCTGATTGACCAGGTCGTTAACGAAGCTGTAACGCTGTCTGTATAGCGGAGGGGAAAAATTAATCGCCTTCTTGACGGGAAGATCAGAATGACCACCCGCCACACCGTGGCCCTGAAAGTTTACAAACAAAAAGTGTTTTAAGTCACACATGACTTCGGGGATTCGGTAAGAAAAAAGCAGCTTTATTTCCGCCAATTAATTGGCAGAACCGAATGGCCCGTCAACCATCTCTGTTTTCACTACAGCCATTAGGTGGCCTTGCATTTCCTCCACAGTCCATCTAAGTCTCCTCCCTTATTAAGAACCTGGCTTTATGCTTTCTATTGCTCAGAGTCAGCTGAATGGAAAATTGCTTATGAATGCATTTGATAAAACAGTTATAAGCCTCCTGGCCACAAGGGATCTTTCGTGAACTTCCAACGCCTGGAGTCCAGGCAGGCAGGAGGCTGGAAACTGTTCATGATTGACAGTCTCTTGTTGACCAACCTGAAGTCAGGCTCCTCTTCTGACTAGGCCCGGACCCGGACCTAGACCCTGTCGAGCCCAGTGTTAGCAAGATTCCTAAGCATCCTCTACCCTTATTATGTGATCAAACTCAGTCTCTGATTAAGTTCTTCATTTCCCATCCTGGATATCTGATCACCGTGGCCTGCCCTCAGCCAGAATCTTAAATCTGTAAATCATTTAGCAAGAATCCCAAACTCTTGATGTCTCCTCTCTTTTCCATCCACTGACCCCTGCCTCTCACTCTGCTCAGAGGCTATAAATCCATTAGTCTTTGTTGTATATGGAGTTGAGCCCAGTCTCTCCCCTAACTGCAATGCGCTTGCTGCAATAGTCCTAATAATGGTGCCAGAACGTTTAACAGGACCCGTTAGGAAAAAGGAATTATGATTAAGCCTTAACAGCTACGCCTGCTCCTAAATACTACCAGCATTATAAAGGAATGCAGTCCAAAAGGCACTTCTGTCCAAGAGAAATAAAATACAAGCCAAACATGCAACATTCTTGTAGCCTATTTTTTAAAAACGTTTTTAAAGCGGAATCGTAATATTTTATTAACGCAATATACCTAAAGTTGCCAGAATAACTCTTGAGAGTCATACAAGCAGGTTAGGGAGGGCAGCAGTTACCTCTTTGTTGTTGCTCTGTTCCATTTTGTGTCTCCAAATTTCCTTGAAACAAAAATGTAGATGTATCCTTCCAGGGATCAGCAACAACTGGGCTGTAAATTAAAAATTATCAGTTATAGGGGATGGAAAGTAATAAAAAAAATAAATCAGTTATAAAAAGAAGTGGGGTGAAATAGCTGCCTAGATCAGTAGGAAAGGGAGAAAGTGGTCTTTCTCCGTTCTCTTTCCGTGTTACCATTTAACCCACAGAATTTATTCAGTACGTTTTATTTCAGACAACAGCCAGCAGCTCAGAAACCTAAGTAATATGCCAAACCCAGCTAAATGCAGCCCAGGGTACCACTAAGGTACCATTCTTTCCTTTGACTGTTCTTTTACTTTGATACAAACCAAACAATCCGAGCAGTCTGACATTTCATTAAAGCCCTCAATCTCATTCAAATCGCTTGCAAGAACCCTTTCACACACAGTCCAAATGAAATTTTAAGGGGGAGAAAAGTGTCCCACGTAATAAGCTATGGATGCTCCAACATCTATCCAATAATTCACGATGAACTTGAAGTTAAATTCTGGTTCTGATTGCACGCCTGTCTCTCTCAGCTACAATGTGGGCTAAAATGTAGGCAGGTGGCCGATGGGCTGACTCACAGGTGGAGGTGGTGTCCTGGGGGGGGGGGCAGTTTTCTGCTAACAACAGGAGGATGTCTGGCCCAATGAGCGGGCTTTGACAGTAATCCTTGCTACAGGTGTGATTTCCATGTAGGAGAGTTTTAAGGAAATGAAAACATTTGAAAAATGGTCTGGGGTTTTTTTTTCCTGCTTTTTCCCCTATTTCTTGGCTGTACTTGAGCCTCTCAGGCAGTCCTTGGCCTTTTGTGTTTTCAGGCTAACTTGGTGAATCCTGCTGATGGATCCTAAAAAGGTGGGTTGCATCTGGCTCACATTGGTCCAGTTTGTCACGGGTCTCAAAACCCTGATTGCACATCCATTAAGAACCACCCAGATATTTAAATCATCATGACCAAGGTCCAGGCACTGATCTTGCGGAGTATTTCATTCTGTTGCCTAGGGCGGACCGAGGCTTGACCACAGCACTTTCTAAAATCTCAACCAATCAAGGTGGAGAACACCTGATACAGTGGACAATCTTCCTTGTTATAAACTTTCATACGAAGGGACATGTCTGTTCTCTTGGTACCAAGGACCTAGAATCTAGGTCCTAGATGAAATCGGGGCAGGTTCGGTGAAATGGAGAGGTACTTGTTTGGGGTTCACCAGTGTCACTTTTTAATATCCTGGGGGGGAAAATAAAATAAAATGTAGGCAACATGTCAATGGCCTAACTTTTCGGGTTATTCTCTAACTCGAAGCCCGAACCCCGCCAGCTGCCCAGCCTCACAGTCCTGGGCAGGAGCCAGCGCCGGTCTTACCTGCGACTAACGCGCAACCAGCCGGCAGAG
>NW_005354632.1:5393336-5399125 GCF_000412655.1 Myotis brandtii | reverse complement strand
GAGGGGTCCGAGGCAGCCGCCACTCGGGTCCCCGGCACAGCCCACGGGGGCCTTCGGGGTACCCGGGCTGGGTGAAGTTGCTGCAATACCGCTGAACTCAGAAAAGCTGGCAGCCCCCAAACTCCAGTGGGCACCTTCTGCATGTTGGGGCGCAACTATCTGGTCTCAGAGGCGCCATTGTATGGGGCCCTCTCCCCCTGCAGAGACGCCGCTTGACACTTTACACCTGAGTTACTGCTGTCCTGTCGGTGATGGAAGAGGAGAAGCCACGATGCCGCCTTTGGGGGTGGGGCATGTTTTTAGTCCTATTTTATGTTATTAGTCCTATTTTATTTTTTTAATCTGTTTATTGATAAGGGAGAGGGAGAGAGAGAAACATCAATGATGACAGAGATGCCTCCTGCACGCCCCCCACTGGGGATGGAGCCTGCAACCCCGGCATGTGCCCTGACCAGGAATCAAACGGTGACCTCCTAGTTCATAGGTGGATGCTCAACCACTGAGCCGCCCTGGGCCGGGCTTATTAGTCCTGTTTTAAAAGAGAAAGCTCCCTTGGCGGGGCTGCTCCGTTGGGTAGAGAGCGTCGTATAGATACACCAAGGTTTCAGGTTCAATGCCGATCCCTGGTCAGGGCACATATAAGAAGCAACCAATGAATAAGTGGAACAACAGATCAATGTTTTCCTTTCTACCTCCCTTCTCTCTCTCTATCAAATCAATCAATAAAAGGAATGACCTTTCTCTCTGAAATCAATAAAAATGCATTTAAGAGGCTGAAAGTCATCCTTGGCTCTATCCTTGACCACACTTGGACATTAACACCTTGACCTCGTCAAGCTCTCAGTTGCATCTGTTCCTTCCTACAGCCAATGCCTTAGCTTACCCTTTGTCATCTCATTTCTTCATTATACCTACTCTCCTCCCTCCAAAGATAACCTTCAGTAAGTTAGTCCACTTAGGCTCAACGAGACTCAGTTTCCTTGGATTTACATGAGGCTAATTATGACACATCTTGCTAGGATGTGGGTGAAAGGATGGGACGGTGCCTGGCAGAGAGTAGCTTTGGGTAAATATCAGTTCCCCTCCCTTTTCCCCTGGATATTCAGTGTTGAATAAATGAATAAATTAGTTCAGAAATGAATCCACTTTGGCATCTTTCTTGGATACATTCACATTCCAAAAGGCCCATATATTGCAGTTGTGGTTTAAAAAAAAAAATCTAACACCAAATAACCAAATTTGCTGTTTGCAGCAGGAGGCTAACACGGTTTCCAACAGTTGGAGGAGGACCTCTATATTGATTTTTAAAGGAAAATACAAAGAAACGCCCTTGGGAAGCAGTGGCGGCACAGGACTTTGTATGTGACCTGTTTCATCGTTCCCCTCCATATACTAGAGGCACACAGTTGGCGCCTTAATGCACAAGGAAGGCTTGGCCTTCTGAGAGGCCTTGGAGTTGCAGGACTGGCTGGGAACCACATGAAGTCCTGGAGCCACAGTGTCCTCTAGTGGTCAATAACCGCCACAACACCCCGCAGCACTGCCAGACACACAAAGCCCAGGGGGCACAAGTTCCCTGAAGTGTCCTGGACCAGCCCAGGGTGCAGCCACCAGGGCAAACTTACAGGGCTGTGGTCATGACTGGGAAATAACAAACAATACACTTTTCAAGAAATGCTTTTCTGAATGTGTTAGCCATGGCAGCCACATTTGTTTCTTAAAATTCATTAGGCATCAGCCCATTAATGGGGTCTAGGCAATGATCTCAGGCCGCTAACATCACAAAGAGAAACCAGGCATTCACCACCTCCGAGGGAAGTACACAGACCAGCGATGAAGTATTTTTGTCAAAGACTTGAAACTGAGTCCGATTAAGTCTCTAGATCTAACCACCAATTACAGGACATAAATTGGTACTGGTTAACACAGAAATAAATTTATAGAGGAATATGTTGAACAACACTGCAGGGATGCGATTAGAAAAATCCAGACTGTGGAAAACTCTACAAGACAAATTACCGATTTCTTCAGCGATAAATTGCCAAGGAGAGAGGGGAAGAGATAAACTTTCTTTTGAATCCTGATTTAAGTGAAGAGGGGAAAAAAAACACTTGTTTAGGAAATTAGGAAAATCTGAACACTGTATATTTGACCTTAAGAAACTTTTTTTTTTACTGTAAAGATGATATTATGGTTGTTAATTTTATAAAGATTCCCTCTATTTTAGAGGCATGCACTAAAATATTTTCAAATGAAATGATGTGCTAAGATTTCAAAATAATTTGAGTGGGTGGGGGAGCAGATGAAACAGCACTGTTGAAGCTGGGGGATGGGCACATGAGGACTCATGCTAAGGGCTTTACTTTTGTTTATATTTTAAATTTAATAATTAAATGTAAAAAAAAATATCTCTCCTAGAAAAAGTTTTAACTTGGTTCTCAAGAGAGCCCACAGCTGACTCCTTTGAAAGCTTTATTCTGCCTTGGCTGGTGGCTCAATGGTTAGAGCATCAGCCTGTGAACCAAAGGGTCTCTCATGGGTTCCATTCCCATACCTGGGTTGCAAGTTCAATCCCCATCCCCAGTCGGGGGGCATGGGTGAGGCAACCAATCAATGTGTCTCTCTCACTTTGATGTTTTTCTCTCTCTGTCTCTCCCCCTCCCATTCTCTCTAAAAATCAATGGGAAAATATCCTCGGGTGAGGATTAACAACAACAACAACAAAAAGATAAGTGGAACAACAAACCGACATTTCTCTCTCATCTCTATATCTCAATCTGTATTTCTATCTCCCTTCTATAAAATCAATAAATAAAAATTAAAAATAATAAGAGGAATGAATGTAAACAGTTTGTGGCCAGAGGAAAATTGTGCCTGATTAAGATACACAAATTCTTTGACACTCCTTTTGAGACAAGGGGTCTGTTTCTTCATCTTTTTGAATCTGGGTGGGTTCGGTGATTTCACCAATGAAGTGCCAGTTTCAAGCCCAGGTATTAAGAGACTGGCCATTTCTACTTCCTGTCTCTCGGAACACCTACTCCTGGAATCTGGATGCTAGGCTGCCAGCCCCACGCATAGGCCCACGTGGAGAGAAGCCAAGTGCGCCCCACCCCACCCCAGGCTGCCAGCACCAACCTGTCTTCCAGCCATGTGAGTGAACCGTCTTGGAAATGAATCCTCCAGACCCAGTTGAGCACTTTAGCTAACTGCCCACACACCCAGAGCTGGGAGTGGCTGAGAATTTCCTCCTCGGTAGCGCTCTTTCGCTGATGACTGACTGGTATGGGTATATAAAAACCAGTTCCCTTGCCTTACGTTTGGAACAGCAATGGGGTATAATTTATACTCGAGTTCCCCCCGCTGTATCAGGCTAAAGCCATTATCCAGAGGACTTGATACGAAATTCTGACCCTACTTTTTAAAAAAATATATTTTTATTGATTTCATTTCTACTTCCTGTCTCTCGGAACACCTACTCCTGGAATCTGGATGCTAGGCTGCCAGCCCCACGCATAGGCCCACGTGAGAGAAGCCAAGTGCACCCCACCCCACCCCACCCCACCCCCAGGCTGCCAGCACCAACCTGTCTTCCGGCCATGTGAGTGAACCGTCTTGGAAATGAATCCTCCAGACCCAGTTGAGCACTTTAGCTAACTGCCCACACACCCAGAGCTGGGAGTGGCTGAGAATTTCCTCCTCGGTAGCGCTCTTTCGCTGATGACTGACTGGTATGGGTATATAAAAACCAGTTCCCTTGCCTTACGTTTGGAACAGCAATGGGGTATAATTTATACTCGAGTTCCCCCCGCTGTATCAGGCTAAAGCCATTATCCAGAGGACTTGATACGAAATTCTGACCCTACTTTTTAAAAAAATATATTTTTATTGATTTCAGAGAGGTAGGGAGAGAGATAGAAACATCAATGATGAGAGAGAGGGGTCTGTGTTTCTTCATCTTTTGAATCTGGGTGGGTTCTGTCATTTCACCAATGAAGTGCCAGTTTCAGGCCCAGGTGTTAAGAGACTGGCCGTTTCTACTTCCTGTCTCTCGGAACACCTACTCCTGGAATCTGGATGCTAGGCTGCCAGCCCCACGCATAGGCCCACGTGAGAGAAGCCAAGTGCACCCCACCCCACCCCACCCCACCCCCAGGCTGCCAGCACCAACCTGTCTTCCGGCCATGTGAGTGAACCGTCTTGGAAATGAATCCTCCAGACCCAGTTCACTTTAGCTGCTAACTGCCCACACACCCAGAGCTGGGAGTGGCTGAGAATTTCCTCCTCGGTAGCGCTCTTTCGCTGATGACTGACTGGTATGGGTATATAAAAACCAGTTCCCTTGCCTTACGTTTGGAACAGCAATGGGGTATAATTTATACTCGAGTTCCCCCCGCTGTATCAGGCTTTTCCCCCCGCCCCCCCCCCCCCCCCCCGCTGTGTCAGGATAAAGCCATTATCCAGAGGACTTGATACGAAATTCTGACCCTACTTTTTTTAAAAATGTATTTTTATTGATATCAGAGAGGTAGGGAGAGAGATAGAAACATCAATGATGAGAGAGAATCACTAACAGGCTGCCTCCTGCACACCCCACACTAGGAATGGAGCCTGCAACCCGGGCATGTGCCTTTGACCTGGAATCGAACTGTGACCTCCTTGGTTCATAGGTTGATGCTCAACCATCAAGCCACACCAGCTGGGCCGTGACCTCATAATTTAATCCATCATGTCCCTCTAATACAGCGGTTCTCAACCTGTGGGTTGCGACCCCTTTGACCCTTTCACAGGGGTCGCCTAAGACCATCGGAAAACACATATATAATTACATATTGTTTTTGTGATTAATCACTATGCTTTAATTATGTTCAATTTGTAACAATGAAATTGGGGGTCACCACAACATGAACTGTATTAAAGGGTCGTGGCATTAGGAAGGTTGAGAACCACTGCTCTAATAGAACTTCTCTAAGAACCCTAAGCACTGAGGTTCACAGAGCTTCAGGTTTGTTGTTGTTTTTACGTCTTCACCAAGGATATGTTTATTGATTTTAGAGAGACAGGAAGGGAAAGAAACATCAGTGGAGGGAGGAACATTAATTGGTTGCCTCCCATATGCAGACGGACTGGGGACTGAACCCGCAACCTTTTGATGTACAGGATGACACTCCAACCAACCCAACCAACTGGTGGGGAATTTGCATCTTTTATAATAAAGGATATCTTTTATACTATTCCTTGTGATAATAAGTGAAGTGTTGTCCTGAGTTCTGTGAGCTGTGATAGCAAATTATTTAGCCTGATGAGGGGGGTCACAGGAACCCCCGATTTGTATCCAAGTAGGACAGAAGTATGGGTAACCTGGGGATCCACCTCTCATGATTGAGTGTATTCTTGTGGGTAGTCTGAGCCCTTATCATGTGCAGTCTACTAACTCCAAGTTGTTAATGTCAGAATGGAATTAAATGATAGGACACATCCAGGTGGTGTCCAAGGAGTTGGTATGGGGAAAGAAGCCCTCACACATTTGTTGTCAAATGTTGTGAGTAGAGAAAGTTTTCAATAAAATATTTAGTACCTGCCAAGTGTCAGTCATTGTGCCTAGTACTGGGAATGATTAGCTGAAAGGTAGCCAGCGGTTCTCAACCTGTGGGTCGCGAACAATGAAAATACATCCTGCATATCAGATAGTTACATCACGATTCATAAAAGTAGCAAAATTACAGTTATGAAGTAGCAACGAAAATAATTTTATGGTTGGGGGTCACCACAACATGAGGAACTGTATT
>NW_005354632.1:5389686-5393139 GCF_000412655.1 Myotis brandtii | reverse complement strand
ATTACAGTTATGAAGTAGCAATGAAAATAATTTTATGGTTGGGGGTCACAACATGAGGAACTGTATTCAAGGGTGGCGGCATTAGGAAGGTTGAGAACCTAGAGCCTCCCTGTGGTGGCCTCAGATGTCAAATAAGCAGACAACTACAGTATATGCAAGCTAGTATGCAAATTGTATGGCTTATTGGTTTTCCCTAGCATCCTTGAAACAAATTTAAGTACTGTAGTAGTAACAGTTACCCAAACACATTACCTGTTCTTTCATGCCTCAGAGCCTTTGCCCAAGCTACCTCTAACTAGACCAGTGGTTCTCAACCTTCTGGCCCTTTAAATACAGTTCCTCATGTTGTGAGCCAACCATAAAATTATTTTCATTGCTACTTCATAACTGTAATGTTGCTGCTGTTATGAATCGTCATGTAAATATCTGATATGCAGGATGGTCTTAGGCGACCCCTGTGAAAGGGTCGTTCGACCACCAAAGGGGTCGCGACCCAGGGGTTGAGAACCGCTGAACTAGACTATCCTTTCCTCTTTGCCTACTAACTCCAAATAATTCTTAAATTTCAACTCATACCTTTGCAATCATAACCAAAGAAGCAGGAGTAGCTTTATCCAATACCCTTGATTATTCAGAACAACCTACCAATCGGGTCGGATTTTTAGTACTTGGTACTTTATACAATGGCTTCTTAAGTTACTCTAGATTCATGGTGGTTTTGAACAATAAAATGTTCAGAACACTAGAACATTTAATTCATTATTTTAGTGACACATGGCAATTATTTTAATTATTTACTCATTTATTCAATCATGAACACTGACTACATGACTGTTGGCTAGGCTTTTGTTTTTAAAGAAAATTGATGGAAAATCAAAGCAATTTAAAAAAATATTTTATTGACTTTAAAGAGAGGGGAAGGGACAGGGGGAAAGAGAAACATCAATGTGAGAGCCCGAAACCGGAATCAAACCAGCAACCTTTTGGTGCCGGGGGCAATGCCCAACCAACTGAGCCACACTGGCCAGGGCTCAAAGCAATTTTTAAGAGAAACAATGAAGTTGGAAGATATAACCTACCTAATTTCAAAACTTGTTATAATGCTACAATAATCCAGATAGTTTGATATTGGTGAAAAGATAAATATAAAGATCAATGGGACAAAATGGAGTCCAGAAATAAACCCATACATGGTGGGTCAAGTGATTTAAAAAACTTTTTTTAAAATAATGATTTTAGAGAAAGGGAGAAACATTTGTCCCACTTATTTATGCATTCATTGCTCGATTCTTGTATGTGCCCTGACCAGGGGTGGAACCCACCATCTCGGGGTATCTGGACTTGTTTCCATGTTCAGCCTCTTCTCTGCCTATCAGACTGCCCAGTCCATTACCACCTGTAGAAACTCGTGCTTTTTGTAGCCTTCACTCCCAAACACATGCGCCTTCTCTAGGTTGACAGTAGCTTTTGAGAGAAGACAGATTCTGACTCATTTTCACACTTTCCCCCACCTCCTCCCGCCCTCTCTGGCCCCATTTCGGTGCCTCCACCAATGTTTACCACTCATTCTGCCTCCAAAGAACGTTAAGAACTCGGGGAGAAAGGGCCGAAAACGCACCTAACAGAATTCCTGGAGCATCTACTGGGCCCTCCAAGTGTGGTCGCTCTTTCCATGCTTAGCCCGCCCAGATGTTATCTCGATCTTACAGTTTCATAAATTTAGGCGCAAGCAAGACCTCTGCTCGGACGGTACAGCCCGAGGGAGGACAAAAAGACCTTGCATTTCTTGTATGTGCCCTGACCAGGGGTGGAACCCACCATCTCGGGGTATCTGGACAAAGTTCTAACTAACTGAGCTAAACGGCCAGGGCCTAAGTCTAGGTATTTAGCCAAGAGAAACAAAAACATGTCGGAATAAAGACTAATACACAAATGTTCATAGCAGCTATCATTTGTAATAGCCCAAAATTAGAAACGAAAATGGCCATCAATACATGATTGGATACACAACTTGTGGTAAAACCATACAATGTAATACTACTCTGTAAAACAAATACCACATAACCAGCTTATACAATCAATAAGAATGAATTTCAAAATTATGCTGAGTCAAAGCAGCCAGGCAAAAGAGAACACAGTGTATGATTTCATTTGAAACTCCAGGCTGAAGCTTCAGTGGCCCGATTCCTATCCAGCCATGACTCCCCTCTAAGCACATTTCCCAGCTCTTGCCAACTGGGATGTGGACTCTCGTACAAGCCTTGATCTACCCAACTTGTTTCCATGTTCAGCCTCTTCTCTGCCTATCAGACTGCCCAGTCCATTACCACCTGTAGAAACTCGTGCTTTTTGTAGCCTTCACTCCCAAACACATGCGCCTTCTCTAGGTTGACAGTAGCTTTTGAGAGAAGACAGATTCTGACTCATTTTCACACTTTCCCCCACCTCCTCCCGCCCTCTCTGGCCCCATTTCGGTGCCTCGCCCAATGTTTACCACTCATTCTGCCTCCAAAGAACGTTAACGGAACTCGGGGAGAAAGGACCAAAAACGCATCAAACACAATGCCTGGCGCATCTACCGGGCCCTCCAAGTGTGGTAGCGCTTTCCATGCTTAGCCCGGCCAGATGTTATCTCGATCTTACAGTTTCATAAATTTAGGCGCAAGCAAGACCTCTGCTCGGACGGTACAGCCCGAGGGAGGACAAAAAGACCTTGCATCGTAATGTCATGGAGGCGTGAGGGCCACCATCCCTTCCAGGGAATCTTAAAACTGTGACCTCGGGAGGCTCCACATACTCCGCAGGCTTTAGGGCCGACTTTGCAAGCACACACACAGTCATGCGAGCTCTCTCGGTCTCGGTTCCGAGAGCGGAGGCCGGGACCCCCATCCCAACACTACAACATCCGAACCGGACCCGCAAAGCCGCCCTCGGGCTGGCTCCCCAATTCCCAGAGGAAACGCGAGAGTCGGGAACAGGAGGCGCCCGCAGAGACTCCAGATTTCTTATGATAGGGTGGCTCAGTGGATCAGGTGGAATGGGTTTAATAATGACTTCAATAGTAACCACATATGTCCATGTCTCTGTTATCTAATGATGCATAAATAGCAAACCATCCTCAAACTTAGTGATTTAAAACGATGACCATTGATTATTTCTCTCAATGGTAGCCTAGGCACATCATGGTGGTTCTTCTGCTGGTCTTCTCTGGACTCATTTGAACATGATGCTCTCACTCACATGCTGGCTATTGGTGCTGGCTGTCCTATGACTTGGCAGCTGGGTCTTGAGAGCATAAGTAAATGACTCAATGTTTCTTAAAGCCTAGGGCGTCACATCCGCCGGCCCGCCATCTTGTTCCCAGGGGCAGTTGGCGGAAGAGATCGTGCTCCCCGGCCGCCGGCTCGTCTTCCGCCGGGAGTTCTCGCGGCCCGCGTCTCGGCGTCTCTGCTC
>NW_005354632.1:5388914-5389175 GCF_000412655.1 Myotis brandtii | reverse complement strand
CTTCTCGGATGTTTCGGGCCGGGAGAGGCCGCCGCTGTTGACCTCGCGCCCCCCTCCACTCCCCGCGCCTCCTGCCCACCCCTGGGGGGAGTTGGACGAGGCGGGTGGTGGGGAGAGAGCAGGAAACAGTAACGGACGCCTCTCCGGTTCGCAGCTTTAAAACTATTCCTTTTGATGGTGGATCTGCTCGGCGCCAACTTGTTGGTGCTTCTCCCGCTCACCCCGAGCCAAGGGCGTGTATTGACTTCAGTGTTGGCCTCG
>NW_005354632.1:5370245-5388528 GCF_000412655.1 Myotis brandtii | reverse complement strand
GGCGGGGGGGAGAGGTGCCGGTGCGAGAGGAGGACGGAAGGCCTGGAAGTGTTCCCAGCAGGAAGGCAGGCGGGAGTGGTCTCGGCTCCCTGTGCGATGGGCTCGTTAGCGGTCTCTGGGCCCTGGGCTTCTGCGGCAGGGTCGGTGCTGGCTTGGCTGCGCTGGGGAGCTCGCCTGGCGCCGCCTCACTGCACTCTTGTCTCAGTTCTTGTTTCGTTAGCAGGATTGACTCAGTCTTGCAGCGAGGCTCGGAGCAGCCCAGGGTCGCAGGTAGAGGTATGCACTATTAATCATGCTCAATCGCCATAAATGCATTTCCCTGGGTTAAATGGACGGCTAATTAGATTGTTTTGGCCATTGGTTTTGGTCTTTTCTTTACCAGCTTAGATAGGCTTTCTCCACGTACCTGCAAATGATGTAGCTTTAAAAAAAAAAATCTTCCGGGCCTCCTAAGGTTATATTTTAAAGAGTATTTGTAATAGCCTTGACAATCTTTCAGTATTTTCGCTAGAGCATCTAATATCATGCAATCTGTTTTGTCTGTATTGACTCTTAAAACATTTGACAGACCACAGGAAGTATTTTCTGTGAGCTGAACGTATCTGTAGAGGTGTTAATAAAAGTTAAAATTTTAATTCGATGTTCTGTCCACCTTTTTTCCACTTAAGTGATTAGGTTATTGAAGGCTTCTTTTTAATCAGTTGCTTTCGATAGAAAAATCATCTTGAGAATACAGTTCAACTGTGGGTATAAAAAGTGCCCTGGAATTTCGATATCCTTTTGCCGAGAGTATTGTAATACTATCAACTAGGTTTTTTAGGTTTTTTTAAAGGTAACGTCTTTTTCAGCATGGATACAGTGTGGTGAATATTCAACCCTTAGCTTTATTTACTAGTAAACTTCAAACTGTTGAAAATTGGGTTTCTGCTCTTCTTGTGGCAGGCTCTGTTTAATGTCAGACAAGTGTTAATGTGATAGAAAAAGAGCTTGTTTTCAAATACTGTGTTTTGAAACATGTCAAGATTCTACTAGAAGTTATTTAAATTCAGTTATAAAACTAAAGCCCCACACTTTCTTATCAAGACCTTAGATCAAATGATCATGGAAATGTGTAGGCTTACAATTTTGTAAGTCTGTTTTGTATTGCCTCCACGCTTTGGCTAGCCTTTAAGGAATTGAAACATCTTTTATGCCACAAGCTGGGGGAAGTAGATGAAACAGTGAAGGGCAAGAGCCAGCTGAGCAAAATAGTGTAGTCCTTCACATTTACATGCCTGCTTTTCTGTCAGAAGCCACTGAGAGGCTAAAATGTAACTTATGTGGGTAGAAATAGTTTTAGAAATACATAGTGAAAGAACAGGGTTTTCTTTTGCCTTTAAGAAACAGTAGGTCTTACCTTCCTAAAGGGCCTTCTTGAGTTCTATCTTTTGTAGAACTACTAATCTTTCTTTGCTATCTTTTAGGTAAAATATGTGGTTTTTATAGGGTGCCCACCTTAGCAAAGGTGATACTGAATCTTTGGGTGTACTTAGTGTAATGACTAATCACATTTATTCAATTGAATTGGTTCACATAATTAGGTTGAAAATAAATTATACACTGACCAGCAAGAATGTTCTCTGTAGGTGTGGCTGTAATTTTATCTTTAATTAGGAATGAATGTAATGTCTGATCATGTTTTTAAAACGAATAAAATTCCAAAATTTTGCATCAGAAATAACTTCTGTTACTGTTCTAGCATACTTTCTTCAAGTCATTTTTCTTTATTTTAATATCACCATAAAGTTGAACTATTAAGGGTATTTTAAAGATTTTTTGAAATAAATAATCATTAATACTTTTTGCTTTAAGTAGGTGTTTACATCCATTTTAAAATGAGAATTTTTATTTTTTTTAAGCAACTCATAAAACTATAAAGTTGGTGTGTCAAATATCTTTTACAAGTATATGAGACTGGAAATGTTTGGCTCCACGTGCACCAGCTCTCTACAGAGCTAATGGGATTTCTACTCTGTAAAGCTGTGGTTTTGTTAAACCCTAGTAGCTTATTGATGCCCTCTGATATTATCAAAGCAGTTTTTTAAAGTTGGTTTACATGCTTAACATGTGTAAACAAAATATGTACATCATGTCAAAATACCCAATTCCAGACTTTTGGAAGAGCTGCTCTCTTATCGAATTGGGTTTATTTTAATCATACATGTAAAAAATTTGAAGTATGAATGTTTGTTGTGTTCCTCTTTTCTATTTTCAGGTCACACATGTTGAACCATGGGAGAAAGGAAGCAGGAAGACAGCGGGCCAAACAGGGATGTGCGGAGGGGTAAGTAGAAGTACGTGCATTTTTTCAGTTTTTCTGTGGCTTAGAACTAGGTTTATACTTATGTCAGTTACACGCTCAAATGATAATTAGCAAATCTTAGAAGTTTGGGTTTTTTGTTTTGTTTATTTTTTTACTCGAAATTCAAGTGTCCTATGAATGGAATTAGAAGTTACTTTTTTAATGCTCCATTCTTAGTTCTAGATTATATTTTGTTAATAATACCTATCAGGATTAATCAGTTGGTGTTAAGTAACTCCATTAATTATTTTACTCTTTTTTTTTTAACGCCCTAAAAGGTTCGAGGTGTTGGGACAGGAGGAATTGTTTCTACAGCTTTTTGCCTGTTATACAAATTATTTACTCTGAAGTTAACTCGAAAGCAAGTGATGGGTCTCATAACCCACACAGACTCTCCATATATTAGAGCCCTCGGATTTATGTACATAAGGTAAACATGTATTTATCTACATTTTCATAAGTATCTCATTTTAATTCACGTGAGCCTAATCTGTCTTTTGTAATTGTAGGTACACACAGCCCCCTACAGACCTATGGGATTGGTTTGAGTCCTTCCTTGATGACGAAGAGGTATGTCAACAAGGGTAATAATTAGTTTCTTTTTCTGATTATACTCACGTTTTTAATCTTTTATTTATTGGAGGTTTAATGCCTTCTGGAATTTTCTGTGGTTAAATTTATTTCACTCAAATACTTTAGGAATTAATGTCCTTTTACTAAGACTTGGCTTTTTATATATAATAGGTTAATTTTTCTTAACTTTTATTCATTTTTAAGTTTAAATGTTCTTTGATAATTATTAAGACTTTTCTCTTTCTAATTATGTTTCTGGTATTGATCTTGACTTGTACAGTTGATAGTGATTTTTTAAGGTGGACCATGCTCAAGATTAAAGTGATAAGACATGCTCGTAGAATACTAATCATAGCTTTTCTCCCCTGAAACTTTTTAGTTCTTACCTTCTAACTTCCAAATATTAATGTTCCCACTTGCATAGAAGCGCAGAAGTGAAAAGCTGGGTGAAACTTAAGTAGGCCAAGAGTTAAGATTTAAGATGACTTGTTCAAGGTGACCAAAATATTTCAGTTCTAGCTTTCTGACTCCTGTTATATATACTATACATACTTACAAAGCTAGTAACCTTTTTTAAAAATTATTTCAGGTTTTGTTTTCATTATAAATCTAGTTTACCATTCAAGCTTAACAAGACTGAGCTTGTTACATATGAACAAAGTTACTTTGGGAAACTTTGTCAGATTTAAGTCATAAATGTTTTATTAATATGCTTACATAGTGAAGCCTAAGAGCTCAAAGCAGACTTAACAAAGCTTTATTGTCCACATATCTACTCTTACCACTGCTTTATGTTTTAGTAGTCCTTTTTATTTTATTTGATTATTAGTATATATATATTTTTTTAATATTTTTATTGATTTCAGAGAGGAAGGAAGAGGGAGAGAGAGATAGAAACATCAATGATAAGAGAGAATCATTGATTGGCTGCCTCCTGCACGCCCCCCACTGGGGATCGAGCCCACAACCCAGGCATGTGTCCTTGACCAGAATCGAACCTGGGACCCTTCAGTCCTCAGGCCGATGCTCTATCCACCCACCGAGCCAAACCGGCTAGGGCAGTATATATTTTTTTAATTGTCCTCGTGCCTTTAAGATCCAGCCTATACTCAGGAAAGCCCTCCTAAACTGAGAGGGAGGTTGCTGTGTGTCCTGCCAGACTTCCCTGTTACAGCTGAGCAGAGGGGAGCAGAGAGAGAGCATAGGCCAGGACAAGTCAGTGGTCCTGTTTTTACGGGTTAGCTAAAGAATTTGTTAAATTAAAGGATAGGTGTAATAGAAATCTTTCTAGTGTTGTTATACACACCTAAAAAATTCTCTCATAGAAACATGGAAAAATTTTGCCTGCATTTTTTTGGGGCCTGTTTACGGTGTGGTTCAGTATCTCAGAAGAAGCAAAAGGTGTGTGTTAGGTGATATACCACAATCTTTAAACTATTTGACTTTTTAGATGAGATTTTTTTAGGCTGAAACACTTTATATTTAAAAAGCATGTGCCTTTTCATAATTGGTATTATATTAGGTATGTTTCTGAATTCTTCTGTGTAATCTGTTTTTTTATTGTGCTTACAAATCTGAGGATCTCTATTTAAGCTAACTTATTGTTTTCTTCCTTAGATATCTGCAGCGATTATATTTGGAAATACTGTATATCTGAACACTTAAATGTGTGTGAGTGCAAGCAGTTTTACCTGTAGCTCTTGTTTTCCTGTTTAGATAACAAATCTCACTTTCCTTGTGTGCTTGCACTATAGGTTTGGGACTGACAATAGCTGACTAACATGTCCTGAGCTGTGAGAGGGCATAGCAAGAAGGCCTTCATGCGGTAATGACCCTTTTCAGAGACAATGGTCATCATGGATTATGCGTTTCCAATTATTTGTTCATTTATTTATTTTCTACATGACTAAATTAGAAACCTCACTGCTTCATGGCAGTTGGTTTGCTATTGCTTCCAGTTTTACTAGGGCTTCATTTTATATTAGGGCTGTCGAAAAATAGTCTTTAGACAGGAACTGTCTGAATAGTTCATATGTAGCTAGGTCACAGCACTAGGAATGATGTGTGCAAACATTTCCACAGAAGCAATGTATACTTAGAAGGTATGTGGAATGCAATTTTAAGTTGATTATTCCACATAGCTAAGTAATGTAAGGGACTGTTTCATGTTCTTACTGAGCTCCGTTCTCTCTCTGCCCAGGAGGCTGCAGGATTTGTTCGTACCTGCATGCACACACTAAGCCCGAGTATTTCTCTATCATTCATTACCAGAATAGAAGGGTACACATTGAAATTGTCCTGTTAGAATTTTTTTTTTTTTGTATTTGAGATTCCAAAGATGGTAATTTTTTAATAGTATTTATGAACATGTTGAAATAATTTTTTTTGACGGCTAGGGTATCTTTTGTGTTTCTGTAGGACCTAGATGTGAAGGCTGGCGGAGGCTGTGTAATGACCATTGGAGAAATGCTGCGGTCTTTTCTCACAAAACTGGAGTGGTTTTCTACCTTGTTTCCAAGAATTCCAGTTCCAGTTCAGAAGAATATCGATCAACAGATTAAAACCCGGCCGAGGAAAATCAAGAAAGATGGGAAGGAGGGCGCTGAGGAAATAGACAGACATGTTGAACGCAGGCGTTCAAGGTAATTAACTCTTGAATTAAGCTTATTTTAAAACATGGTTTATACAAAGGTCCTTGAAACCAGTGGCAAGTTCTGTTTATAGTGTTCATTTTATGAGTTTGTCACTTTTCCTCCCGAAAGGTCATTTTCTGCCTTTCATGCCATCTTCGGCAAAATCGTGTATCTGTAAATGTGACCAAGCGAGTTTTTTGCTTTAATCATTCTTTTTTAAAAATATATTTTATTGATTTTTTACGGAGAGGAAGGGAGAGGGATAGAGAGTTAGAAACATCGATCAGCTGCCTCCTGCACACTCCCTACTGGGGATGTGCCCGCAACCAAGGTACATGCTCTTGACCGGAATCGAACCTGGGACCCTTGAGTCCTCAGGCTGACGCTCTATCCACTGAGCCAAACCGGTTAGGGCTAATCATTCTTGATATGTTCATGTAAGCTAGGGATTTAAATTAATAACACTGGTGTAAGTTAAATTTTTTATAATATGTTTAATTCAGATTTTTTTCTCTCCTTCCTCTTTCTTAAATATTAGGTCTCCAAGGAGATCACTAAGCCCACGGAGGTCCCCAAGAAGATCAAGAAGTCGAAGCCATCATCGGGAGGGCCATGGGTGTTCTAGTTTTGATCGAGAATTAGAAAGAGAGAAAGAACGCCAGCGTCTAGAGCGTGAAGCCAAAGAAAGAGAGAAAGAAAGGCGAAGATCCCGGAGTATTGATCGGGGCTTAGATCGCAGGCACAGCAGGAGTAGGGAAAGGCATAGAAGTCGGAGTCGGAGTCGTGATAGGAAAGGAGACAGAAGGGACAGGGATCGGGAAAGAGAAAAAGAAAATGAGAGGGGTAGAAGGCGCGATCGTGACTATGACAAGGAAAGAGGTAATGACCGAGAAAAGGAGCGAGAGAGATCAAGAGAACGGTCCAAGGAGCGGAGAAGTAGGGGCGAGGTGGAAGAAAAAAAACATAAAGAAGACAAAGATGATAGGCGGCACAGGGATGACAAAAAAGATTTCAAAAAAGAGAAAAAACACAGTAGAAGCAGAAGCAGAGAAAGGAAGCATAGAAGTAGGAGTAGAAGTAGGAATGCAGGGAAACGGAGTAGAAGCAGGAGCAAGGAGAAATCCAGTAAGCACAAGAGCGAAAGCAAGGAGAAGTCAAATAAACGAAGTCGGAGTGGCAGTCAAGGAAGAACTGACAGTGCTGAAAAAAGAAAACGGGAGCGGAGCCCCAGCAAAGATAAATCTAGAAAGCGTAGCGGCAGCAAAGAACGTGCCCACAAACGGGATCACAGTGATAGCAAGGACCAGTCTGACAAACACGATCAGCGAAGGAGCCAAAGCGCAGAACCAGAGAGCCAAGAAAATCCACAAAAAAACAAAGACGAGACTGTGTGAACATGCTTTGTGAAAGTGGATCACATTGAATCCTATAAATCTTTGATTAAATCTGCTTTTTCCCCTCCCGAGTTGAGATTGTTGCGGTAGTGCGTACTCTTCAAGCTCCCGTAGGCTGCATTTTCATTTCCTCTTTTGTGTAGGGAAGTGCCTTTGTAATCCCATTTATTGCATTGATGTTTTCACCCAATTGTTCAGTTTGCTACATGATGCACAGATTGTTCTTGCATTTTTACTGTTTAGTTTTTGAAATGTACAGTCTGTACATATGTCCTGAAAATGTTTTAATTTCTTTGGCATGGTTGCCATGTTGGTTAAATTTGTATAAGGCAATAAACTGCCACTAATTCTATTTTTGTTTGTAGGTGTGGGATTATGGTTTGTGTACTGAAGTTTAGCATGGCTGTGCTTTTCGTAATAGAATGCTAAAGACTTTGACAATGGATCTTGGATGTTTGTTATAGGAAAATGCTTTCGATGTACATGAAGGCAGCAGTTGTAGGATTAACATTCTTGTCCACTGTATATTATCTTGGAAGACTCTTGTTAATATGTTATACTTAATATTCTCCACAGTTAACTTTAGAGAGAATTTATGAGTAGTTTCTGATACAGAGGTTTAAATTAGGCTGTGATGTGATCAAAAGTCCTTTTAGCATTCTACCTCAAAGGGACACTGTTAGTATGCCTAAAATTTATTCACGTAGTTTTTTTAATTGAAAAAATACATGACATGTATCTTTTTTTAATTTCTCAGATTTTAAAGTACTATATTAAAGGGAAAAAAATGTCTAAAGCCCAGCATTCTTGCAGCAACCCTATACTAACATGAAATTGGGAGAGGGTGGGGCAGATGAGTAGAGAACTAGATTCAAGCCTCAAGCTTCCAAAGCATTTTTATAAATGGAAAATACTTAAATTATAAAACAGCTTGATATAGTGTCCTTTTTTTAAAATTCAAAACTTTTTTATTGATAATGAAGATTGCTGTTTGAGTTTTTAAACTTAATGTAGAACAGAGAAGTATTAAAAGTAATGCTATGCTGCATTATTTAAGATTATTGGCAAATTATTTGATAGATTGTTCTTATGACTTGTATTCTGATTACAGAGAAGGATCATGAGTGTGGAATAAATACTGGATTAAATCCTTTTTCCTGGGTGTTGACTTTTCCCCTATGTGTTGATATCTTTTAAAAAGTATTTTTGTGGAAATGGGTGAAATGTTGGTAGAGTCACACTGTGTAGAGGTAGAATTGGACATAGGTCAATACTCTGTAATCCTTACTAGAGTTCTTAATGGCAGTTCCCTTTGTTCAAGGGTGTTGTATTACTGGATTGTTCTTTGGATTGGGTGATTACTCAGTTTCATATCAAAGGTGCTTATCGAGGTACTTTGTACTTGGATTACATAATTGGACTTAAAAGAATTTTTATAAGTTGACTCATTTAATTTTTTTTTTAGAGCAGAGAAACAAGCTCAAAGTGATTTGTTCAGTCAGTGCCAGGACTAACATGAGTGTTCCTGAAATCATATCGTGTTAACATTTATTTGATCTCACCTTTTATTGGCCAACTGATGGGCACTCAGAAGCCACCTGGCAAAATTGTTAAATGGAGCAAACAAGTATATTTGAAGAGCCAGCCCTTTATATGTGGGCTTAACATTTGTACCTACCTAACTCCAGAAAAATCTCATTAAATGAAGAAATTTCTCTATGAAAATGCTATGCCTTTTTTTTTTTTTTTGAAGAGAAGATTGTCATCTTAAATTGAGATCAAGTTGACACGACACAAATTAGAAGACTACTCTTGAGTAATGAAAAGCAGTAGATATATCACATGGAAAATATTTTTGGTATACCCAAATTAAAGGTGCTACTCCTTGGAACATAGTTCTACCTGAAATGTTAATTCAGTGGTGTATTTTACGTAAAATGTGAAAAGGATTTACTTCAAATGGAGGTGAAAATTTCTATCAAGCTGCATTTGATTTCCTGTGACATTTGAAGTTAAGTTTGCTTTTGAGGGACATTCGGATAGAACATGCCATAATACTAGTTAATATTGAATATATTCAGGATTAATTCTTCCGACACAAGAAAACTTGGAAAGTTTTTGATAGAGTTTAATATAACTAGCAGCCTCCATCCAGTTTTCTCAACTTACTGAAATGGTTTCACACTTACATTTATCATACCCTTCATCTGTTTTCTAATGTTCAGTTTATAATTAAATAATATTCATGGGCTAGTTTAGTATCAATCTTGAGATTTTAATATAAAATGTCCATGTAAATGCTCAACTAATCTTAGTTAAATTTAGTTACTTAGTTCTTAACCTTTGAGTTATGGGTCCCTTTTTAGGAATCTAATGAAAGCTACAGATCATGTCTAGAAAAATAAAAGGGCTCGCCCTGGCTGGATAGCTCAGTTGGTTAGCGTGTTGTCCTGATAGGCCACAGTTGGGGTTTGATTCCTGGTCAGGACATACAAGCAGCAACCAATGAATGCATGTGATGAAGCAACAAATCAAAACTATGTAATACAAAAGGGCTCAAATTTGCACAGAATTATTTCCCTTCTGCAAAAGAGTTTACTTTGTGAATATAAGTAGTTTATTTGAACATTGAGATGAGGCCCAGACATTGGCAGTTTGTAAGTTTTTTTTAACTGATTACAATGTGTGATCTTGATTATACTCTGACCAGTTCCCTGGTTACATTGGCCAACTGATGAGCTTAAACTTGGTTTAGGTCCTAATCTGATTCTGTCGTAACTTCTGAAATCCTCCTTGAATGACCCAATTACAGGACTTCTTCAGTGGAGCTGATTTTATGGGGAAGGAAACATTTCTCCCCAGCAGTTTTGGCCTCTGAAATCCCTCCATTCCATTCTAAGAGCCACCAGCTCTTTGACTTCTGAAGAGGTGTTTTTCATTTTAGGATCACTGGCTGTCAACATTTGTTACTGTGGGAACATGACAGCGTGAATACAATCAACCGAAAAAAATACCAGCATCATAGCTGACTTCAAACCCATTGTTCTGTTCCTCAACTTTAATAGTCGAGATTACATATCTGTGACATAATCATGATCCGTAATGTAATGCAAACATGAGTTCTACCTGTTCAAGGTAAACCGCTGGCCTCAGCTCCCAAGTCCACCTTCATTATTATACATTGTGCTGCTGGAGCTGAGCCCTTACTATTTCTCTTGCCTGCTGGCACAGTACCACACTGGTCAGTAGAGGATGCAGAAGCAAACCGCTGCCCGGTTCTGGTGAGGCTTTCTAATTCTGAAGTGCATAGGACCTTGGCCTGTCCAGTGGTGCCTCACGGGAGGCTGTTTCCCAGCAAATCTTTCTGGTGCTTCCTAGTAAGTTCAATGGCACCCCTGTGGGTGGCCTCCTAAGGAGTTTTGTTGACACCCCTTCTCTAGCCCCACACTCCAGCACCTCAGTAAAGAGTGGTTCACCGCCACACCCTCTCCAACAAAGTCTGCATGGGAGTCTCGCAAGGGAATCTCTTCCAAAGTTGTTCCTCCTCGGGTCCTTGGCCTAGAGGTGGTGGCTGCTCCTGTAGCCACTATTCCTGTATTCTAAGGTGCCGGAGGCCGGTCCATCCTTGTTGCTTGACACAGTCGCTGCAGGGAAGAAACATCTGCACAGCATATGTTTCAAGGTACCTGGCATATACAGCATACTGTTCTTAATATGTTTGCTCTGGGCCCACATCCCCAGGGGTCTGCCCAGAAAGCACCAAAACCTATACCCCTGGAGACCCACCAACACAGGGCAATCCCAGGGAAGGCAAGCAGCGGGGCTGGGAGGACATAACCTTTACTGGGTAGGATAAACTCCTTCAGTCATTTCCTTGTAGCTTATCAGTAGAGCAGGAGAATTAGTGACCTTGGAATAGCCCTTATAATGGAACACAGAGATTAACCTAGATAAGATTAAAATCAACAGAGCTAGATAGAGACAGGATTTTTGGCAAAGGTCAGATAAGAAACTATGGAAATGAAACAAGGAACTGTAGAAGGTTATCCAAAGCATACCATGATGTGATTATAGAGGCATGCTTATAGGATCAAATGGTATAAATACAGATGTAACAGGACAATAAAAAGAGAACCTGGCTATGCTGATCAACTGAACGCTGTCTCCGTGTCATTCATTCCTTCACCGACTCCGTCCATACCTTTGGGAACCCCTGGACCTGCTGGGGCAGGACCCCGACACTTAGGCATTCTCTTTACCCTTAGTAATTAATCCTCTGTTACTGATCAGTAATTCTTTACATCAAAGTTTCCCTGTTCCAATTACTGTTTTCTGTCTCCTGACTGGCTCCTGGCTGTTACAGTGGATTAAGATACCAGTCACAAGGGTGCCCCTCCATAGGCTGGGTGATAACCCCTTCTGTAGTTTAGTATAAAGGGTTCAACCAGACAGGTTGAGAATGATGTAAGCGAATCAGACTGGCTCCTAGAATTTTGCCTGACAAGTAAAAATTGTCCAGTCCTCAAAAGAATGGGCAAGACTTGGATAGTTGACATTTGAGGATGCCCATTCTCTCTTCATTTTGTTTTTTCTTTTTATGATGGTCTGTGTTTCTCTTTGGAATCTACAAGTCTAACTGGATTCTTTTACTGTAGTCGTCAGGGATTCCTGATCAGGGAAGGTCTTCCTGACATTTTCTTGACACTTCACTCTTATCTATCTGTGCTCAGCACTGGTAAGGAAATGTCATCTACTTGACTGGACTTGGCAAAGAAGTGGAAAAACACATTTTAGATACAATTGCTTTTCCTTGCTGGGATGGTCTGTCCAAGGGCAGAGGTCCCGTCTGGGTGTGGTGGGAGAACGGAGTGTGAATTAAGGCCACCATCCATCTCCTAGTGTCCAGTCTTCCTGTAGAGTCAGCCTTACCCCATGTTCCTTCTACATCGCTAAACAACTCTATTCCCCCTACAGTGGCTACTTTAAATCTTTGCTAGTTTCTTAGCTCATTCTCACTTCACATACTGAGACTATCAGGTAAAAAGTCCCTCAACTTGCTGCCTTCTCTCTGCTATGATAGCTGGAGCTTTATCTTGGACAAATAAGAAATGGCAGATGCCTGGCCGGCGTGGCTCAGTGGTTGAGCATTGACCTATGACCTGGGAGGTCATGGTTCAATTCCCAGTCAAGGGCACATGCCTTGTTGCAGGTTTGATCCCTAGTAGGGGGTATGCAGGAGGCAGCCAGCCGATCAATGATTCTCTCATCTTTAATGTTTCTATCTCTCCTTCTCCCTTTCTCTCTGAAATAAAACAATAAATTTTTTTAAAAAAAGGCAAACTAGAAAATTGGAAAGGAGCCTGGGTCTTTGAGGACTCCTTGGAAAAGAGTGGCCTCCACTATTTTATATCAGAAAGAAACTATCCTTTATCCATGGATTATCTTTGCACCTTTGCTGAAAATCAATTGTCCTTCTATGCGTGGGTCTATTTTTGGACTTTGCTCCATTGATTTATTTATCTTATCTTGATGCCAATTCTTGTATTTAATCTTGCCTTAATTACTGTAGCTTTAGAAGTCTTAACGCCTGGGAAGGTCAGTCCAGCCCTCTTTACCCCATCTTGGTTGGAAGCAGAGGTCAGACTGATGTGCTTAATTCCAGCTCCACCATTTAGCACTTATGTGATTTCATATAAGTCAGTTAATAATGCTTATTAGTCATGTATGTACTTGTCTATTGTTAGAATTAAATATTATAGTGCTTGGATTAAACGTTAATTATTATTAAGAGCTGAACTAGGGCCCTGTCCGGTGTGGCTCAGTGGGTTGGGTGTCGTCCTGTTCACTGAAAGGTTAGCAGTTTGGTTCAGTCGTACAAGCCCGGGTTACGGACTCAATCCCCTGTAGGGGACACGCAGGAGGCAGCCCATCAATGTTCCGTTCTCACATCAATGTTCCTCTTTCCCCCTCTCTCTTCCTCTCTCTTTCAAAACAAAAATCAATAAAAATATATATTTTTTTAAAAGAGCCTGAACTACGTACGGAAGATGGCTCTGGGAATAAAAGGTATTGGAACTGCAGGGTGGAACTGGGGATGGATGAACTTGCTCCGCTCATCAAGGACCTCCCGCCGACTTTCCAGTCAGGGACATGCTCCCGCCTTTTCATCTTTATTTATTTTTTGAGATATAAGTGACATGCCACACGGCATAAGTCTGAGGTGCACACCATGTTGGTTTGACACATTTACATATTACAATGTGATGACTACAGTAGCATTAGCTAAACACCTCCACATCCCCGCATTTCCATTTCTGTGTGGAGACTGGTTAAGATCTAGCCTCTTCCCTTTGAGGTGTGTAAAGCAGCATCATGGATGAACTCACTGCGTTGGATCTCAGGACTTAGTCATCTGCCCCTTGTAAGTTCGTACCCCTCAGCAATACCTCCCTGTGCCCCGGCCCAGCCCCCTGCCCTGTCGTCTTCCATAGTGAAGTTTGGCAGCAAATTGCCCTGGACAGCAGGCTGATCACTTCCTACAGAGACAAGAACAATAACCCAGGTGAAAAGGGATAAATAAAACCGGCCAGGAGCCCCACATTGAAAAGGATCATCCCGCTATCTCAACAATTTTCTGCGCAGCTTTGTAACATTTTTATGTAGAAACAAATGTTTTTTAAAAAGAAAAGGAGAGCGTTCTCCGTGTTACCTTCAAACCCAGGTCACAGCAGCTTTTCGGCTGGCTTGGCCTGGCTTTCTTCAACTCTCTCTTTTTTTCAGGCTTTGCAGTACCTGTCCCTGCCGGTCTCCAGGCCCCCAGTTACAGGTCAGCTCCACGCCGAAGGGGAGGAGCTACTGGCCAGGTTCTGTTCCCAGCATCAGGGCCCCACATCCCAGGGACCTACAGTGCCTCCTGGGGACCAAAGAGGACCCCATCTCTCCGTCGAGTGCCCTGTGAGTGCCGTGTCCAACACCATGGGTGGCGGGCCCAAGAAAGGTTTGGCTTTGATTGGATTCAGTCTTCTCTGCCTTAAAATGGTGAGTTGATCATTCTGACCTTCTTGCAACTATTTTGGGGGAGGCAGGGGGAAGACATAAATTACCTGTCTCTTTTAGGGCCCAGGGGGTGAGGAGGAAGAAATCGAAATACCCTTGAACCATACTAAGATTGTGTATGTTTGTGTATTTGAAATGTGATGCCATTTACTAGGGAAAGAAAACAAAATTATCATTGTATTTTAAGAACAAAGATTTCTGAAAAATCTGTCAGTAGCGACTGACTTAGTTCAATAGGCAGATTCAGGGAGAAAAATGAAATAGTAACGTGACCCATCTCCAGCCTCTAAGTGCTATTTAGGATTCCTTTGTGGTGGATTTGAGTGTGCGTAGATGACTTGTGCAAATGAACACTCTGTCTGGAGCGAAAGATTGCTCATGGCATGTGTAAAATGTGATGAATTTATTACCCCTTTGATTGATGTTTGTACATTTCCCCAAATGGCGTTTTTCTTTATGGTTCTAATTTTCCAAACTTTCCTTTTCAGGTTGCTTCAGCAAAAACAGGTACAGTTTTCTAAAATGCAAGCTCCCCCTCCCCATGTTTGATTTGAATTTTCATTGTGCATTCTTGGCTACCCTGAACTATAAAGGCTCTCCCAGAAAAAAGTATTCAACGTTTTCTGAACATTCACACTGTGAGCGGAGCTGGTAAGACAAATATACGGATCAAACTTAAAAAGTAAGTCCTCCCCCTAGCTAGTTTGGCTCAGTGGATGGAGCATTGGCCTTCAGACTGAAGGGTCCCAGGTTCGATTCCTGTCAAGGGCACATGCCCAGATTGTGGGCTCGATCCCCAGTAGGGGGCGTGCAGGAGGCAGCTGATCAATGATTATCTTTCATCAATGACGTTTCTATCTATCCCTCTCCTTTCCTCTCTGAAATCAATAAAAATATATTTTTAAAAAAAGATAAGTCCTCAAAAAAAAAATACAAAAGAACAAAGATAAGTCCTCTTAAGATGTTCTTATTGAGTACTAAGTGTTATAGAGCAGTGGTTCTCAACCCTCCTAATGCCGCGACCCTTTAATACAGTTCCTCATGTTGTGGTGACCCCCAATTTCATTTTTACAAATTGAACATAATTAAAGCATAGTGATTAATCACAAAAACAACATGTAATTATATATGTGTTTTCCGATGGTCTTAGACGACCCCTGTGAAAGGGTCGTTCAACCCCCAAAGGGGTCGCGACCCACAGGTTGAGAACCGCTGTTATAGAGTCATGTAGTTATGGGTTTTCTCAAACAGAGGTAGCCATCAGTAAAATATTACAAAACCATCATTTCAGTCCAAGAAACAAAATTTCAGTCATAAATAGTGAGGAGTCTATATAACTTCTTGTTTGTCTTCTGAGGAATTAGAGCAGAAAACTAGAAATGTTTTTTTAATTAAAATCTTAAGATTCTCCACTTTTTTTTCCACTTTAATAAAAAATATTTTACACTTCTAATATTGCATCCTTAAAATATAGACAATGGTACCTTGGAGCTGGAAAAAGGCTTTAAAAAACCCCCCACTATTTTATTACTTTTTTTTTTTTAAATAAATGACTGAAGGCACGGATAATTTCCCTAAAGGCCTCTCTTAGCTCATACATTCTAGAAACCTAAGTCCCCAGAATGGAAATGTATAGTCAGTGGGATTTAGATGGTCTGGAGGGATCTTATAACATCGGTTATATCACCAGTAAACTCTCACACCAATTCAACATAAGAATAATTTTATCTTATTGTTTTAAAAAATATGTTTTTATTGATTTTTAGAGAACAAGGAAAGGAGAGAGATAGAAAGATAGAAACATAGATGAGAGAGAAACATCGATCAGCCGCCAGACTACAACCCAGGCATATGCCACGATCAGGAATTGATCCGGTGACCCCCTGGTTCATGGGTCAACACTCAACCACTGAGTCACACCGGCCGGGCAAGAACAAATTTATTATTTTATCTATACCCCAGTAAAGGAAGTATAAATAAGGCAGTTTCGAATTTGATATTAGACATATGGCTGAGCCATAAAATGCGTGCATCTACCATAGGTTTTTAAAAATCATTTTATGCTTGATTCTTATTCACTCATTCTTGAGAAACCTTCTGAATCGATCAGAAAGTTATGAGAAGGACTGAGTAGCCACATACAGAGTGATTGTGTTATAATTGCTTTGAGTGGACAAAACGTAGCGCGGCTGTCTCTTGGAGGCCCCAGGACACACTCACGGAGCCCCGAAGGAGGCCCTTTTTAGACTCCCTCACTATTAGGGGGGCCGGCTGAGATCCGATGGAGGCTGGCGTCCATTGACTCGCCCTGGCTGTTTCACAGATGGGCGTGTGTTCGCGACTGTGCAGGAGGTTTCCATTCGGATGTGTGTCTTCTGATGCTCCTCGGGCTCTGGCGTCAGCTGTTTGTGATCTGTGTCTGGGCGCCGGGGCCATGCGGGCTCATTTAGACCCTGAGCGGGGAGAATGCACAGATGCTGAGCATCCGGGGTCTCGCTTCTGACTCATGGGAATGGCTGACAAACGCTTTCTCTCCCATCAACGGGCCCGACACAGAACCGAGACAGAGGGAAGGGCTGCTGATGTGTGGAACCTGCCCCCCACGCAGGCTGCTCTTCTCCTTAGGGGACAGGACAGAGGTGTTGATCTTTTGTTGCTGTGCCTGTTCAGATCCTGCCCTACAACCAAGTGAAAAATGGGCACAACAGGCAACCTGTCTCTCCAAGAGCCTGTGCCGGCCCCAGACTCCCCAGAATCTCGCTTTCCCTGACACCCCTGCACGGCACTGCCATGCCGACTGGCTTTTCCAAAGCAGAACTCGCTCACCCTGGTATACACACACACACACACACACACACACACACACACACACACATATGCATACACATGCACACACATGCACACCCACATGCACACACAAGCCCTTCCTACCTTGCAAAGTCCCCTTACATACACCCTTTCCCTTCATCTTTATAGCAGTCACGAGATGTAGGTATTTAAATATGTAGGTATTATTAATATTCCACATTCTCCAGGGAGAAAACGGAGACTAGAAGAGGTGAAATGACTCGTACATGTTCACAAGCAAAAGTAAATGGCTCAGCCCTGGACGGCGTGCCCAGTGGTTAGAGCGTCGGCCCGAGCACCGAAGGGTCTCACATTCGAGTCCCTCTCAAGACCATGGACCTGGGTTGTGGTTCACTCTCCGCTCCTAGTCAGGATGCGTGCAGGAGGCAAGCAGTCAATGTGTCTCTCTCACATCGATGTTTCTCTCTCTCTCCCATCCCCTCCCCTTCCTGCCTTCCATTCTCTCTCTCTGAAAACCAGTGGAGGAAATATCCTCCTGTGAGGATTTAAGGAAAAAGAAAGTAAAATCTCAAATCCAGAGTTCCCAAATCCAAACCTCTGCTGTTTCCCGCCACCCGGCCCTGAGCTCCGCCGGCTGAAACGGGCTTCATGTGGGACTCCTGGGCAGTGAGCCTCCCCCAGCTCAGTTCAGCAAGTTTTGTGGAGGCTGCAGGCCCCTTGACAGGCCTGCAGGGAGTTCGTCTGTGACCTACTAGTTGTTTATATTCCTCTCCACCCTCTCCCCATGACTCTCAGGCCTCCTGTGTCTGAGTGGCTAACTTGGTTGCCATTTTCCCAGGAAGTTATTCCATCCCAATGAGCAAGACTGGCTGACGTAGAAGATAAACTATGGGGACAAAGGAAACAGAAGGAGCTGAGAGACACCACAAATGCAGAGGAAAGATAGCAGATAACACAGGACCAATAGCTCGGGGTGCAGGAAAGGGATGCGGTGTGGGAGGGATGAAAGAGGGAGTCCCTCTTCGAAATCTCAGAGGGCAGGTGGGGGAGGGGGAGCAGGTGGGAAGAGATCAACCAAAGCCTGTATGCATATATATGCATAACCCATGGACACAGACTATAGGATGGTGAGGGCCTGGGCAGGGGGTGGAGGTGGGCTAGAAGAGGTCAATGGGGAAAAAAGGGAGCATATGTAATACTTTCAACAATAAAGATTTAAAAACCCCTGGCTGGTTTGGCTCGGTGGATAGAGCATCAGCCTGTGGACTGAAGGGTCCCAGGTTTGATTCCAGCCAAGGGCACATGCCTGGGTTGTGCACTTGATCCCCAGTAGACAACGTGCAGGAGGCAGCCAATTCATGGTTCTCTCTCATCATTGATGTTTCTATCTCTCTCTCCCTTTCCCTTCCTCTCTGAAATCAATAAAAATATATTTTTAAAAAAAAGAAAGAAAGAAAGAAAGAGGAAGTCCCTACGGG
>NW_005354632.1:5358280-5370204 GCF_000412655.1 Myotis brandtii | reverse complement strand
CCTGCAGGGGCAGCTTCTGCTTGGAAATGGCTGGGATGGGCAGGCAACTCCCCCTCTCCCCCCTCCCCTCCACCCCTGGGCATAAAGAACCATCATCATTTTCTACCAATGGCAGAGGGGACAGTCCTGGGTGATGTTCAAGGAATGCCTGGCCCGCGCACAGTGCGGACTTTGTTCATCCCGGCAGCATGGCTGTTTCTGAGACGCTGCCAAGGCCAGCTCTCTGGGCTATTGGTGCAGAAAGAGAGGGTGTCTGTGCCATGCACACGGGGCTCGGCAGGTGGGGGCTGCCGGGGGAGGGGGTGACACTGGCAAGTCACCCATTGGGTCTGTGTCTACTCTTCCTCCTCTGTGCCCTATAGTTACGTTCTGCCTTTTCGTTTACAGTTTGGCATGTTGCGATTTTACCCAGCAAATATTTGCTCCACGCTACACGGAAAAGGCCAGGCGCCTGTTTCAAACCAGCTATTTTTATTTGACCTTTTCTTCCACTTGGATCAACATCCGGGGCATTTTTGTGCCTGTGGGGTTTTTGCAAAAGTAGCAAATCTGATGACCATGCTGTGCCTCCACCCCGTGCTGAAAGTCTAGGAACGCCTTGTATGAGCTTGTGACATGAACAGGCATAGCTCCCTGGCAACCCATGGCCAGGCCTAGGGGAGGAGGGACCAGAGCAGCCCGAGGCAGATATTTTGATAGAGAAAGGGTGAACAAAGTTGATTTTTATTTTATATAAAACCATCTGAAAATGGTCCCATTCTAATAATATGAAAGAAATACGGTGGCGTGGTTATACAACAAAACTCAATTCTCCCTGCTTCCTCTATTAGGTTACATGCATGAATGGAGACTCCGCCACGGCAAGGTGGGGAGGGAGGTGGACTCTCGCTGCCCTCAGTGGAGAGTAGTCATGGGGCTGGGGGTGGAGATAGTGGCAAAGCAGGCTGGGAAATTACCAGGATGCCAAACTAGAGTAGAATCTTCTGGAATAAAGCCCCTCAAAGACCCTCTCCCTCCTCTCAGAGATCTTTCATCATTCCCTACTCTTATTTCACTCTTAAAAATACAGAAGGTGCAAATTATCCCAGAGGCACGTGGGGAAAACCTCTTTGAAATCTCATTCCTGAATGGAAGGTTTGAGCTTTCTGGCTCTCTTCTGGAAAGTAGCTTTCCCTTTCTTTTTCTCTGTTTCTTCTTTTTTAAAAAAAATATTTTTATTGCTCTCAGAGAGGCAGGGAGAGGAAGAAAGAGAGATAGAAACATTAATGATGAGAGAGAATCATTGATCGGCTGCCTCTTGCATGCCTCACACTGAGGATCGAGCCCACAACCTGGGCATGTGCCCTTGACCAGGAATTGAACCGTGACCTCCGGGTTCATAGGTTGACGCTCAACCACTGAGCCACGCGGGCCGGGCTGTTTCTTCTTCTTCTTTTTAATCTGGAAAGTCAGGGCAGAGTCTGTGTCTGAAGGATGATGCAAAAATGGTGTAGTTTGCCAAGTAAAATGATGAAGGAAGTCGTTCTTATAGGTGTCCTAGCTAATGGTCAACTTCAAAATCTCTTTCAGCTCCTGAAACACCCACTATTGACCAGGCATACTCAAAAATCAGCAACAGTATCACCGTGGAATGGGCCACCGTGCCAGGCGCCACCAGTTACCTCCTCACGGCCAAAGATGGGGACACCGTCATTGAAACCACGGTGGCCAATTCCCCCGGCACTGTGACGGGCCTGAAGGCAGCCACCTTGTACCAAATCACCGTCAGCTCCATCAGTGCCGCTGGGCGGAGCCAGGCGTCACCTCCAACGCAGGCAAAGACAGGTAGCTGGACACCCAGCCTCCTCCGAGCCATCGCTCGTGACCTGGACCAGTTACACTGACGCAGCCATGGCGCGATGCGGTTCTGTGTTGCGTGAGTGCCTGTGATTCAGGGCCCAGAAGTCAAAGCCACCAATGACGTCCTTTGGAAATGTGGTTATCTGTGGAGAAGGTGGCATTTAAACTCCAGATGCTTTGGGAAATAAGCATTCCTGGGCATCTTTAAAAGCATCCCTGCTTGTAAATCTCTGAAAAAGGGATTTCTATTTTTAACCCGTTAGCCATCAAGACCGGGCAGAACAAAGGGCACAAAAGGGAAGGGTGGCTGCTGCACTTTGCCTTACTCGGAATAAAAGCATCTGTGGAGTTTGTCATCAGCATAACTTAAATAGATTTGATAAAGTTTCGCCCAGGCGTATTTCTGACAGGTTGTTGGGGTAGTAAAATGGAATGAACCACTATTTACCCCACGGACTTATGTGATGATTACAGGGATGTCTTATTTAATTTCTCACCATCCTCCAGCTTAAAGTAATGCCTAATATTAGAATTTCTCTGTTCCCCATTCCTGGGATGAACTATTTGTAATGAACACACATTTAAATAGCAATTCTAGTGTTTCTATTTAAATGGCAATTCTTTTTTTTTTTTTAAATAGCAATTCTTCATGAAACTCTGCCTTGAATCTTTTTTTGCAAAGCAAATCATTATTTCCTAACATGGCTAACCCACCTCAGACTATTTCCTCCTAAATCAGAATTATTCCTCCACCAAACCTTTGTAATGCAAACACACGCGTTTTTGCCTTTGTAGTGCTGGCCGCACCGGTTCTAGAAGTGAGCTCTCCAAGTTCAGACTCTATCCTCGTGCAGTGGGAAGCCGTATATATGGCCACCGGGTTCTCTGTGTCCATCATGCGAGCCAATGGTTTGGGTAGAATATGGAAGGAGAATACCACAAACACCACCTTGACATTCACCAGTTTAGACGCCGGGACGCTCTACACCATCAAGGCCTATGCGTGGAATGCCAACGGGACCCCTGGGGATGACTCCACCTGCAACCAGAGAACGAGTAAGACTTCCCCGCTCGCTCGCCTCAAGCTCCTTTGTGGTTAAGGAGAGGGGCTGTGCCTGGGAGCCATCCAGCGCTGTGTTGAGTGATGAGCACAGAGCAGCTGGCAGCAGCTATTCGAATGTATGATGTTTATTTATAGTTCCCTGCCTGTCCCCCTGGGCATTTTAAATGCTTACTGCGTGAACGAAGAAATGCTCATTTCAGAGCAGATGTAACTAGTTAAGATGACGTCATGGGGTGGGCCCTAATCCAATATGACTCAAGTCCTTATAAAAAGGGAAATTTGGACCCAGACATACACATGCAGGGAGAATGCCATATGAACCCCAGGGCCACTGCAACCACTGAGCCACGCGGGCCGGGCTGTTTCTTCTTCTTCTTTTTAATCTGGAAAGTCAGGGCAGAGTCTGTGTCTGAAGGATGATGCAAAAATGGTGTAGTTTGCCAAGTAAAATGATGAAGGAAGTCGTTCTTATAGGTGTCCTAGCTAATGGTCAACTTCAAAATCTCTTTCAGCTCCTGAAACACCCACTATTGACCAGGCATATTCAAAAATCAGCAACAGTATCACCGTGGAATGGGCCACCGTGCCAGGCGCCACCAGTTACCTCCTCACGGCCAAAGATGGGGACACCGTCATTGAAACCACGGTGGCCAATTCCCCCGGCACTGTGACGGGCCTGAAGGCAGCCACCTTGTACCAAATCACCGTCAGCTCCATCAGTGCCGCTGGGAGGAGCCAGGCGTCACCTCCAACGCAGGCAAAGACAGGTAGCTGGACACCCAGCCTCCTCCGAGCCATCGCTCGTGACCTGGACCAGTTACACTGACGCAGCCATGGCGCGATGCGGTTCTGTGTTGCGTGAGTGCCTGTGATTCAGGGCCCAGAAGTCAAAGCCACCAATGACGTCCTTTGGAAATGTGGTTATCTGTGGAGAAGGTGGCATTTAAACTCCAGATGCTTTGGGAAATAAGCATTCCTGGGCATCTTTAAAAGCATCCCTGCTTGTAAATCTCTGAAAAAGGGATTTCTATTTTTAACCCGTTAGCCATCAAGACCGGGCAGAACAAAGGGCACAAAAGGGAAGGGTGGCTGCTGCACTTTGCCTTACTCGGAATAAAAGCATCTGTGGAGTTTGTCATCAGCATAACTTAAATAGATTTGATAAAGTTTCGCCCAGGCGTATTTCTGACAGGTTGTCGGGGTAGTAAAATGGAATGAACCACTATTTACCCCACGGACTTATGTGATGATTACAGGGATGTCTTATTTAATTTCTCACCATCCTCCAGCTTAAAGTAATGCCTAATATTAGAATTTCTCTGTTCCCCATTCCTGGGATGAACTATTTGTAATGAACACACATTTAAATAGCAATTCTTGTGTTTCTATTTAAATGGCAATTCTTTTTTTTTTTTTAAATAGCAATTCTTCATGAAACTCTGCCTTGAATCTTTTTTTGCAAAGCAAATCATTATTTCCTAACATGGCTAACCCACCTCAGACTATTTCCTCCTAAATCAGAATTATTCCTCCACCAAACCTTTGTAATGCAAACACACGCGTTTTTGCCTTTGTAGTGCTGGCCGCACCGGTTCTAGAAGTGAGCTCTCCAAGTTCAGACTCTATCCTCGTGCAGTGGGAAGCCGTATATATGGCCACCGGGTTCTCTGTGTCCATCATGCGAGCCAATGGTTTGGGTAGAATATGGAAGGAGAATACCACAAACACCACCTTGACATTCACCAGTTTAGACGCCGGGACGCTCTACACCATCAAGGCCTATGCGTGGAATGCCAACGGGACCCCTGGGGATGACTCCACCTGCAACCAGAGGACGAGTAAGACTTCCCGGCTCACTCGCCTCAAGCTCCTTTGTGGTTAAGGAGAGGGGCTGTGCCTGGGAGCCATCCAGCGCTGTGTTGAGTGATGAGCACAGAGCAGCTGGCAGCAGCTATTCGAATGTATGATGTTTATTTATAGTTCCCTGCCTGTCCCCCTGGGCATTTTAAATGCTTACTGCGTGAACGAAGAAATGCTCATTTCAGAGCAGATGTAACTAGTTAAGATGACGTCATGGGGTGGGCCCTAATCCAGTATGACTCAAGTCCTTATAAAAAGGGAAATTTGGACCCAGACATACACATGCAGGGAGAATGCCATATGAACCCCAGGGCCACTGTCTACAAGCCAAGGAGAAAGGCCTGGAAGGCAGCCTTTTTCGCAGCCCCTGCCAACACCTTCATTTCAGACTTCTAGTGGCCAGGACTGCGAGACAATACATCTCTGTTGTTTAAGCCACTTTAAAAAATATATATATATATTTTTTATTGATTTCCAAGAGGAAGGAGGGGGAGAGAGATAGAAATATCAATGATGAGAAAGAATCATTGATCGGCTGCCTCCTGCAGGCCCCACACTGGGGATCGAGCCTGAAACCTGGGCCTGTGCCCTGACTAGGAATCGAACTGGAACCTCCTGGTTCATAGATCGATGCTCAACCACTGAGCCACGCCGGCTGGCTGTTTAAGCCACTTGGTTACAGCAGTCCCAGCAAAGTCAGGCTAAATCCAGAGTCTCTAAAACTTAAAGCACAGGGACATGAACAAAGAGAAAGGCTTTGGGAAACCAGTCCCCCCTAGCACATGGCTCTCCCTGCTCCCCAGCCTGGTGTAGACGCTCCTCCTGCCATTCTCTGGCCCCCCCCCACCCCTCCTATCTGAGCACTTGTTAGGCCAAATCTCACTCGGGTTCTTGTGGCTACTGCCGAAATCTAAACTGTTTCTCCAAAATGCAGGTCCCCGGGCTCCCGGCGACATTCAGGTCTCTTTTGACAGCGGGGCTCTGGCCGCGTCCGTTTCCTGGGCCCCCACGGAAGGAGCCTCCAACTACACCGCGCTGGCTCGGAGCGACTCCTCCCAGCTGAGCTGCAGCACGGCCTCCAGCGGCTGCACCATCTCCTCCCTCCGCTGCGGGACCGAGTACCTGATCTCCGTGTCGGCCAGCAACGATGCCGGGTCCAGCAGGTCGGCTTCGGCGGGGACCCTGAAAACCAGTACGTAACCGCCCTGGCCGGTTTTGCTCAGTAGTTAGAGCGTCGGCCCACAGACCAAAGGGTCTCGGGTTCGATTCTGGTCAAGGGCATGTAGCTGGGTTGCAGGCCCCATCCCGGTCCAGGTTAGGGCATGTGCAGGAGGCAACCAATCAATGTGTCTTTTTCACATCAATGTTTCTCTCTCTCTCTCTCTCTCTCTCTCTCTCTCTCTCCTCCCTCCCTCTCTTCCACTCTCTCTAAAAATCAATGGAAAAATATCCTTGGATGAGGATTAACCAAAAAAAACCAAAAAACAAAAACCGATAGGTAACCAAGAGTGAGGTCACCGTGGGGCTGGCGAGCAATGTGACGTGAACAGGAGAGCCATAGGTGAAGTGAAGTGAACAGGAGAGCCTGGTCCGAAGGAAAGCCTTGAGTTGGACGTGCCGATGCGGTTGAGTAACGTGGACAGGGAAACCAGACACTGGGCATTAGGAGAAGCACGTCTTTGAAAAGAGGAGGCGGGGCTCCGAGCCCAGATCTTCCCTTGCTTGGTTCCTCTCCCACCTGTCACTGTTCCTAAGACCCAGTGTGAGTCGTGCTCAGTTCGTACCGTGCAGCACAGATAATGGCCTCTTCCTGGCATCGCCTTTCACAGACCCAGGCCTGGGGGTGCTCTTTTTTAAGATAAAGAAGGGCTGTCTGTCGTTCTGGATAGGTGTCTAGCTATCTTCCCATTTCCATTCTTATCCAAGGCGTCAGGCATACAGATACGGAGGTTTGCTCCTCTATTGAGAAATAGCTACGTGTCTGGTGAAGACCTATGATGTCCCAGGCATTCTAAGTGCATCATTTTATTTAATTCTCAACGAGGCAGGTTCTGTTATCTCCTTTTTACATGATCATGGAAAGGCCTTGACTTCCTTTTTAGATAAGAAAATGGAAGCTCCGAGACGTTAAATAATTTTTCCAAGGGCTCAGTGATGGAACATCAGTTTGCCTGATTTGACTTCTCTAAGCCAAAGGAAATGTACTAACTGCAAGAATGTCCACTTTACCCCAAATGCAGAATTATGTCATTCTAAATGTAAAAGGTTTTTGAGGGGGGCAGGGGGAAAGAGATCAACCAAAGGCCTTGTATGCATGCATATAAGCATAACCAATGGACACAGACACTAGGGGGGTGAGGGCATGTACTGGGGGGTGGGAGTGGCCAGGGAGAGGTCAATGGGGGAAAAAGGAGACATATGTACTACTATATGTAATACTTTAAACAATAAAAGAATTAAAAGAAAAGAAGGTTTTTGAGCAGGGAGGAAGAGAGCCGCCACCAAGCCGGCACACCCTTCAGATCATAAATAAATAAAATAATAATGAAATTATGTTAAATAAAATCATAACTATGTTAAAGTCGCTGATAATAAGCTGGTGACTTGGCTTCTCTTTGAACAACTCCAATTCAATGTGGATGGCACATTGGAAACGATTAGGAGAAGCTGGGAGAGGGAGAGACCAGAAATACACTTTCACTTTTCTTTTGCCCAAAATGACTAAGGCCAAGGGAAAGGGAGAGGCCCCCGCTGTATGTCCTCTAGGCCTTGGAGAAAACAGAGTTGTTCCTTTGGCCACATACATGCGAACCTACAGGAAAGGTGATCTGGCAGACGTATCAGGGGATGGGCACTGTTCAGAAAGGAACGCCCACAAATGCCACCAGGAACCACTGGCAGAGTCTACAGTATCAGCCAGCACGCAGGGGGCATTGTTGTAAACAAACAAGTCAAGGGCAAGGTTCTCACCAAGAGAATAAAGGTACGTATTGAGCTTATTAAACACGCGAAGAGCCGAGATAGCTTCCTGAAAGGTGTACAGGGAAATGATCAGAAAAAGAAGGAAGCCAAAGGGAAAGGCTCCTCCTGCCAGAGAAACTCTGTGGGAACCAATGGAAAGGGGCCTGAGCTGCTGGAACCCCTCCCTGGGAATTCATGGCATGGTGAGTGGAAAATAATAATAATCATAAGAGACCTCTGTCCTGATAAAAATGTTTCTCTTAATTAAGTAGAAGTGTGGTGTCCCCTCCCCCCAAAAAATATTTAAATAAAATTTTGTGTCCTAAAAAAGAAAAAAGAAAGAAAAGAAAGAAATACACTTTGCAAAGCCCTGCAGTTCTGAGTGTCATCTAATGCCCGTGAGAACCAGCCAGTGTTTTCCATCCTGGCTGCACGGTAACAGCATCGGAGACCTTTCATAACGTCCAGAACCCAGGCCCCACTGAAGACCAGTGAAGTCGAGTTGCTGGGAATGGAGACTGGATAGGAGTAGTTTGTAAAAGCTCCCCAGTCGGTTCTAACATGCTCCAGGGTAAAGTGCCATTGACACAGCCCCCCACACTCATCAGTCCAGGAGGCACCACCGTAGTTTGTATGCAACACTACATGATCATGGAAAGGCCTTGACTTACCAATAAGAGAACTATATTTAGAAAGTTCTACGTGTTTCCTGAGGCTGAGAATTGTATAGTATATTTTGGGAGGATTTCTATTAGAGATGACTAAAGGTTTAAAAGCTTAGCCTGGCCAATGTGGCTCAGTGGTTGAGCATTGACCCATGAATCAAGAAGTCACGGTTTGATTCCTGGTCAGGGCACATGCACAGGGTTTCGGGCTCAATCCCTAGTAGAGGGCATGCAGCAGGCAGCTGATCAATGATTCTCTCTCATCATTAATGTTTCTCTCTCTCCCTCTCCCATCCTCTCTCTGAAATCAATTAAAAGTATTTTTAAAAAACAAAATTTTGAAAGCTTAGAGCTTGAAAGAATGAACTTCGGTTGAATTCATTCCTTCAGAGGACTTCATTCTGTGCCTTAACGCAGAAACAACATTGAACAATCCGTGATTGTTTCCAACACAGTCTAGCATGTACGGGGCGAGATAAATTTCAGGGCATGTGAGAATGTCTGGTTGGCTTGCACATGCTGTTTGATGTATTCCTTGTTCACAGCATCCGGGATCTGGGACAATTGCAAAGACACAAAGTAAACCTCTCACAACTGTTTATCGTTCATCATTTCCTAGTTGCTTGTGCACCCGGAAGAGTGACGATCCAAGAAGACCCCCCTGGCCACCTGTCTGTGTCTTGGTCCAATGTGGACCTGGGTGATTACTACGTGGCCTTTGTGAAGAGTGACGACGGCTTGGAAGTTCACTGCAACACATCCCTCCCCCGGTGCGACTTCCCCTCTGAATGTGGCTTCACTTACTTCATCAGCGTTTTTGCCTATAACAGGGCGGGGCAGAGTCCTTTGGGTGATGTGTTCAATTACACCACAGGTAAGTCACACCTGACGCTTGTAAAGGGGGATCCGAGTCCACTACACAGAGCAGTAAAATGGATCACCGGTTACATAGCCCCGCTGGGGGCTACCCTAGGGCCAAGAACGGAAAGTGGATCTCTCCTTTCACATTCTTTCCGGGCTAGGAAGTTTTGGCTCCCTGGACCAAAGCTTAACCAGAATGCAAGGGTTTGGAGTGAAAAGAGGGGAAAGAATGTAGTTGTCCAACCCCGCTCTGAAAAATGGACCCCTCCGCCCAGGTGTTCAGCTCTTTCGTGAGGTGTCCAGGGGATGCAATCCTTATGTCTCAGGAATTCACTCCTTCCCCCAAACCAGGAAACAGATGCAAAGATGCTACCTGGTGTGGAGGGCTTTGCAGAGGGACGCCTGGGTTCAGGCCCTAAGTTGAGCACCTAGTTATTTGTAAACTGGGGACAATTATGTCTACCTTGCAAGTTCCTCTGTATCCCCCACTGCCAAATGGGACAAATAACGGGAAGATGAATATGATAGGTCTTTGCATGAGACAAGGCACAATGCAAGCATTTTTATTATCATCGTTATTACTGTCACTATTTAACCTCCTCCACTAGGCTTGGATCTCCTATGGAACAGGGATGATGTTCTATTTATCTCTTCATCCTCAATGCTTGTCATAGTGTGATTGGCTCGATATGGGAGATGCTCAATTTTTGAAGGATGAATGGAGTGAGTGACTTAAAACCAGTCAACTATATTTGCAGATAAGAATACTCCAATATCATTATGTAGAAAGCAATGCTAGCTGGATTGTAGTACATGTTACCAAGGTGAGGGGATCAAGTCATCGCTGCCTTGGAATTTGGAGAAAGAGGCCTCCAGAGTGCGGGACCGTCTTCCAGAGGGAGTGACCTTGAACTGGATCTTTAAGGACAGGTGGCAGGCGGGAGGGGCAAGAGCATTCCAGAGACACTCCAAGCTGAGTTAGACACGGGTCAGAATTTGTCCGTGAGTTAGTGTAGGGTCTCTTCTAAAACCTGCTCATAGGGTGCTGCCGCCTGCCCTCCTCCGCCCCCAGCTTTATCTGTTTCAGAGCCTGGAGAGGCCGATAGGATGGAGCAGCTGGACAGAGACTGGTTTGTCGGACAGAAGAGGGGAATGGCATTCCAGCAGAGGGCTCGGCGGTCTTGGAGGCACAGGGAAATGAGAGCCTGTGTGTGGTGGGGCGTCGAGGAGCCTGGGAGGCAGGGGGCCCAGGGAGGTGCAGCTGAACAGCAGACTGGGTACAGCTCATCATGAACTTGAATGCCAGGCTTAGAGGGTTCATCCTCCGTGTAGCAGGTCTTCGGCCCCATTCGGAGCTGGAAGGTCTAGGAGGGTCTTGCAATAATTGAGGGCAGAGACAGCGTCCTGCACAGGGAGGTCAGGGTCTCCTCCTGTGCTGACCTCCACCCCCTCTCCGTGTCTGCTCCCAGCTCCCTGTTGTCCTAGCGACATTAACCCCGTGCTGGTGTCCAGCGACCGAGTGGAGATGGTCTGGTCTCCCGTCCGGGGTGCCGAACTTTATGAGACCAGGGCTGCCGACGGGTTCAACGTGGTGGAGTGCAACGACACGGCCCCCGCGTGTACCCTCTCTGCCCTGGAGTGCGACACCAAGTACAACATCACAGTGTATTCCTTCAGCGAGGCCCGGGGCAGCAATACCTCCTGTGCTTCCCGACTCATCACCACCGGTAAGATCCGCTAAGCTTCCATTCGCTGACCCCACCCGCCCCAGCTGTGTGCCCCAGGGTGGGCCTGCAGCAAGAACCACAGGCATGCAAACTCCCGCTCCCGCTCCTGTGGGACCATTGGGGCTCGTCTTACTAAGGGGAGGCTGAGAGAGGGTGGAAGAGGGGAATTGGGGAAAAAGAAAACGAAAGAGGAGACCCTGGGGATGGTGGAAGGTTTTGCCTGTCAGCCATTCACTTCCCCTACCTTTGGGGGTCCTGCCTGTGTTCCCACCATGAAGGTTCAGACCACACATTTTTGTCTCAATTACTTTTTTTAAACTAGGCTTTTATCGATTACAGAGAGGAAGTGAGAGGGAGAGATAGAAACATCATCGATCAGCTGCCTCCTGCATGCCCTCTGCTGGGGATCAAGCCCACAACCTGGGCATGACAGGGAATCAAACCCTGACCTCCCGGCTCATGGGTCAACGCTCAACCACTGAGCCACACCAGCCAAGCTCAATTACTTTTGCTTTTGGAGTCCAAAACGTAGCATTTCCCAGTTAGTCGGATGCTCTAGGAAACCCCAAACCATCTGTCCATGGCGCCAGGGTTTCCACACAAAGACCATGAATGTGGCCTGCACGCGGGGGAGGGGGGGGGGCCTGGAAGGGACACTGATCTCATTGGGGGGAGAGAGTCAGTTTTAGAGCAAATGGCACAGGGGAGGGGATGTTTTCGACTCTCACTGTTTCAGCGAATAACCTGAACTCTCTCAGCTCCTTGCAGTCCCGAAATACAAAGCATTTCGAAGGACACCTTCTCCGCGATCCATGTGCACTGGAGAGCCCGGAACCAGGGCGCCACCTACACCGTGACGGCGCGGGGAGAGGAGGGGCTGTATCGGTGCAGCAGCTCGGGCCAGGCCTGTGCCCTGGGTGGCCTGCCCTGCGGCTCCCTGTTCTCCGT
>NW_005354632.1:5355868-5358114 GCF_000412655.1 Myotis brandtii | reverse complement strand
GCCCTGCGGCTCCCTGTTCTCCGTCACCGCGGTGGCCGAGACGCAGGCGGGACGGAGCCTGCCCAGCTACAGTGTCCCCCTGGAGACAGGTACGTGGCCGCCACCAGCCTGCACCCCATCCGGTGGGGTCCTGAGGAACTGTTTGAAGACAGGAACTATTTCACTTGATCTACCCAACGTGGGATAGAGACACATGAAACTCAGAGGCCTTTCCAAGAGCCCCAGTCTTGCCCTGGCTGGGTAGCTCAGTGGGTTGGAGCGTCGTCCCAATATGCCAAGGTTGTGGGTTCAATCCCCTGTCAGGGCCCAGACAGGAATCAATCAGTGAATGCATAGATAAGTGGATCAACAAGCTCATGTCTCTCTCTCTCTCTCTCTCCCTCTCTTTCTTCCTTTCTCTCTTTCTAATTAATTTAAAAAGCCCCAGTCTTATGAAGCTTTCACCATTTGAACACAGGCTCTATAAAAGCATCAGAGACTCTAATATACTCATGCATTGACATCAAAGGGGGATACGTTGACTACAAGAACATTTATTTGAAGTTCTATTCCCCCGTGACACAGTCTACCAAAACAACTAACACGTGACCGAATGAGCTGGGTTATTTACCTCTTTGGCTCAGCCCTTTTGAGTCTTTGTCTAAAGAGTGCTTTCCGAGATTGCGTTTCCTAACATGTAAAGGTGGGGAATGGCTTCCTTGAGTGGTTGTGAATATTAATTAATTCTGCAAAGCTCTCCACATGGTACCTGGTGCACAGTACTAGTAAGAGCTGGATGAGAGGAAGCTGTTATTACTTGTTAGTGTTGTGTGTGAGCAAAATTTAGCAAGTTACTTAAAGCCTTGGACATTATTTTCTCTTATATACAACGACCGATGGCACTTTGGATTATAAAAAGTTGAAACGTAAAAAGCTGTGGAATAGAGACAATGCCAAGTACACAGGGACGTTTCCAGACATTTCTATATTCTATATAATGGGTCCCTAAAAAATTGAGACTTGGCTGTGGTATTCTTAGATTGTTAGGACTATTTCAAGCTTTTATATCCGTTATAGCCTATGAAATGCATGATAAATGAAAAATACATTTAATTACAAATGCTCTGAAATGTTATATTGGGAGGAGGGGTGTAGGCAGCTGCTGCTGTGAAATTTGCAACTGGAATTGTTAAAGCTGCGGGACAACGAAGCGTTTTCTTATCCTGAAAAAAAATGGGGGGCACCTCGTCTTACCCACAGCCAGTTAATGCATCGTGTTCTTGGGGGAAGCACCCACTATATATATTCGGTTGATGTTAAATGATGCATCAGAGGACATGAGATTTTGCTTGACAAAAGGAAATTTTCATGACATGAAGGTTTGAGGAATGTAGGCTATTGAACAAAACACAGGCCGAACACCATTCTTGGTCATTTTTCACAAATAATGACCGTTCTATTCTCTTTTTCCTCATGTAAGTGCCCTGCTGTCCAGCCGGCCTGACGGTGACTCAGGTCACCCAATCAGTGGTCAACGTGAGCTGGACCGTTGGGACCGGGGCCCTCACCTACGTGACCGTCCTGGCGTCCCGCACTGGACAGTCTCAGTGTCGCACCCATCAAAACCACTGCCTCCTGGGATGCATCACATGTGGCGTCAATTACACAGTGGCCTTAAAAGCGATCAGCGCCACCGGGCTGACTGCAGACTGCGCCTACCAACGCTACGCCTCTAGTAAGTGGATCCTCAACCCAGCTCTACTGCATCCATAAGGGCCTTGACTGTCCATCTTAAGTCCAGGCGTAAGGCCTTCCTTCTCACATAGAAAGATGCCGTTTCTCCTGGGAAAGAGCTCCATGATCAGCTAATGGTATCTGCCACAGGGCCTGGGACAGGAGAGTTGAAATATGATTTTGCCAGCCCAGGGGTCGGAGAACAGGTCTGCAGCTAGGAGTCTAACGACATGGCTTCGGATAAGCTGTGCTGCCTTATCTTCCCTGGTTCTGTTTCCGCATTGGGAAGAGGAATGGGAATAGTCAGAACAAGAAAGCATATATAACGGGCTACAAATACGTAAGGTGGTTTATACCGTCTTCTGGCCCGTTACTTTTCCTTAGATTTGCTGCCTGAGTTCTCACCCTGATATCTACTTCTGGGAATATGGCCCTTTGCTTAGCTTCACACTCCCTCCCCCCAACCCCAATTTTTTTTTTTAAATATATTTTATTGATTGTTTACAGAGAGGAAGGGAGAGGGATAGAGAGTT
>NW_005354632.1:5354117-5355334 GCF_000412655.1 Myotis brandtii | reverse complement strand
CTCTGAAATCAATAAAAATATTTTTTTAAAAAGAAGAAGAAATCCAATGAGCCTGATTATCTATAACTGAATTTTTCTTATTATTATACAACAACATCTTTATTTCAGTTACCGAGGAATCCACCCTTTGGTGCCCTGCTTGACACCCGATGTGTGATCCGCTCAAGGCATTTGGAAAAGAGAAAAAAAGTGCCTCGTTGGCTGGCCCGGGTGAAGTGTGACCCGCAGAGCTGGTCACAGAGCTGGTCACCTGCCTGTGGTGTGAGCGACTGCTCCTCTGGCATCGCTCCTTTCAGTACAATAGGTCTTTTCAGTTAGAGCTGACGGCAGCCAATGATATTTAAATCCAATCCCACGAAAAGCATCTGAAACTGGGGCAGGAAGAAGGCTCTTGACAAGGGGTCTGTGCCTTTGCCTCATAACTTTTGACTCATCTACACCACGTATCGGCCAGGTGTGACTTTTGGACTCACCATCGCTCCCTCTTAAAAATCCACGCCCCTGGTGATGGAAAAAAGAAAAGAAAAAAAAAATACACACACGTGGATTTCTCCCCTTTTCTTTTTTACAGTTTAGTGCATTTACTTAACTTGTTTTTACACATAGATTTCTAACCACGTGGCCCACCGTGGGAAGAACTGAGTACCTCTTCAAATCTTGCTCTCAGCACATACCCCTTAGCATAAGTTACTGGTATTGTTTCCCCACAGCAATAAAGGCCACGTTTGTGCGACGGGGGAATAAGCGATTTGTGTGTGTTTCTTTGTTGTCCTTCAGGTGCCTGCTGCCCGCTGGGCGTGAAGCTGTACAGGCTGGGCCCTAACGGCATCCGGGTCGACTGGCGAGCCGCCAGGGGCTCCGCCAACTACAGCACTGACCTCTATGGCTCCAAAGGCATTTTCACCTGCTCCCCAAGCGCCGGCCTCAGTTTCTGTGACGTCACGGAGATACCCTGCGGGGACGTGTATACCGTGATGGTCTCACCGGTGGCTGAGACAGGACTGAAGCTCACCTTCTGTCCAAAAAAAATATACTCAGGTAGAGCAAGTTATGAGTCTACTTAAATCGAACCCGCCACACAATCTATGAATGGAGACTCAGGGCCACTCACACTTACCTGTGGGAAAGAAGGTCAAAGAGGGGACGATGCCCTGGCCGGCGTGGCTCAGTTGGTTGAGCATCGACCCATGAACCAGGAGGTCACGGTTCGATTCCCC
>NW_005354632.1:5346591-5353923 GCF_000412655.1 Myotis brandtii | reverse complement strand
TCTCTCTCTCTCTCTCTCTTCCTTCCTCTCTCTGTAAAATACATTTAAAAACATAATTAAAAAGAGGGCGTGACATTTCCACGTCCTGCAGGCAGATTCTGGCACCTGGGGACCCCCGGCTTCTTGGGAATTGTGATGTCTCATTATTATTTGATCTGGAGACGCTCCATCTCCCCTCCTCCTCTCTCCTTCAGGAAAAGGACCGGATGTTCGCTGCTTAAATAGTAGAGGCGATTTTTAAATGAGTTTCTGCTTTCAGATTTTTTAACACAGTCTTAAGAGAGAACGATAGACGCCCTGGAACGTTGAAAATTAAGACACTTTAACTTTTACTTGTACAGATTCAGTCTGGTGACTGAGGAAGAGTTGGGGGATCAGAAAAAAACGAATTCATAAATCCTAAGCTGGGCTTGGCAGGATGTGATCACAATCAGAACAGTTCCCTGCCCTGTGTTCCAGCCCCTCCCTCCCGCTACCGTGCCCAGGCGTGCTCATATATCTTTCATAAACTTCTAAATAAAAGAAAAGAGATGAGGAAGCCTTCGAACACAGGAAGAGGAGTCAATATTGGCTCAGAGATCTTCGCTGAGAAGCGGAATCTGAAAGGTCCAATTCCGTGGAGGTGACAGGAAGGTTCGGGAGGGCTCCGGAGACGGAGCCCGGCCAGTCCCTCTGCGGGGGTGTCCCCCTGCCCTTGGCTGTCATGCTACGATTCCCTATTTTTTCATTATCTTGTCCACAGGACGTGCTGGCCCAAAGCACGTCCCTCCGGGAAGTGACAGGATTAGGTTGCTGGGGTGGGGATGCGCTCTGAGGAAATAGAGCTTCCAGCTCATAACAGGATTTCATTATCTCTTAGTGGTGTTTTACAGTCTGTTAAGCGTTTTATTTTGTTGTTAATCCTCACCGGAGGATATTTTTCCATTAATTTTTGAGAGAGTAGGGTGAGGGGGGAGAGTCAAACAGAGAGAGCCAGGGATGTGAGAAGACACATCGATGGCTGCCTCCTAGACATGCCCCGACCGGGGCTGGGACCGAGCCTGCAACTGAGGTACGTGCCCTTGACCAGAACTGAAGCCGGGACCCTTCAGTCCTCTGGCTGACGCTTTCTCCACTGAACCAAACTGGCTAGGGCTCTACCAAGTGTTTTAAAATGTATCGAGTGTTTTCACATTCAATATCTCACTGAATGCTCTTACCCTAGTTAAAACCATGGATGGGGGACATTTTTTGGTGGTGTTTTTAGAGTTTTTTGTGTTGTTTTTTTTCCTTCTTCAGTAATGACGATGCGTTACTCTGATAATTAGGACAATATTATAAATGATAATAATGACTAATAGTTATTGACTATGTGTGGCAACTACTATAAGGGTTTAGATGTATTAATTGATTTTTATAATAACCCTATGAAGTTGGCATTCTTCTTACCCCTTACAGGTAAACTGAGGCACAGGGTAGTGAAGTGACTTGCCCGAGGTCAGATTGCTAGTAGTTATCTCCCTCTCCCGTCATCCAAATTGGTTCTCATTTGTTCTTTTTAAAAAATATATATTTTTATTGATTTCAGAGAGGAAGGGAGAGGGAGAGAGAGATAGAAACATCAATGATAAGAATCATTGATCAGCTGCCTCCTATATGCTCCCCCCTCCCCCCAATGGGGATCTAGCCCACAACCCAGGCGTGTGCCTAGACTGGGAATTGAACCTCCAGGTTCACAGGTCAATGTTCAACCACTGAGCCACGCCCACTGGGCTCTCATTCATTCTTTGGTTTACTTTCCCTTTATTCTTTCTTAAGTTGTATCACCTTAAACATATCAATAAGTATATTTGAAATGCCGTGTTTTTATTTATTGCAGTCACCTGCTCTGGAAGTACACTTGGAATGGGTAAGTCATTTTTCTCGTGGATGAAACGGAAGGGGACTTTCTTGTTGCATTTTAGGGCGACAATGAAGTCAGGATCAAAGCTGACTCTTCAATTAATCAGGGAGACAAATGCTAGGGTGTCTGCTTCCGGTTTGCATGGGTGGATATGCCCGGGGGAGGGAAAGGGGTGCTGAGAGGGAGACTGGGGTAAGATAACGCTCACTGCCTCTTTGGATGTGCTCTGGGCTGACCCCGTTGAGGCTATTCTGGGCGCCCCATGGAGGCCACCGTTGGGCCAGGCCGCGGAGATGACCACACCGAGCCGGTGCCAACCCCCCAGTCAGTGGCATGTGCTGCTTCAGGAGAAATGCTTGCCATGCTCTTTTAGGGGCGGCTTGGTTTGGGGCCTTGGGACCCCTGTCCCCAAGGAGTGATATAAACCCAGACCGCAGACAGGACTTGCGTGCACGTACACATATGCCCAGTCGGACATGGCTGATTTCAGAGCATGTGAGTGGAAATGAGGCCTTCCCACTAGCAAGCCCCACCTGCCTGCCCCCAGTCTGGGCCAGCTTCCCATCCGACACCCGTCCACGGGAGGGATCAGGGCTGAGTCTCTCCCCGTCACCTGTTCTCTGCTTCCGCTCCCAGCCCAGTGCTCCTCTGAGCTCAGCAGGACACCCGTGGCTATTCTGGGCGCCCCATGGAGGCCACCTTTGGGCCAGGCCGCGGAGATGACCACCCCGAGCCGTGTGTGCCAACCCAGTCAGTGGCATGTGCTGCTTCAGGAGAAATGCTTGCCATGCTCTTTTAGGGGCGGCTTGGTTTGGGGCCTTGGGACCCCTGTCCCCAAGGAGTAATATAAACCCAGACCGCAGACAGGACTTGCGTGCACCTACACATATGCCCAGTCGGACATGGCTGACTTCAGAGCATGTGAGTGGAAATGAGGCCTTCCCACCAGCAAGCCCCACCTGCCTGCCCCCAGTCTGGGCCAGCTTCCCATCCGACACCCGTCCACGGGCAGGGATCAGGGCTGAGTCTCTCCCCGTTACCTGCTCTCTGCTTCCGCTCCCAGCCCAGTGCTCCTCTGACCTCAGCAGGACACCCGTGAGTCTGAAACAAGCCCAATCCCTATGAATGTTTAAAGGGTTTCTGTTTCCAGTGGCTGCAAGGAAACAGGCCTAACTTATTAAAAAACCAACTGTGAAAAACTTCTAAATTATTAAAAAACGACTTTTAAAGAACTCCCAAGGTACGAATGACCTAGTCTTCAGGGAAATGTATATGGGCCTAGGTCTGCATTCTTGGAAACTATTTCCATTATTACACTTTGTTTTGTTGTTGTTGTTGTTAATCCTCACTTGAGGATTTTTCCATTGTTTTTTTAAAGGAAGTGGAAGGGAGGGAAGAGGGGAGAGAGAGACAGAGAGAAAGCGAGAGACAGACATATACACACACACACATCGATGTGAGAGAGAAACATCATCGATCGGTTGCCTCTCATACATTCTCCTGACCGGTAATGGAACTCGCAAACTAGGTCTGTGCCCTGACCTGGAATTGAGACTGCAGCCTTTTGGTGTATGGGATGATGCTCCAACCAACTGAGCCACCAGGCCAGGGCTCAACAGCATAATTGCATTTTTTTTAAAAGACAGAGCTGGGTTCAAATCCTGCCCCTATCACTTGCCCTTAGGCAAGTTGCTTCAGTGCTCTCTCAGCCTAGGTTTCCTCACCTGAAAACTGGAATAAATCATCACCGTATATATAAGATGTTGTGAGGATGAAATGAGATGTAAATAGTTGGACATAAGACCCATAGCAAGTACTGAACAAATGGTAGTTACGATTAACTCAGGGTCCACTTAAGCTCCTATCACACTCTGTTATGTGTCATTTAACGTGCGACTTCTAAGATATTTGCATTTTAACTGTGGTCCTCATGATACTTTTGTCGGTTCTCCAACCGTGGCCCCAGGGCCAACAGCATGAGCAGCATCTGGGACCTTCTTAGAGGTGCGATTTCCAGGTTCCACCATAGACCTACTGAACCGGGATTTCTGAGAGTGGGGCCCAGCGAGCTTTGTGTTAAGGAGCCTGCCGAGTGACTCTAGGGCGCGCTCAGGTTTGAGAACCAAGGTCTAATTCAAGGAGGCTGCTCTGATGCTGGAAATGTGATGCGGGTGGGAGGGCGAGGCAGACCATCCATTCGAGGAGACAGGCTTTAACCCGAGGTAGACTGCAGCGCCGTGCCTGCCATCACTCTGCGCCTCCTTCTTCAGCTTCCAGCTGTTTCACTGCGTCCTACACATTCCAGGGAACTCTGGGGTCGGGGGGAGGGTGGGAGGGGGGCGTTTCCTCTTCACAACTCCCTGGGCAATTGGTTTACGAGTTCTCTACACAATGTTCTCCCTGAACCATTGAAATTGTGGAGCTCCCTGAGCACAGAGCAGGTGGCCTGGAGTGGAGAGGGAGGTTCTTCCCTCTGGGTTTGCAGTCTGAGCTCAGAGAAGCTCTTCTCTGGGAGCGTGCATTTCAGGAAACAGGACCCAGACCCCCTGGTTAGTTACACTCCGCTAGTCGGTTTCTTCTTTTCCCTTTGAACAGTTCAGACTCTTAATTGCCGGTTCCTCCTCCCTGTGAAATAGCATTTCAGATCAAAACACTAATCTAACCCTCAGAGACGTTGGAGGGCTTTTTAATGTAAGAAAATGTCTGCCTATGTCATGCACCGTGTGGCTTCTCCCCTCCCTTGTCGCTCTCAGTGATTTACAGAGGGAAGAGAAATGCAGAGTGACCGAGCGAGGCGCAATGACAACGGAGGCTTGACCTAGTGAGTAATTGGAATCGACATGGTGTGATTCAAAGGCAAAGTGTTTTGTCTTTGTCTTTCAAAGTTCTCCCCTCTTATGTTTTGCAGGGTTGTCTCAAACGTTAGTGTGACTAGAGATGGACAAGCTCCATTAGCCTACACAATGCATCTAGCACAGGACTAGCTCTTTAGAAGAACAACTCTGACCCCGGAAGGCGAGGTCAGGATCCTGGCCGGTGTTGCTCAGTGGTTGAGTGTCAGCCTATGAACCAGGAGGTCACGGTTCCATTCCCTATCAGGGCACATGCCCGGGTTGCAGGCTCCATCCCCAGTAGGGAGCGTGCAGAGGCGGCTGATCAATGACTCTCTCTCATCATTGATGTTTCTCTCTCTCTCCCTTCCTCTTTGAAATCAATATATTAAAAAAAATAAAAGAAAAGATGTGCTGCGGAGAGGACTGGGGAGAGATATAGACCCAGCAAGTCCTCTGGAAGGCTGCCAGCGTGAGCCGTGCCCTGGGCAAGCCCTGGACACATGAAAGGTCTATTAAGAGATTTCTTCTGAGATTTCACATCCAGACACGCCACGGCCGCAGCCCATCTGTTTCATCGACACCAGCCCTGGCCATGTAGCCCTTTAACCATTCAAGGGCTGGAAAGGTTCACTCCCAGAGAACGCGACATCAGGCCACATACAGAGACTCCGCTCATCCCCAAGCAAACCACCCGGACTTCGGGACTTCGGGCCGGCAGCACTGCCAGGCCCACCTGTCCTGCCCAGCGGCTTGCAGGGCGGGCCAAGCCACAGCGACGGCTGTGGGACCTCTGCTGGAGTGCCTGGGAGAGCGGAGTTGTTGGCCAGTTTCTGGAAGGATCGCAGCCATGCTTGTGAGTGTGCAAACACTTCGGATGGAGAGACAGCCGGGGCAGGGCCTCAAACTGTGGCAGACTGACATATGTGTACCTTTTGGGGGAAGGACCATCAATCTTGTTGGCTGTATCCCCCTCTCACACTGTAGCCGTTTTTTCCATCTCTGGAGAGGAAAGGCAATGATTATATGTAATATAAAGCTGTTGTACCTGGAAAAATGTGTGTTCTTTGAATGCCAGTAGCCTTCATATAAAATAGTACTATAGTAACACACACACAACTAAAGTGGCCACATAGAGAAGAGGGCTGGGTTTAGTTCACGTTTGTTCCAGTGAATGAATGGGACTGGGACAGGTGCGTCCACATCACTTGGGGAACTCATTAGTTAACACACATTCCCGGGTACCACCCCTGGTGACTCTAACTCAATAGATCTGGGACTAGGCCTGAGAATCTGTGTTCATGACAAACTCACCACGTGATTCTGACATGTGGCCAGGTTTGGGGATCTTAAAAGGCTTGCCTTTGCCAGCTCTTCTTTGAAGCAAATTTCAGTGGTGGGAGGCTGAGAAGTGTTCAAAAATAACTGAGGCTTAGCATAAAGTGACTCCATTTTGGGCGGTTTGTGTTGTTTTTAACAATGCCATATGCTGGGCTTGAACCCATATTATGGCTGATTCTATATTTCATTTTCAACTCTTCTAAAAAGCAAAAACTGCAGGTTATCTTACAGACTGCTCTATTTCTAACTTTCTGTTTAACTCGAGCCTGGTCTTTTTCCCACTCCACCACTGGCTGTGCATCCCCAACTAAGTGACTTAACTTCAGTAAGCCTCAGTTTCCTTGGTAAGAGATGCTGTGAAGGTCAATGAGCTAATCTACTTACCACGGGTTCCTGGCATATAGTAAGCCCTCAGTAAACATTAACTATTATTAGTAGTAACAATTTCCACTTCCCTATGTGACCAACTTGAATTAAGGCCTTTGCAAATCTCTGTAGGAAAGCCTACTTTTTCTGCCAGTGTGTGCGATGGTGATGTCACAGTTGGGCCGCAGAAACTGCAGAAACTGATCTAATTCATGACCAATTGCTTTGAATTTCAAGTCTCAAAAGAATTATCTCAAGAAACACACCTCTGCCTAGACTTTCTAAGTCTGAGCACCGATGATCTCCTCTGGGAATCAGCTTTCAACAGTAATTCCCGTCTTTGGGATCCGAAAGTATTGATAGCTTCTCCCATACAATTTGGCACATGAATTTGTGTTTAGCAAATAAATAATCATTGTTTTATTGGTTCATTTATGTATAGCATCATCATTAAAGCATTTGCTTTTGAAACCAACTTTTGACTACTTTCAGCATTCCAGGAATTGAGCGCTATAATGTGACTATAAGTTCTTCAGGAGTGGGTTTAGTTCTGGGCACACAGGAGCACAGGAGGTCACCTCATAGTTCTACACCATTATTCTGTCCTTGAAAATGGCATAAAATCAACTTTTGGAGGGGGGTACATTTTCCGTTCGGTTGTTGAAGTGGCTACTGAGTGAAGTCTATTACGAGTCGTTTCGCGAAGGGAAGAATTCTTTGGAAAGCGAAGAATCCCCCCTTCTTCTTGTCTAGCACCCACGAATTCGAAAATCTCTTAGGTGCTGTCAGCTGACAATCTGTCGGCACGTTTTGTTTTGCTTCTGACGTCACGCGAGGTTGACGTGACCCCGCCTCCCGCTAGGGGGCGCGCGACTGCCCGCGGAGCTTCCACCCGCACTGCGCAGCCTCCGT
>NW_005354632.1:5338355-5346076 GCF_000412655.1 Myotis brandtii | reverse complement strand
GAGCCATCCCGAGGGCTGTCACCGCAGCCTCCCCACTGGGCTGTGGGGAAGGGGGGGGACCGCAGGCGGGAAGACCCCCGTGCTCGGCGTGGCCGGGGGCAGAGCCGGGCCCCGCCTGGGAAGGAGGAGCACAGAGCACGGAGGACTGGGTTCTAGTCCTGGGGCTCCGCGGATTTCCCTGTGTGCAAGGAAGCTCCACCCCAGTGCCCGGCCTTGTGCTTCACATCCCAGGGAGTAAAAACAAGCGTAAAAACAAGAAAAAAGTTACCAAAACATCTTTTGAGAAATTGGATCATTGTAAGGTTGCATTTTGTTTTTTTTTTCAAGATGTACGAGGCTGGCCTTGAAGATGTGGTAATGTCTTAAGATTGCAAGGGCAGTTAAATATATTTATATGACACAGGGTGATGAATTGTGTTGCATAAGTAACTTCCAAGCTATAGAATGGCCCTTAGCATCAGCATTTTTTTAAAAGGAAAAAAAAAGGTTAATGATAGTAATTTCAGCCTTGATAGCGTGGAAAGGGGGCAAGAGAGGGAGCGTGTAGAGGTAACAGAGGTTCCATCTAGTGCTGTTAGCATGAGGTGGCACCGGGGTGTCCGATGGAGTGTAAGATAAAGAACACAGGAGACTGATGGGAGGAAAGAGGGGTAATAGTTTAAAAATCCCTTAGGATTTTTAAAAAAATATATTTTTATTGATTTCAGAAAGGAAGGGAGAGGCAGAGAGAGATGGAAACATCAATGATGAGAGACAACATCAATGATGAGAGACAATAATTGATCGCTGCCTCCCACACGCCCCCACCACTGGGGATGGAGTCTGCAACCCAGGCATGCCCCTGACCGGAAGGGCTGTCACCGCAGCCTCCCCACTGGGCTGTGGGGAAGGGGGGGGACCGCAGGCGGGAAGACCCCCGTGCTCGGCGTGGCCGGGGGCAGAGCCGGGCCCCGCCTGGGAAGGAGGAGCACAGAGCACGGAGGACTGGGTTCTAGTCCTGGGGCTCCGCGGATTTCCCTGTGTGCAAGGAAGCTCCACCCCAGTGCCCGGCCTTGTGCTTCACATCCCAGGGAGTAAAAACAAGCGTAAAAACAAGAAAAAAGTTACCAAAACATCTTTTGAGAAATTGGATCATTGTAAGGTTGCATTTTGTTTTTTTTCCAAGATGTAGGAGGCTGGCCTTGAAGATGTGGTAATGTCTTAAGATTGCAAGGGCAGTTAAATATATTTATATGACACAGGGTGATGAATTGTGTTGCATAAGTAACTTCCAAGCTATAGAATGGCCCTTAGCATCAGCATTTTTTAAAAAGGAAAAAAAAAGGTTAATGATAGTAATTTCAGCCTTGATAGCGTGGAAAGGGGGCCAGAGAGGGAGCGTGTAGAGGTAACAGAGGTTCCATCTAGTGCTGTTAGCATGAGGTGGCACCGGGGTGTCCGATGGAGTGTAAGATAAAGAACACAGGAGACTGATGGGAGGAAAGAGGGGTAATAGTTTAAAAATCCCTTAGGATTTTTAAAAAAATATATTTTTATTGATTTCAGAAAGGAAGGGAGAGGCAGAGAGAGATGGAAACATCAATGATGAGAGACAACATCAATGATGAGAGACAATAATTGATCGCTGCCTCCCACACGCCCCCACCACTGGGGATGGAGTCTGCAACCCAGGCATGCCCCTGACCGGAAATTGAACCCGGGACCCTTCAGTCCAAAGGCCGATGCTCTATCTACTGAGCCAAACTGGGTAGGGCCCTTAGGATCTTTTTTTTAAAAATGTGTTTTTATTGATTTTAGATAGAGAAACATTGATGTGAGAGAGAAACATCCATCCGTTGCTTCCTGTACCCGACCCGGGGATTGAACCTTCAACCTGGGCATGTGCCCTGACCTGACGTTTGAACCGGCGACCTTTCAGTGCACGGGAGGACGCTCAACCAAGTGATCCAGGCTGGCCAGGGCAGTTCTTAGAGTCTTGGTGTAAATAGAAACATAACCGGAAATTCAAGATGATGTTCATTCAACATTTAGGGAGGAGAGAGAGAGAGAGAGAAGGGGATGCCTGTGAGGTCTCTTAGTAAAAGGTGACAGAGTCTGAAGAAATGATGAAGGAATCTCCTTAGAGGTAGGAGAATCATACATTTGACGGGGAAAAGGTTTTGCTAGTTTGAAGATAGTACAGTTAGGTATAGAAAGCTAAATAGCCTTCAGTTTACCCACAAACTGGGAGAAGGGAACAAGGTTTTGAACAATTACTCTGTGCCAGGCACTCTTATATTAAAACTTAATAAATTTTAATCTCTGATTCACAGCTGTTATCATAGCTGCACTATACAAAATAGTCAAAAGTCAAAACAACCCAAATGTCCATAGAAAAATAACATGTGATGATATGGTCACACAATGGAATATCATTAGGTAATAAAAAGGGCTGGGGGGGGGGGGAGAGAGAAACATCGATGTGAAAGAGAAACATTAATCGATTATTTCCATAGGCGCCCCAACTGGGATTGAACCTGATTTCGGGGTCCTCTGGCTCTCAGACTGCCAGAGCACCCCATACGCAGAAACTGTTCTCGGCAGGGGGGGGTGCTCCAACCCACTGAGCAACACCAGCCAGGGATTTTTAAAAAATACATTTTATTGATTTTTTACAGAGAGGAAGGGGGAGTGATAGAGAGTTAGAAACATCGAGAGGGAAACATCGATCAGCTGCCTCCTGCACACTTCCCACTGGGGATGTGCCGGCAACCAAGGTACATGCCCTTGACTGGAATTGAACCTGGGACCTTTCAGTCCGCAGGCCGACGCTCTATCCACTGAGCCAAACCGGTCAGGGCTATACAGGGATTTTTGACTCCATGGAGGTGGTGCCACTAACTCCCTGAGTTGTTCAAAAGTCAACTGTATATGGTATGCAAATTATGTCAGTAAAGCTATTTAAAAAACAAAGAAACCTGATACAGCTATTATAGAAGTAGTTTTCACACCCTATATTAGTTTTGAAAACCATTGCAAGGAACATATTAATAACTAGAGGCCCGATGCTTGAAATTCGTGCAAGAGTAGGTCTTCGCAGCCGTGGCTGCATGGATCCCTCCCTCGCAGCCTTGATCCTGCGCCTGCAGCCCTGGCTTTGCCTGGTCTAATTAGCATATTACGATTTTATTATTATAGATTATTATAAATCAAGACTGAATATTTGTATCATAATGTGATACATGTTCTTGAAAATTGTAATCAATAGTACATAGGAAGAATAAACTTAGCCAGTTTTTAAAAAAATTCTCCTTTTTTTAATTTATTAATTTTTTTGTTAATCCTGATCTGAGGAGATTTTTCCATTTGATTTTTAGAGGGAGTAGAAGGGAGGGGGAGAGACAAAGAGAGAAACATCAATGTGAGAGAGACACATAGATTGGTTGCCTCCTGCATGTGCCCTGACCTGCAACCAGGTCTGTGCCCTTGGACTGGAATGGAACTGGCTGGGCCACCGACCCAGTTTTGATTGTCAGATGTAATGTAGCAATGGACTAGTTAGGGATTTTCCTATGGGTTTTTTTTTGTTTTGTTTTCATTTTGTTTGGGATTTAAGTAAACAGGGAAAAACAAATTAGATAACACTTTCAGAAATATTTTCCAGATGTTTATGTACTTAAATGTGTTAGCCTTTTTTATTATTCTCTTATTCTCAAAAGTTTAAAAATATAGTTTCAATGTTACCATATAGGTTAGGTGTTAAAAGATAACTGCATTTTTACATAGAGTTTAACATGTATATATGCTTTCTATGTAGCTTAACAGAATTTCATACTGGATATTTTCCCAGCCATCTTGGACTTTTTGAATAGTTATCCTATTATTATATTTCTAACTGTTGGTTAAGATTCCTACTTTTTTTTTTTCCCCAGAAATAAAAGCAACAGTGTTTGATGACTGCAAGAAAGAAGACGAATGGAAGGTAGAATTTGCATATTTTATTGCCCTTATATATTGTCCTTACTAAACTTCCATCAGCTATAGAGTCTGGAACCACTTGGTTCAAATCTTAGTTTCACTTAATAGCTGTGGCTTCTTGGGCAAATTACTTGATCTCTCCATGCCCCTGTTTCCTTGTCTATAAAATGGGGATGGTAGTACCTCATAGAGTAGTTGTTAATATTAAAATGAATTAATCCATGTAAAATGCTTAGAACAGTGCCTGGAACAATTATTCTTCAAGTGGCATTTTATAATTTTAGGAAAACTTGTTAAACATAACATACATTTAAATTGAACGTTCTCTGCTTCAGAGTGGAAAATTTCCATTTGCTCACTTTGTATATAATAATACATGTATATATAAAGACACAGTCTCTAGGTCATGCTTGTTAAAAGATGAGTTGAGATCATTTTGCCTACTGTCCTCATTTTAATTTTATGTTGTAAAAGGATTATAAGTTTGAATATGTTTAATGGATTAAATTATTTTGTGTGAATTTTTAGCAATCAAATGCTTATACTATTTTTTCATTTATATTCAATTTAAGATAATGCTTTTAGATGAATTTACCACTAAGCTTTTGGCATCGTGTTGCAAAATGACAGATCTTCTAGCAGAGGGTATAACTGGTAAGTGTTACCAATACTCATCATGAAAACATTTTTATTGTGATTGGGAAAGTTTGAAGTCTTGATAAATTTTAGTTAGTAATTGTGTTTCTAAGGGGGTTATGGTTTTGTTTTTAATAACTGTAGCCTTAATAATTACACTGGACATTCTTTTCTCTGTGAGTCTTTAACCTCTGTAAGTCAGGTCTTTTTTTTCCTCTCAGCTGAGACATATATTTAAGTGCTTCTAGCCAAGACAAAGTCAGTTGCCCTGTTGAGTGAGTTCTCAAAATTTTCTTTTAAATCCTCATCCCAGGATATATTTATTGATTTTAGAGAGAGGAACGGAGAGAGAGAGAGAAAAGGGGAAACAAACATACAAACAAGCAATCATCACTGTGGGAGAGAAACATTGATCGGTTGCATCCCGCAGGTGTGTTCCAACTTGGGATCAAACCGGTCACCTTTTGGTGTATGAAGCAACGATCCAACCAACTGAGCCACACTGGCCAGGGCAATAATACTTACTTTTTGATATTTATGTATAAAATAATCTTTTATTGTTGGTTACACATTCAGTTTGCAGTCTTTACTACCTTCAGTGGAAAAAGCTCTAAACTAGAAATCAGAAGATGAAAGCCTTGATTTCACTATTGTTGGATAAGTATAATATGGATAAGCCACTTAAGTTTTTTAAGTTCCCAGAGGATATTCTGATGTGCAACTAGAGTGAGAACCATTTGGTAATAAGTGTGAAAGTACTATGAAACTATAGAACCATTTTGCACTGTAAGGAGGTTTTACTGAATTTTTGTAGACTATTACTGTTTCTTACTGTTTGTTCAGTATTGATAGCAGAGGCCTGATGCACAAAATTTATGCAAGGGTAGGCCTTCCTTCCCCTGGCTGCTTGCACTGGCTTCCCTCCGGCTACTGGCCGGCACCCAGGCTTCCCCCTCGATTGATCACCCCCCAGGCCAGTGGCCTGGACCTCCCTCTGCGGGGCGATCATGGGGCGATGGCAGCCCCCCCTCCCCCCACCAATGGCATCACACCAGCCTTGGCTGGCCTGGCAGCGGTGCGTGTCATAGCGTGGTCATCTGGGTGGTCATTCCGCTGTTTGGTTGATTTGCATATTAGCTTTTATTATAGATATTTTTCAATGAAAGGATTCTGTGGCCAAGTAAGTTTGGGAAATAGCCTTAAACAAAGCTAAACAAGTTTCTTTAGGACTTTTTGGAGTTTTTTATATGCCGCCGGGTACAGGTACAGTATTCAGTTTTCTAAACTTATTTGGCCACAGAAAGCTTTTGTTGAAGAGCATTTTGTAGGACTGTATACCATGGAGCACATTCCTCTGGACCAGCCGTGGGCAAACTACGGCCCGTTTGAAATGAATAAAACTAAAAAAAAAGACCGTACCCTTTTATGTAATGATGTTTACTTTGAATTTATATTAGTTCACACAAACACTCCATCCATGCTTTTGTTCCGGCCCTCCGGTCCAGTTTAAGAACCCATTGTGGCCCTCAAGTCAAAAAGTTTGCCCACCCCTGCTCTGGACTGTCCTCCAGAGTTCCCTAGGTTTACTGTGTTTTTTTGTTTTTGTTTTTATACTTTATAATACTAATGTATGGTTTTAAAAGAATAAGAGTTAATTTGGGAATTATTTAAAGTATATATAGAACTATAGTTAAAAACTGGGGCTCTGGAGCTGGACAGGTCTGCGTGGGAATTCTGTCTGTTCGCCTTTCTGTCTGTGTCACTTGGACAAGTTACTTCAGTTTCTTCATTTGTAAAATACTTATAAGGTTATCATGACGTTTAACAGATAATTCATGTAAAGTACTTAGCCTGGTATCGGTATCATACTCGCTATTATTATAGTAGAGTATTTTTAAAAAAGAAACACATATTTTAATTTTTAATGCATTTTCTTGGTTTCTTCATGGCCTGTTGATTACTTATGCTGGTAGACCTAACTATGAAATAGCTGCTTTATCTTTTTATTCTCATGATGAGCACTTAGCCCAGAGTTTAACCTTAGGGAAAACACATTTTTAAGACTTCTATACTTTATCAAATGAAGACAAAGAAAAGGTTAAACCCAAGATATGTAAATCTGTTTCTCTATTATTATAAGTAAGAAGTACAATAAAGTTTATTTTTAAAATGTTTTGAATGTATAAATATTTGGTTATAAAAAATGACTTTCTTTTTTGTTAGTTGTGGAGAATATTTATAAGATTCGGGAACCTGTCAGACAGATGAAAGCTCTTTATTTTATCTCTCCAACATCAAAGGTGAGTATTTTGAATCTTTAAAAAGTATGTTCTTCAATATTTTCACTGTTGACATGATTTTCTCATAGAAAAATCAAGGTAATAAAATACCCTTTATTGGAAAAATAGTGACACAAACTGGTTTGCTTAGGGGAAAGTATTTCTGTTAGAAGATTGTTTTATTTGCACTCTTCTCACTAAGAATGTAAGTGAAAAAATTCCTATCTCCCCCATGAAATATGAAAGCAGAATTTAATTGTATAAATTATTAGAGTTTCTTTGAATTATTTGTTACTTTTACAGTTCCTATTCAGCCATAATTGTTAAGAGGATGGAAATGTACTTAAAAGAAATAGTCTTGGATTAATCAATTTATCTTAGTTACTTCTCTACATACATGATGTATGTATGTATGTGTGTGTAATTTTTTTTTATGTTAAAGGAATTTCTTTGGTTTGTAATTCAGCAACCACCCATCTAAGTGGGTGAAGCTGCTAGGGAGAGGAAGTTCAATAAGAATAAAGAAAATGTGCATCTAGCAAAATGTAGCTGCTTGGAGAGAAGGCTGACAATTTGAACAAAGAAATAGTACGCAGAATGAGATTCTAGTTATCACATAAAAAGCTTTCTGAAGATCAAAAGTATAGGATTTCTCAATTAAATAGTTAATTGAAGAAGAGGTTAATTACTATTGAAATTTGAATAATAGCCTAGAACAATGGTTGGCAAACTGCGGCTCGAGAGCCACATGCGGCTCTTTGGCCCCTTGAGTGTGGCTCTTCCACAAAATACCACGTGCGGGCACACACGTACAGTGCGATTGAAACTTCGTGGCCCATGCGCAGAAGT
>NW_005354632.1:5306896-5338328 GCF_000412655.1 Myotis brandtii | reverse complement strand
GGTATTTTGTGGAAGAGCCACACTCAAGGGGCCAAAGAGCCGCATGTGGCTCGCGAGCCGCAGTTTGCCGACCACTGGCCTAGAAGATGAGAAATGGACTATCTCAAAGCAAAAATAAAACGAAGTCCTAGAAATAATGGGGGAAAGAGACTTGGAGGATAGATCCATGAGATCTATGAGAAGTATGGATCTAGGAGTTCCGGAAGGAGAAAAAGGGATAGAGGAAGGAGAGAATATTAAATCTCTGTTATTTTTTACTTTCAGACCACTGTATCTTTAAAGCTAGCAGTGTTAAGTCAGATTCCACCACACTGTATTACTTCCTTTTCCTCCTTCTTGCAGTCATCTACCCCCTTCTGGGTTTTCATTCTAATCTCTTGTCAGTTTCAGCTGCTAGCTCACTGTCACTCTCTTCAACACTTCTCCAGTGGTGGTCTCAGAGGTTTCAGTATCTGTGTGGGTAATACTTCGAGTATGTTCGCTGACTTTCAGTTCCTTCATCTATTGTTTTCAGTGGTCTTGTCTTTTGTGTTGCTGCAGCTTCCCAGCCACGTGATCGATCATTCCTAGATCTTCTCCTCGCCAAATAGCCTCTGTTCATACATATCACCTTGATCTTAGTAGGTTTCTAGCTGCCACTGGCTAAACAACATAGCATCTTACAAAATAAGTTTATAAATTAAACTTCTATACAGTTAAGGTTTTATTTTATCATCGAAATGAAATAATCTGTTATCTCAAAAGCTAGTATACTTAAATTAGTATTTAATAAAATACATATTGACATCTAACTTTTTTTTTAAGTCTGTAGACTGTTTTTTACGTGACTTTCCAAGTAAGTCGGAGAGTAAATATAAAGCGGCATACATATACTTCACTGACTGTAAGTAGCTTTGTAAAAGTCATTGCTTCATTATTTAAAATCCTTATACATGCCAATGCTAGTGACTTTCTACTTATTCTAATTAGGTTACAAAAAATAAAAAAATATATAATCATATATATCCTAATTCATGATAAAGCGATAGAAAATTAAAGAAATCATCCCAAACTAGTTTCAGAAGAATCATTTTTGCTGGTATACAGAGGTGGAGGGCTGGTGGAGAGGCCATCCTGCAAATTACGTGCTGACAAGAAGAATTCTTTTTTAAATTGAAGTTTCAATTGGGGATTTGATTATATAATAAGAAATAAGACCCTTTGGGAGGGCACTAGAGAAATTGCCCCTGTTTGGCAAGTAGTAAGGGAGAAAATCAATCACATTTCTCTTACTATGTCATATGTTCATATAGAAAGCACCTAAACGAAAGAATACAGAGAAGTCCAGAGACACATCTTATTCTGCTTTATGTTATTATATTACATAATTACATTGCAAAATATAAATGTCATTGATCTAAGTTAGGTCTTGGTCTCTGCTATTATTTTAAGTAGTATATTATTATTCCTGTTAATTATTATTTATGTCATGCCTACTGGTAGTTTGCATTTTTAAAAAAATGTTATCCCATAAGTATTTGTCACTTAGGTAGCCTTATACAGAAATTTATGTCTATGAAATTGGATAAATTTTAATGAATGTGAAGCCTCTTTTAACTTAAGGAATCTTGAGGCTAAACAACTCCATTTAAAAGCCACTCCATGTTAGGAGCCAATGGCTGATATTCTAACCTAGATTTAATGGAACTGTAAACAGGTAGGTTAAAAAGGGGAAGAAAAAAAATGGGCTCTAAGGTCCAGAACTTACTAGTTTAGAATTTCCTGACATCAGAGAAGTTCTTTTAATTAAAGAAGAATTAACAGTTTGTGTGGTATGGTTACACCTAGTGGCCAACTTAGAAAAGTAGTGCAAACTCTTAAGAAGTTCTGAAAATCCTAGAAAATTTTGTTAAGTCATGAGTTAAGATTTTATTTTCCTTCCTGACAGTTTTAGTTTGCGGTGTTAGCAGCTATCTAAGGAAATATGTTTTAGGTTATGGTGGATATGAATGGTGAAAACAGAATTTCTGGAAAGTCCCTCTTGACTAGAGTACATCTGCTCTGTAAAGTGAAGAACAATATTTATGTATTATTTCTGTTCTCATGATAAATTACATTATAAAAGTCAGTAATTTATATGTAAAATAAATGTTCCTAGGTGTTAGAATGATTTATCCAAAAGAGAAAAAATTTAGATGGAGTTATATGCTTTGATTTTTTTTTCTTTTTTTCCTCTCAGTTTGCCCTGATAGTCTCTTTAACAAAATTAAGTCTTCTTGCTCCAAGTCAATAAGAAGATGTAAAGAAATAAATATTTCCTTCATTCCACTTGAATCTCAGGTACTTTCTGTTGTTTTTTTTAAAATTTTAGTTCATAATAGATTTTAAAATTTTGTTTTATGAGCTTATTTGTTAATAAGGTATATTTTACTTTATACCTTATATATTTGTAATGTTTTACTTATTAGGTATTTGGTGAATTTTGAATAGTCCACAAATAAACATTTCCCATAATGAAGGGAAGAATATGCGTGCTTTATTAGAATATAACATTAATAATGAAAGTGGAGCTTAAATTTCACATCTGCCACTAGGTCCTGTGTATGTCAAGTTTTATAGCACAGATTATGAGATCAAACGATTTTGAATACAACCTTTATTAGATGGCTGAGCAGCACAGACACAAGGTTCAGCTACAGCTGAATCTCAGTCCATGTTCAGGCAGCTGCTGGTTGTGATGGCTTAGGTGCAGAGGAATGAATGACTGTGTGTGAAGGGAAATGCAAGGAAGTTGATTCATAATTCATCAGTTAACCTACAATGGTTTTACATACCTACTTTTACACTCAATTCATTATCTTAGGCCAGGAGGGATCACAGTTGTTTTTAAAAAAATAAAAATTAGTTTAGTGAGGAGCTCTCAACCCTAGTTAGAGAGCTTCTTCTTTCATATTCTTCAAATAACACAATAATAGTAAATCTCTAATCCTATTCTTTGCACATAAGTAAATGCTTTTGTTAGTTGAATAAATATGTCTGTAAGGTCAGAGTATATATGATAAGACCAATGGCACATTGTTGTGTCTTATTAGGAAGTATATCTCTATTTTAAGGACATGAAGAATATAGGCTAAAGATATATATCAACTATGGAAAATTTCTAGGTTATTCTCTAGAAGATTTTTAGTGTATGCAAATTTATAGACCAATTTTGGCTTTGTTGTATTTCTTTGTGCTAGGTATTAGATCTTTTTCAAAATTAACTTTAGAGAGAGAAGAGGGGAGAGAGAGATAAAAACGTCAATGCATCATTGATAGGCTGCCTCCTACACGCCCCTTACCGGGAATCGAACTCGGTGACCTCTTTCTGCATGGGTTGACACTAAACCACTGAGCCACATCGGCTGGCCCAGTTATTAGATTTTTATTTTAGTTTGACTACCTCAGATTACTTCAGCTGTTGCACAGGTAGTGAAAAGCAAACAGTGCTATCTGTTTATGAAACAAGAACTGAAGGTTAGAGGTAGACTAAGCAGGAAAGGAGAGTGAGAAAAGAAAGGGTGAAATCCAAATGACAGAGAAAATGAGATTTGATTAAGGTAAAGACACAGTTGTTTCAGAAAACAACATGGTTAGTGCAAGTATTTTTTTTAATGGCCCAAATAATAGCCGCATTTTTCTTGATATATTTTTATAAATCAAGTTTCCACATTGACAGTGTAACTTTTTTTGGCCTCACTTAGGTATACACTCTTGATGTACCAGATGCATTCTATTACTGTTACAGTCCGGATCCCAGTAATGCAAATGGAAAAGATGCTGTAATGGAAGCTATGGCTGAGCAGATAGTTACCGTATGTGCTAGCCTTGATGAAAATCCCGGAGTAAGGTATAAAAGGTAAGGCACTTAATAGTGTCTGTTCATGTTATGTTTTCTATTTGCTCTCCAGTATAGAGGTAAGTAATGTCTGTGTTAGGTGGATTAGTCAGCAGAATTTTCCTTGTAAGATTGTGCTGTAATTACAGATTGAAAGTGTGAGGTTTAAATTTCAGAGTAACTAAGAGCCTCTGTTACCGAATTTCAGTGCTTAAATTTGGTATGATTTACAAGCATTTTTTTTTCATGAGTTTAAGGAATGCTTAGAGGAAATGTCTTTGTTGTCATATAGGAGCTACAGTCTGACATTATTTTATATATTATTTATTATTATTATTTTTTTTAATTCTCACCCAAGGATATGATTCAGAGGAAGGGAGGGAGAAGGAGAGAGAAACATTGATGTGAGAGAGAAACATCTGTCACTTTCCTCCCATATGTGCCCTGACTGGGAATCGAATCTGTGACAACATTCTAACCAACTGAGCCACACCAGCTAGGGCCCAGCAATTATACTTTTAGATGTAATGTATCTCGAGAAACATGTTCATGGTGATACATGTACAAAGATGTTTATTTCAGTGTTGTTTGCAATAGGATAGGATAGAATTGAGAATGATTTAAATACCCATCTTTAGAGGAATGGGAATGAATATATAGCATCCAGTATAATTATTTGATAGACATATATATAGAGAGAACTAAAATGAATAAATTTGATGTATGTGCCAAAAAAAAATCTAAAGCACATACAATAAGGTTTACATTTATAAAATCCAGACAAAATTAGTATAACATATTTGATATATTATTATCTGAAGTTTTCCATTTTATAAAATTTATTAAATTAATAAATTGCATGGTTTAATTTTAAAATTCAACTTTATGATATTGTAAAGTGTCTTGAAAGAAAGATAAGTGAACATTTTTTCCATTTCTAGTAAACCTCTAAATAATGCCAGTAAACTTGCCCAACTTGTTGAAAAAAAACTTGAAAACTACTACAAGACTGACGAAAAGAGCCTAATAAAGGTAATGTATATAAGGCAGATAGTGATTATGCGTAAAGTCTGACTTATTTCTTTATAAACCAATGAAGCTATTGTTTATTTTTCAATATTGATTTGGGAATCATTAACATAGATCCCCAATATTGATTTGAGAATCATTAATATAGATGGTAGTGGAAACTGTAGTACACAGTGGGGTTTAGGGGGAAAGATATGGGTTTTGCAGTTACTGTGTCCAAATCCTGGTCTGCCATTTAATTAATAGATATGTCAATTTGGGAAAATTATGTAACTTTTCTATGCCTAAGTTTTCTTATCTACAAATTGGGAATGATGAGATAATACCTATTTTATAAAGCAGTGAGAGGGTTAAATGAGTTAATATATATAAAGTTCTTAGAATAAACAGTCAATAAATACAGTTACTCCTGTTATTACTAGCTCTGTGACCTTGGACAAGATTATTTATTCTGAGTTGTATTTTTATCTGTGAAATGGATAATATAACATATGCCTTGCTTGGTTGGTATGAAGATTAGGTGAGTTAACATGTGTTTGGCACATATGGTAGTTTAATGATTGGCAACTGTTACTATCTTATGAAGATAGTATAAAGTAATCAAAGAGTAAGGTCCAAACCCAGGGAATACAAAATGAAAATCCTGACAGGTGGTGCCAGAGGGCAGGGCAGCCATATTATAGTAGCAAAGGAAGAAACTAGATTGTTGAGAAGAGGAGATGGTTAAGGAAACCATCAATTACAATGCTGTGTGATAAGTGGAATGAGAAGGATACAGAGAATGTAATGGGAACATAGGCTGGGGCTCACTCTGATTCTACTGGAGTTCTGGAAGGCATCCTGGAGGAAGAGGCCCTTGCGCTTCAAGAATGAGTGTAAGTGATAGAAGAGGAATTGTATTGCTTGGATAACAGGCTATTTTGGGCAGAGGCCTAGAGAAAAAGGCAAAATCCACAATCTAACACCTTGGCTAGAATGGAGGGTTTATAGCTTAGACATATCGTTAGTTTAGAAATTTAAAAGTTACTAGTTTTTGCTTTGGAGGTCTAGCGAAAGCTGTTGTTGGTTGTAGTTATGAAGACAATGGCCCAGTACACATTAGCATAGTAGGTAGTCAGTAAATGTTTATTGAATGAGGGAAGAGATATACAATCAATATATTAGTAAATATCCTTTGTTCCTTCATGATTTCAGTGAAAAAAAGGCAAAATCCACAAAAATACATAAATAAAACTCATCTTTTCCATTCTTCCTTCCTGAAAACTACACTTTCTTTCAAATGCTTGATACCTTTCTTTCCTTATTCAAGGACTTGATAAAGTGTCAGCTCCTTTTTGAAGCCTTTCCTGACTCCAGGTCAAGTGAGGCTTCTTCCCACATCCTGCCATAACCCTGAGCCCTGATATAGCAGTTGTTTTTCCTGTTCATGTTTCTGAAGACTCCGAACGTACGTGTATTGAGGGCTCATGCAGTGCCAGGGTGTTCTAAGTGTTTCATGGTATAATTACATTTAATCTTTATAGTGATCTTATAAGCAAGGTTCTTATTATATTTTACAGTGAGAATACTGAGATATTATTAACAAGTTAAGCAATTTACCCAGTCATACAGCAAGAAAGTGCTCAAGGCTGGACTCAAACCCAGATCTATCTGATTCCCAGAGGATGTGCTCTTAACCAGTATACCATAAAGTTTATTTAAATGAGTGAATAATTAATTAAACACTTTTCAAAGATCTAGCCTATGTAATTTACCTCTGCTGTATGTAAATAAATAGGAAATGTTTGTCTAATGAGTTGTAGGTATCTTACTGCTTTGAATAATCCAAATAATTTATAACTTCTTAAAATAACGTGTGAAAGATATTGATATTAACAATTATTTTTCCCAGCACTATTCACTGTTTAATGATTAATGCTGCTTGTGAATGAATGAAAATAAGGCTTTCATTAAGATTTAGCATCTTAGCTGGTATCAGTATTATCTTTTTAAATAGCATGATGGTTAAGAGCACAGGCTGTGGAGTGAATCTGACCTGGGTTTGAATCTCCATTCTGCCACTTACTAGCTATGTGATTTGGGCAAGTTATTTAAGCCTTTCTGCCCTCATTGTCAAATGGAGATGAGAATACTTGTCCTTTAGGGTTGCTATATAAGAATTAACTAATATACGTACTTCCTATTTAGCAAAGAGCTCAAGTAATGGCTACTTTTCATAATTTGTTAGTTTTAGTACTTATGGAGCTGAATTCCTAAGAAAATAGACTTAATGCAAGCCAAATGTTATTTTTTAAAAGGAATGTTCACAATATTGAGCATATCCTCAATCTAATTATGAAAACTTTTGGTTTTGTAGTTTGGTTCCTCCCCTACCTCCTACTGTGCCACTCAGCTTTTTCCTTTTTAATATATAATGACAGAAATTAAGAAAAGTCTGCCTTTGTTTTCTAAGATAGTATAAAAATGTGTTCACACAAAGAAATGGAAGTTTCTTAAGATAATTTTATCTTGTTATTTCAGGGTAAAACTCATTCCCAGCTCATAATAATTGACCGTGGCTTTGATCCTGTGTCCACTGTCCTGCATGAACTGACGTTTCAGGCAATGGCATATGATCTACTGCCGATTGAGAATGATACATACAAGCAAGTATAACTCCAAGGGCATCTATAGGGCATATATTATTAAATTAATTTTGTATTTTTCTTTCTTATATATTTTTTTCTTTTTTTTCCCCCTCTTATATTTTTATTTGCATATTGGTCAAACTCAGGCTTTGTCTATTTGTTTTATGAGTAAACAGGATAAGATATGAGCAATTAATGGTTCTTGTAGGCACTAGAAATCTAAAGTCTCTGTAACCTTTTTTATTCAGGGCCTTTATCCTTCTCTTCTCCTATAATCAGAATATATTTAAAATGTCTTAACCTTGTAAGTTAATGGGTAATTTGATGACTTTGAAGCTTTTTTGGTGTATTCGCTTGAGTATAATAGAAAAAAGTGAAAATTAGTTTTCTGAAATTTTAGGTTTAATTTAGTAATTTTAATAGATTAAAAATATCCAAACACTTATGATAATTATACTTAGTATTTTTTCTTAAACCAAATATTATTAAATTAATTTTGTATTTTTCTTTCTTATATATTTTTTTCTTTTTTTTCCCCCTCTTATATTTTTATTTGCATATTGGTCAAACTCAGGCTTTGTCTATTTGTTTTATGAGATCAACATAGCTATTTTTTCTAATTTAAAAGTAGCTTCAAGCAGTTTATTCAGAATTTTCAAAAGAGATTATTATTACCTCTCATCCTTTAGGTCTCTAACCCTGTATTACTTAAGAAATTTACAAAAGAATTAAACTGATGAAGACTAAAGAATTTGATTTCAGACTTTAGACATACACTTCAGACATTATGCAGTGTGTAGCACAAAGAGCTCAAGTAATGGGTACTTTTCATAAATTATATTAGTTTTAACCAAGTATTTAAAATACTTATCTTCCTAGGTTTGCTAGCAAGCAAAGCAAGGTTTAATTTTTTTAAGAGTAAGAGAGAGATTTATTTTAAAAAAAAATCAATACTTTTTATGAATGAAAGAAGTCCAAGAGCCCTAACCGGTTTGGCTCAGTGGACAGAGCGTTGGCCTGTGGACTGAAAGGTCCCAGGTTTGATTCCGGTCAAGGGCATGTACCTTGGTTGTAGGCACATCCCCAGTAGGGAGTGTGCAGGAGGCAGCTTATCGATGTTTCTCTCTCATTGATGTTTCTAACTCTCTATCCCTCTCCCTTCCTCTCTGTAAAAAATCAATAAATTAAAAAAAAAAGAAGTCCAAGAGTAAGACTAGATGGAGGCATGAATTCCCTGTGGTTTGTGCTGTGTCAGAATTTTTAATGGAAATAGAATACAAAGCAGGAAATGCTAAGTACCTTAATTTTTGTTTATAAATCAAAGGTTGAAGATACTCGGTAACTACAAGTGGCATTTCAGTGACGAAAGGGCTGTTATCCTTAGGTGCAGCTTTATAATTAAGCACACTCAATCTGTGGGCATCTGTAATTAAGACCACATAGGTAGATGGCTTTATAGGCAGGACCTGTAATATTTTGGGGCTATGGAAATAATTGTATTTATACAGCAGAAGTCAGCATTTATTGTCCACAGTCCAGAGCTGGGAGAGCTCAGTGCTGTTCTTTCTAATCTTGGCTCAGGATAATCCCAGTCCCCAGGATGATTGAATCTCCTCAGCTCCCCATATGGAAGGAGGCTATCTGTATAAAAAGAAGGGAGAAAGTTTGGGGAAGCAGTCAGGAAGCCTATTTTAAGTAATTTCATGAACCCCTTGACTTCTTACTCTTGACTTTAGTAGAACTCATTAAAGCAATCACAATTTTTTATGACTACATTTGTTTTTCTCATTTCCTTACCCATTCTTTTTTTTAAGTTGAATTTATTGTGGTGACATGGTTAATAAAATTATGTAGGTTTCAGGTCCTTTCCCATTCTTAAAAGGAGATGATTTTATAGGGTTAGGGAAGAAGAGTATACAAACAAATGATATATGTTTGTGAATTTTGTACCAACTCTGAAACAACTTCAAACATTTCTGTTCTTCACTTAGTGGATGGTTGATAGTTGTGCTAATGGTTATCAGAACATCAAAAGTGTGTTTAAGCAATTAGAATAAAAATTATTAGTATACTCAGTCTTGTTCTTTTTTTAAGTATTTTTATTGATTTTGAGAGAGAGGAATGGAGGGAGAGAGAGAAATATTGATGAGAAAGGGAAATAACAATGGGCTGCCTCCCACACACACCCCACCAGGAATTCGAGTCCACAACCTGGGCATGTGCCCTGACCAGAGAATCAAACTGGCATGGGATGAAGCCCAACCAACTGAGCCACACTGAGCCAACCAGGGCACATAGTCGTCGTCTCCTCCTCCTCCTCCTCCTCCTTTTTTTAATGTATATTTATTGATTTCAGAGAGAAAAGGAGAGGGAGAGAGAGATAGAAACATCAATGATGAGAGAGAATCATTGATTGGCTGCTTCCTGCACACTCCCAACTGGGGATTGAGCCTACAATCTGGGCATGTGCCCTTGACCAGAATCGAACCCAGGACCCTTCAGTCTGCAGGCCAACGCTCTAGCCACTGAGTCAAACCAGCAAGGGCCACAGTCTTGTTCTTAAAGTTGATTGTAGAATGTTGAATTTTTGTTTTATAGAATACTATTTTGCTAACCTAAAACTCTATAATGACGGCTAACTCTAACATTTGACAGTAAAAATGTCTTAGTAGGATTAACTTCTTGGCTTTTTAAAAATGTGTTTTCATTGATTTCAGAGAGAGGAGAGGAGAGGGAGAGAGAGAGAAATAAACATCAATGATGAGAGAGGTCAGAATTCGACACCGGCATATTGCAGTTGTATTAGAGTATGTGAATCTATTTTAATTTTTATTTCATATTTTTTGGAGATTAAATACATGAAAGTACAGTTTGTAATCTTAAAATGTCTCTGTAAAGAATTACACCTTAGAAATTTAAAGAATTCTCTCAATTTGACAGGGAAATTCCCAAGCTTATGAAGGAAATTTCATCAACAAAGAAAGCAACAGAAGGAAAGGTAAGAATGAGTCTTATTTAACTTTCAAAATGATGAAGTTGTTTGTTATTTAGAATAACTGAATCATAAGTTTAATTTTAAAATGTTTGAAATGAGTCTTATTTAACTTTCAAAATGATGAAGTTGTTATATAGAATAACTGCATCATAAGTTTAATTTTAAAATGTGTGATTTTTTTCCTAGACATCACTTAGTGCTCTTGCCCAACTAATGAAAAAGATGCCGCATTTCCGAAAACAGATTACTAAGGTGAGAGTACTGTATGTGAGATACCTTATTTATTAATCCACCTAGTTCTGTAGTCAGGTGTAGCAGTGGGTGTCATGGAATACTTGGTGTTAGTTTTCCTGTAAAACCTTATTCTAGTTCTGAGAAATACCCCAAGTAACTAAGCTTTCCAATAGTATTCTCTCTCTGTATAATCTAGATTTATCCATATCCAGCTTAAACTTCTTTATATCTTTGTCTTGGATAGCCATACAGAGAATGTTTAGCATTTACCAACTTAATAAGAAAATTCAACATTGGTTCAACCGTGATTGTTATTCTACTTGGTTCTTTAAATTAATAGATTTAAGAGTAGTTAAACTATGTGGGCAGATAAACTGCTGTTCCAGTTATTCTTATGAGTTATTATAGGAATAATTTTTACAAAATTTTTATCGTATTGCACCCTAATTAAGAACTAATAATGTAAATTCAGACTTTTTCTGCTGGACTTTAAGGACTGGACTTTTTTCCTCCCACCTTATTTTTTGTTATTCAGAAACCCAACACAAATTCAATCCTTTCATTTTATTTAATTTTTTTCAAATATGTTTTTATTGATTTCAAAAAGTAAGGGAGAGGGAGAGAGTGATAGAAACATCAATGATGATAATCATCCATAGCTTCCTCCTGCACACCCCCTACTGGGGCTCAAGCCCACAACCCTGGCATGTGCCCTGACTAGGAATTGAACTGTGACCTCCTGGTTCATGAGTCGATGCTCAACCACTGAGCCACACCGGCCGGGCCTTTCATTTTATTTCTTGCTGTCCATTGATTGTCCCCTGTAGATCATGTTAATTCTCACTTTTCCCCCCTTTTTTTGAGTTGTTTCCCTTTGGTGTACATGGTACTTCCTTTCCATCCAAATCCATACTTCCCTTCAGGCCAATCTCAAAGTTTAACATTGCACACCAAAAAAAAGTGAAATGCTTTAAATCAGTGATTTTCAACCTTTTTCATCTGGGAAAAAAAAGGTATAATTTTGATTCATTCACACCAGACGGCTATTGTTGTGTAGGCTGTTGTCACTTTTTTTATTTGACAATCTAGAAAAGAGGTTCTAAGGGAACAGAGGTCAGTGCTCCTGATTAAATAATCAGGTATTGCATGTTTGAAACATTCTGCGGCACACCAGTTGAAAATCACTGCTTTAAATTATTGATTTTTTTGTTGTTTTTCAGCAAGTTGTTCATCTTAACATAGCAGAAGATTGCATGAATAAATTCAAGTCTAATATAGAAAAGCTCTGCAAAACTGAACAGGTATGTACAGTCAGAAATACCTATGTTCGTAATAGATTTCCTGAGTGATCTTTCTAAGATAAAACCTAACTTTGCTCAATACAGTGTGTCCAGGATCACAGAATCTCTCTTAGAAGGGGACTCACCTAGGTCATATTGAATACGTCATGCCCCACCAATTAACAAGTAGCTATATATAATATCAATAGTAAGCAAGTCCCTCCTAGTCTGTGATGATGCATTTTGATGATTTGAGTGTTTGGAGCATTGTTCCAGGTAGCATTGTTGGCAGGCCTTTCTCAGGGTGCAGCATTGAACGTAGCATCCTGCAGAGCACTGCACAGGCACATTGAATCTGTTAAGGAGGCTCCTCTGCAGTGCACATCTTAATTCCCACGAGGCACACTTCAGGTGCACAGGAGCCGCATGTGGTCATGGCCACCCTGGTCATCGCAGAGGTTTATGGTGATGGTTTTCTTTTTCTCTGAATTATTTTTTGACTTTTTGCACTTCCTGCAATCAGAAGTTTGCAAGTGATGCCCACATTTTCCTGTGAAATGTCATTAGTATACCATTAAAATTTAACAAGATTTTGCCAAGCTGGTGTGCTCAGTGGTGAAGCATCAACCCATGTACCAAGAGGAGCTGGTTTGATTCCTGGTCAGGGCACATGCCGGGATTGCGGGCCCAGTCCCCAGTGGGGGTCCTGCAGGAGGCAGCCGATGGATGTTCTCTCTCATCGATATTTCTGTTTCTCCCTCTTTCTTCTCTCCCTGAAATTAATAAAAACATCTTTTTAAAAAATTTAGCAACATTTTTAACTGAAATGAACTTGGGTTATGGACCACTGACTGTGTCATTTTCAATAAGGACCTGGCACTGGGAACTGATGCAGAAGGACAGAAGGTGAAGGATTCCATGCGAGTGCTCTTGCCAGTTCTGCTCAACAAAAACCACGACAATTATGATAAAATACGAGCAATCCTGCTCTATATCTTCAGTAATAATGGTAATGGAGACTTTGTTCATTTTTATAAATATATTAGAGTATCCAGCTCTGAAATCACATTATAATAAGTGGTTTACTAAGAAAATTAAAGGTGGTAGCTGAAGTTGGTTAAGATAAGGAAAGGGAAAAATATGAAATTGGGAGAAGACTGAAGGATATATAATTTAAATGTTTGCTTTTTATTTAAACATTATTATTAGATACCACCTAAAACCTAGAAATGATTGTGGTAGCAATTATATGACTCATATTTTTACTTATCTAAGGAACAACGGAAGAAAATTTGGATAGGTTGATCCAGAATGTAAAGATAGAAAATGAGAGTGATATGATTCGTAACTGGAGTTACCTTGGTGTCCCCATTGTCCCCCCGGTAAGAAATCTTACATTCTATAAGTACTTACATGTATGCATGTGCAGTTGTTTGCATTAAATGTTTTCTTATATGGGTATCCATGTGGATAGTTTTCTAAATTTTACTCCAAAGATTTGGTAAGTAAAACATTAACATTTTGTTTTCCATATATGAGTAATTTAGACAATTACACCTTCCTGGTGAATTTATATCTTAGGGTTTCTCTTGTAATTTGCTATTTATGCTTTTCTCTTTATATTTAATTTAAAACAAATTTTGAAAAAACTCTATTTGGAATCTTATTCTTTTCCCATTAAATTCTATAGCCCTTTCGAATAAACGTATTTTCTGGTCCTATTATAAATTTTATCCTTAAAGCAAAAAATACTGTTAAGTTATATGTCCACAACTATTCAGATTATTCGAACAGGCATTTCCAATTTTACTTTTAAGTAGTGCAACATAGTATTTGCTGTAAATTAAATATCTTTGTTAGAAAACTTAATTAAAGAATACACTAAATAAATTGTTGATTTTTAATCCCCCTCTCCCCCATCTAATTATATTAGTCTCCACAAGGCAAACCATCAAGAAAGGATCGGTCTGCAGAAGAAACTTTCCAACTCTCTCGATGGACACCTTATATCAAAGATATTTTGGAGGTAAAATTCACTAAATTTTACTTATACCTTGAATGGCCTCCTGTAGAGCATTCTTAACTGTCTGTAGTTTATAGGTTAGGAATTGTCTGCAGTACTGGGAGGTTCACCGAAGAAGCCTGTATCTGGGGTCAAGGCGGGAAAGGAAACTCTTGAAGATTCTTTCCTTGAAGACCTCAAACAAACACCACTGGTTGCCTCCAAATAAATAAATAAAATCAGCACACACATGCTTTTGGGAAAAACTGCTGTTGTTTTAAATAACTATATGTAGCAGATATACAAATAATTTATTTGAACGAAAGTCCAAAACAAAATAACACTTGTATATAACCACTGCTAGAAAGTGTTAGACTCCAGTATTCTTGGAAATGTATTTGTGATTAAAATGTAAACTTCACTATGGTTTGCTGTTATATTCAACAGATGGTTTGTGCCTTTTAGTATTGTTCACTTAGAAGATATTCAATTATAGGAAATTAGAAAATAAACTAATAAAAATTGTTTTATGAACTCATTCAAATCATGACATTATCCTTCAGTCAAAATTGCTAGTACATAGTTCATTTATTTCAATTTTTCTTTGACTTAAACTGCAATTTCTACTTTCCTTTAGTATCTAATTGGATACAATTTATTACTATGATTTTTCTGTTTTCTTTGACTAGTTTTATGCCACTCACACATGCTTAATCATAATTGAAAAGTTTTAAAAATTTAGACTTTATTTTCTGAAGCATAAGATTTTCCCCCCTTATAACAGGGATATAGAACTAACTAGGTTTTTTTGGCTTGTATTTTCAAAGTAAGAATTGACTTTCTTAAACCCTTTAACAAAGATTTGCATGTCAAACTTAGAAAATCCACTTTTGGCTAAGTGGCAGACCTTCAGGGTTTTCCTGAAACTTGGTTTCTTCGCTTCCTGCAGTCTTTTTGAGATATTCTTCGACTACTGATTGTGTCCACTCATTAATACCACATGCTGTAAAGCAGTGGCCCCCAACTTTTTTTGATCGTGCACACTTAACCATAAAAAATGTGAGCATAAGCTTATAGCATGACTGTTCATTTATAAACTACATATTACTGTACAAATAAACTATATATATACAGTATATCCATATACATAAGTTTATCATAAAATATAACCCTTAAAAAAATGAAAATTTCCCTCCTTCCTTTGGGTTGTGTTGTGTAGCCTGGGCTGGGGGTGTACATCCTGCGGTAGAGCCACTGCTGCGGGGGCAAGGCCTGCACTCCCTGGTAGCTTACGAGGTGTCCGGACTAGGATAGTATTAGAAACCCTAGCACTCTAGACAGAATGGTCCTGAGAGATGCCTGGAATTCTCACCCCAACGTGGGGCCCTCCCAGTGAAGAAATGTAGGCATGCAGTAAATACTGGTTTAGTAAGTAAGTAAATGATTGTGTTAATTTTTGAAGCAAGTAAGGTTTGCGAGGTCCAAAGAAAGGGCTAACCTTATTATTAAATATCTATATATCCTTATGATCCTTAATTATAAATACAAATTTTGAGTTTTATGCAAAACAGACAAGTAAATAAAAATATCTTGGAATTTACATTTTCTTGATGGTGTTAATTCTTCTCTTCCCTAGGATGCCATTGATAATAGATTAGATTCAAAGGAATGGCCATATTGTTCCCAGTGCCCAGCAGTGTGGAATGGCTCAGGAGCTGTAAGGTAAAACCTATAAATATTTTGTGTGGGAACCAATAGTGTATCTTGTTTCTGTTTCATCTTTCAAAACTAGCCACGAATTCTCTTTCTCTTTTCCTGTCACTACCTCGTTGTTCCTTAAGGTGGCAGATGGGAACCATCATCCCAAGGCTGGACAGACTGAGAACATTTTAAAAAGTGTACCGTGGGCTCCGACATTGCAGGGTCTTAGAGGTCAGCTAGAGCATGGATTCCAGAGTGGTAACAAGATGATTGTTGGGTACTTACTTATACCTTAAAAAGGGAGAAATTAAGTTTTATTAATGTACACTAGCACACATATAATTTATAAACTAATATAGTATATTTTAATAGATGCATAAAATATTTATTTTGACATATTTATTTACTTTTCAAATAAAAGCTCAAAATTTTTACCAGTGGGGTACAAAAACAAAAACAGGTGATCCCCATGGTCTAGACAGTGCTCTCCAGTGGCACCTTCTGCCGAGAGGGAAATGTCCTATAGCCACACTGTCCAGCTTGATAGCCACTAGCCACTGGAGCTGCTGAGCATTGTATGTGACCAGTGTGACCGAGGAACTGAAATTTCTATTTTATTTAGTTTTAATAAATTTAAGTAGCTTCATGTGGCAAAGTGGCTACTGTATTGGACAGTGCATATCTAAAGCAATCTGGGGGAGAAAATGGTAGAAATAATGGCTACTATTTATTGAGTGTTTTTGTGGTACCAGATTCCATACTTCGAGTGTTCTATACGTTACTTCATTTAATCTGAAAACAACCCTTACAGTTTAGAGAGCAGTTAAGTAACTTGCTGAAAGTCATACCTGAATTAGAAAGAAGCAGAATCAGAGTTGAAACTCAGGTCTAATTCTTTTTTTTTTTTTAAACAGCTTTATTGAAGTATATATAATTGACTTAATAACTTTGTATATGCTTTGATACATATAAAAACAATTTGAAGTTTTGATATGTATACATTGTAAAAAGATCACTACAGATGTACCCATCACTTTACATAACTACTGTTTCTTCTTTTATGTATTTTTTGTGTGTGTGGTAAGATTTAACTTAAGATCTACCCTCTTAGCGAATTTCAAGTATACAATGCAGCTTTGTTTACTCTGGTTACACTGCTGTACGTTGGATCTCTAGAACATAGTCATTTTGCACAACTGAAACTTTGTGCCCTTTGACCAACATTGCCTCATGTCCCCCTCCCCTCAGCCCCTGGCAACTAACGTTTTGTTCTCTGCATGTGTATGTTTTAGATTCCACATATAAGTGAGATTATACAGTATTTGTCTTTCTGAGTCCGGCTTATTTCACTTAACCTAATGTCCTCTAGGTCCATTTATATAGTTGCAAATGGCAGAATTCATTTTTTAAGGCTGAGTAATATCCCATTGTATACATACACACCACATTGTTTTTACCCACTTGCTGGTCGACATTTAGGTTGTTTCTAGGTTGTTTCGTATCTTGGCTATTGTGAATCATGCTGCTGTGAACATGAGAGAGAAGATGTCTTCAGTACCTCCCACCATCATACTCTACTGACTTCCCGCAAGGGATGTCCCAATACCACATCAGCTCCTGCGAACCTCCCCACCCCCAACATATCTTTAAATGCTTATTATTTCACCGCTACTTCCCTATTTCTTTAACTTCAAGAAGCCAGAGACTTCAGGTATATTACTTCTTCAAGTGAAATAAATAAGAGAGGGAGTTAGCTCTATTTTATAGGTAAACATGCTGAGCTGGATTATGAGTGATTTATTCGAACTATCAGATCAAAATTAAACTTGAAGTGGGACTTGTCCTGCCTAATTCTTGGTGCCGAGTTCTTTCATACATAGTTACCTGGTAAGTCATTTCCTTAAAATTATGTCACCGGTGCCAAGTCTGAATTTGCTTGAATGAGGCTTTTTGAAAAGTTTATAAGCAGTAAGGCTTTGGGAGTATTTGTAACACGTTAGTGTTTTTTATTTTTTAGTGCTCGCCAGAAACCCAGAGGTAATTATTTGGAAGACCGAAAAAACGGGTCCACGCTGATTGTTTTTGTTATCGGAGGAATTACGTACTCTGAAATGCGTTGTGCTTATGAAGTTTCTCAGGCACACAAATCCTGTGGAGTTATTATTGGTAAGACTTGTTTGCCTCTTTTCCATTTCTCTAAACAAACTCTAAATGCAAAAATATATATGTAAAACTTTATCTTGTACTTTACATTTAGAACTAAATGGTTGAAAGCTGGACAGCTTCTTTTAATCATAGTGTGTTTCATCTGATGTACTAGAGTTTTTTCCTGGTTGTCCTATGGATAATTTTATTTTTAAATATCCTGATTTTGAAGGAATGAGTTTCAAAATACTACATACTTTAAATATTATTACATATATCCTTTAAAATGTTATATTCTATATTTTTCTTGCTCTCATAATTAAATAATTTTTGAGACACTTCTACAAAAATATTTTGAATTATTTTGTGAATGTGGACATGACATTGTCAAAGCCTGTATATGGAATTTAGTTTTAAGAATTTCAGTCAAAGCCACTGATACACAAACTCTCCTGACCCTGGCCTCAGTCCTCAGCACTGCTTAATGGTTCTCTGTGATTGAACAGTGACTGTTCTTGTCACGAAGGTAGAGTAACCTCCAGTTTTGCTCCCCAGTATATCAATATATAGTACAAGGTAGACAAAGTACCAGGAGGGGGCAGTATTTCTGAAGGTTTACTGAGCATGTTCAATGAGGAAGGATTGAAATACTGCGGTATAGGCAGATTTCAGAAAGGTGTCCTATAGGACTTCTGTTAAAATGCTCCAAGTTGTACTAACTTTGCATATTTGAAGGACAGGACAATATAGTTAGCCAAGGAAAATCGATTTAACTTCTGGCCTCTGAAAAAAATTTATCTTTTTTCCTACCAGGTTCTACCCATATTTTAACACCCAAAAAGCTGTTGGATGACATAAAGATGCTGAATAAATCCAAGGATAAAGTCTCCATTATGAAGGATGAATAGTATTTGGGGGTGGGGTGGTTCTTATTCATTCTTTCAACTAAACTAGATCAAGACGGTGTTGCTTTTATGCAGTTTCAACAATGTAAATATTTTATGGAATAATGGCTTTTCAAATATATTTCTTAAAGGACTGCTTATGGTTACATATAATTGGATTTGACATTTTTAATTTAAATGTTGATATTTTGTTGATGATGAGAAGAAATATTAAAATGCTTTTAAAAGAAAATATTTTCACCTTTGGAATAGAATATGAGTTGTGGGTTATTTTTTGCAGCCACCTATGTACATACTAATGACTTCTTAAATACTTATCTGTTTTATACTGAAGTATAGTTTTTGGGAAAAGAATGATTTTAAATGAAAAGGTTATAAAATTAAAAACTGTAAATGTGTATATATGATATAGAATTTTTCTATACATGAGATTTTTCTTTCAACTAAAATTTATAATTTCCTTTATGTGTAAAATAATTCAGTTGTAAAATTAGAAAGATTTCACAGTATGTACTGTCTTTCTAGATACTTCTAAAGAACACAGTTTTATATCACTTTGAAATCATGTATGTTTAAATTGAAAAACCAAAAGTACTCATGAATATTCTAAGAAAAAATAAATATGTAGTTACAAAATTATCTTTGTTTTGGGTGGGGAGAGGTAGAGGAAGTTAGGAAGTTTAAAAGTTCTAAGCCAAGGAGTTAGAAAGGGAATGCACGTTAATCTTCCCACCAAGGTAACCCATTGACTTTTTAAAAAGTCATGTAATACATGTGTGAGGTTGGGTAATACTGTTGCCATGCACTGCTTGACAGCAGGGATATGTTCGGAGAAATGTGGCATTAGGCAGTTTTGTCCTTGTGTGGATACCATCGAGTACCTTACACACAGCCTGCTGCACACCTGGCTTGTATGGTGTAGCCTATCGTTCCCAGGCTACAAGCCTGTACAACATGAGATTAAATCAAGCAGAAGAGAAAATGATGCAATCGAGAGACACGCTAAACACAAGATGTACGAGGCTGCTGCTGGCATAACACAACATGCTGCTTTACAGCAAACTTTTTAAAAAATGTTTTCATTGGTTTTAGAAAGAGAGGAAGGGAGAGAAAGAGAAACATCGATTCGAGAGAGAAACATCAATCAGTTGCCTCCTGTACCCACCCCAACTGGGGATCAAACCCAAAACCCTGGGTATATGCCCTGACTGGGAATGGAACCAGTGACCTTTCAGTGCATGGGATGACTCTCAACCAACAGAGCCACATCAGCCAGGGTAAAATTTTTTATGAATAGAAAAGAAAAAATATACTCTAAGATAACAATAAAAAGTATAAATGCAGCCCAGCCGGTGTGGTTCAGTGGTTGAGCGTCAGCCTATGAACCAGGAGGTCATGGTTCGATTCCCAATCAAGGGCACATGCCTGGGTTGCAGGCTTGATCCCCAGTAGGGGGTGGCAAGAGGTAGCCAATCAAGGACTGCTTTTTACTTCTAAAGTAAAACAGTCCCTTAGCCTTTCTTTCACAGAAACGTGTCAGAGCAATCCGTTCATCCATCGCTCAGGTCTGCTGCTCAGCCCCAGCAGTACTTCATATATGTTAACACGTTCCGTTTGTGCAGACATATCCTTATACGGTCATGGGCCACATAATGATGTTGCAGTCAACAACGAACCACATATACAACAGTGCTCTCATGAGATTATCCTGGAGCTGAAAAATTACCATCACCTAGGACAGTGGTCGGCAAACCACGCTCGGCAAACTGCGGCCCGTGAGCCACACGCGGCTCTTTGGCCCCTTGAGTGTGGCTCTTCCACAAAATACCACATGGGGCGTGCACATACAGTGCGATTGAAACTTCGTGGCCCATGCGCAGAAGTCGGTATTCTGTGGAAGAGCCGGTATTTTGTGGAAGAGCCACACTCAAGGGGCCAAAGAGCCGCGTGTGGCTCACGGGCCGCAGTTTGCCGAGCGTGGTTTGCCGACCACTGTCCTAGGTGATGGTAATTTTTCAGCTCCAGTATAATCTCATGGGAGCACTGTTGTATATGTGGTTGTTGACTGCAACATCATTATGTGGCCCATGACCGTATAAGGATATGTCTGCACAAACGGAACGTGTTAACATATATGAAGTACTGCTGGGGCTGAGCAGCAGACCTGAGCGATGGATGAACGGATTGCTCTGACACGTTTCTGTGAAAGAAAGGCTAAGGGACTGTTTTACTTTAGAAGTAAAAAGCAGTCCTCTTCACCTGCCCTCTTAGGCTTTTATTGTCACAACAGCTTGAACTAAAATTAACCTCTAGATACAACCAGCAGGGTAAGTATCCTTGAGAAAGTATATGCTCCTACAAGGTTGGGTCTTTAAAGACTACACATAGAGATTCTAGCAAAACACCTCGGGGGATCAGACTTGTTTGGAAGTCAAGGTAGGGGCTGCTGCCTTTGGCAAGGTCCCCTCAGAGGCCCCCGACCTCTCAGAGAATCCTCCTTACAGACATTCCAACCAAGTCCCGTGCTTCCCCACAAAGTACGTGTTACACAAAGGGAACGCCTTTCTTTTAAACCTGTCCTTTTACCTGGCCTCTTGGTTCTGTCATGTGACGGACCATCATTTCATACATCACTCGTCCTCAGAGTTTTGCTCTTACAAATAATGCTTCATTGCAGACTTCCACAATATTTCTATAACGTAAATTTTTAGCAATGACATAACTGCTCAAAGTATTTAAAATATGACGCACCATTTTTAATTTTTATGTAGATAAATCTATCACTTTTTCTTGTTGGTGTCTGAATTTTATGTTGTACATAGAAATACCCTTTGCACCCAAGATTAAGTCTCCCATTGTTTCTTCTAGGACATTTTGATGTATTCATTTTATTTTTTGCAGGTAATCCATCCATCGGGAATTGATTTTAGTGTGAGAATGTATGCTAGATACTATCTTTTAGCTCTTGCCTTTAGGTCCCATGCCTCTCCATCCCATCCCACAGGGCATGAAAGGCTGAAAATGAAGTTTTGCAGACTCAACGGTAAGTGGCACAGAGATTTAGACTAAGACATTGCCCTGTGATGAATGGAACTCCGGTGTGATGGCAGCAGACACTGCCCGTTGAGTCGGTCACTTAGCCCCTCAGTGATCACTTTGCCCTTTTGTACTGATGGGAGATCCTGTGAGGCCTGCACTGCAGGTATATTTTAGGCTTAACATTGAAGAGACCCTTTGTTTTCTAAGTCTCTCACTGAACTTGAAGACATAAGAGGTCGTCTCACCTAAATTCCTTAGACTTAGCATGTACAGATTCTGATTTCAAGACCCTGAAAAAAACCTTTTTTTGTTCTTGCAGTTAACACATTGATTCACTATCTCTGAAGCATGGTTTTGCTTCCTGTTGAAGTGTTCTTGGTCTGCGAAGTATAGTGGATTCACATTGCTCAGCAATATTCACAAGAATGAAAAAAAATATCAGTAGTTCATGACACAAAAATTTTTGGATTCAAGCCCGAAGGCCAAGATCCTGGCAGTTTATGTTGTTAGATGTGATGCCTCTGTAACTCAGCTGTGGTGTGGGTGTCTGGTACCCCTCATGACTCCCATCAGGATGCAGGCCGATTTATTTTTTTTATTTTTTAAATATATTTTTATTGATTTCAGAGAGGGAGAGAAAAACATCAATGATGAGAAAGAATCATCGATTGGCTGCCTCCCGCACGCCCCCACTGGGGGCCGAGCCCGCAACCTGGGCATGTAGAATCAAACCCAGGACCCTTCAGTCTGCAGGCCGATGCACTGAGCCAACCCAGCTAGGGCCAGGCCAATTTCTTTTAAAATCAAAGGAGCAAGAAATACCTTCTATAGCAGAGTTTTACTACCAAACATTTGGGTATTAAATATACATATATATTCATATTTAGTATGTATTAGGTATATTTTAAGTAATTATTAACAATAAGATTGAATTGGAATGAATAGTAAAAGGATGCGTTTTCATATATGTACTCTGTAGTTAAAGTGAATGGCTAGAACTTCTAAAGAGGTGATAGCATTCTACAAGCTGTCCCCTCACCCAGCTATCTTGGTCCTGGTGCCTCAAGCAGGAAGCAAGCACAGAGGCCTCTATGCTGTGGAGGGTGCCAAGTGTCTTTACAACACCCCTGCCCCCAGCAGTCCTGAGCCTGTGACTCAGCATTTGGAGATACAATCACTGTCGCTTAACAAGCTTGTTTTTCTGGCTTATTCCTGCAGCAGGATTAGAAGAGAGGTCTATCAGCATTGGCACAAAGAAGTTGCGTGAGGGAGGCCACAGCCAAAGCTACAGCATCAGTAAATCTCACATTATCTTTGTAAATCAGAGCCTGTAGCACTTCCGCAGAAGCCTGAAGGCGGTTGCCCTACTTCTGTGCCTCGGATGAGTCATGGTGCAGTGACTGTTGCTAATACCCTCAGTCATCAAGGAGATGAGAAATTACATCTAGAATACGGCTACATACTGCAGAGGTGGGTTGTGTTTTTAAATAAAAATGATTTCAGCAGTGAGCTCCTCTAAAGGGTAATGCGAGGGGTCAGGAAGGTCATTGATGGTGCTGCTTTCTACCTGGAGTTCCATGGGCTTGTTCAGTGCCCGTGGACTTGTGAAAACTGGGTGCCAAGTTGTTCCTGTTCACGTGTTGCTTTTCCATGGGAGAGTGACGCATAGGGAGGGAGGCTCCACAGGTTTCATCAGATCTCAGAGAGGTTTGAACCCCAGAAAGGTCAAGAAACAATGCGTCGCTTAAGAACACCTTAAGCCAGAGAGTTGTGTGATTTTAAACTTGGGGACAGGGTGGCGATGCTTGGTGCACAAACAGGTTCTCAAGCTGTGATGAGTTTAGGTCTGTGATGAAGCTAGAAGCCCCTGAGCACGTATACAGTTTAAGCCCCATTTTTTTCCTCTTAAAATTCGACCAACAGTCTTGACTCTTCCTCACAGTGCCGCAGCCTAACGTGAACTTGGCCACAAAGTCAGAGGAGTCTTGAGTCTGGCCTCTGCTCTCTCTCTCCCCCCCAAGGCATCAAAACTCATTTCCAAGCCCCAGAGTTAAAAATAACCCCTTCTCCAGCTGGACCAACAGCAGCTGCGTGGTCAGCACAGAACCCTCTCCGTGGGAATGATCCAGCTCTTCCCCTGAGCACAGCCCGGGAGCGGGAAGCCATTTCTTGACTTTGGAGTGAATGGAGGCCTCGGGAAAGAGGGAAAGAACCACTGACTACACCGTTACAATGAATTGTCTTCACTTTTGTCCCAAATTTCATGAACCTAGAGCTAGGACTGTCATTTTTGTGTATTTCTGGCTTCAAGAGATCTTCAACCAAATGATTTATGAGAATTTTGTAAGAACTACAGAAAGTCAATGTAAAGTCCCTCCACTTCCCCGCAGAACTCCCAGTTCCTCTTCCTAGAGGCCCACTCGGTGTTTCTGTGTGCTTTCCAGTGGTGTGTGTGCCCTTTGAAGACCATACACGAAAGATCACACCTGTGCATCATTAGGCATCGTGCTTCCCCCCTCACACTATCTTGAAGGTTAACCCACATTCTTTTCACTGGCTGCAGAGTCTTAATTGTATGACTGACATCTTTGTTTATGAATGGCCACATTGGGTGTTTAGATTAGTTCCAGTTGGGTCTGTTCCCATCTGTGCCGCATGGCCATCCTCCCTCACATACCATGGCCTGTTGGGTGAGTCACCTGTGAAGTAAACAGCTAGTGGTGGAATTGCTGCTCGAGGTCAAGTGCATGTCGAATTTGATAGAATTTGCACCAGTTTATACTTCCAGCATCAGTGCCTGAGAGTACCTGTCTCCCCCAGCCTCACTGATACTGGGTTTTCCAACTTTTTTTTTTTGCCATACTAATAACTAAAAGTATGTTTTAATTTCTTTTATTATGTGTTAGGAATAACAGATTTATTTTAAAATAAATACTTGTTGATTTGAGTATAAGAATCAGAGGTCCCTTTTTTCTCATTTAAGTACCGTTGTGTTCCCCATTTCTTATGGTTTTGGCATTTTCTCTAGAAATTTATCCTTCTAAATTGTGTAATAAGTAAAATAATTTGAGGGGAAGATTAAGTTTTCTTTGCCTTTCTTTGTTTCTCAAATCCCCAGTCACCTTGCATCAAACTAGTATTTCAATCGATTCCTCCATCTCTGTAGTTTGGCGAGATCTTCTGCAATAGTTCTGATCATTTGATCAGTTGTTTCTTTCAAAATGTTTGCTGTCCTCAGGGCATGGTCCAGAGACGCGGCTAAACCCTGCGGAGGACAAGTGCGCACATTTTAGTCATACACGTTTGCCACTGTTCCTGTTAACTGAGTTCTGTCATCACACACTGCCAGGTGGAATTGGGAGTGCTCTTTTTTCCACCCGGTCTGTTTCTGTTTTTTCCACCAGGTCTGTTTCTGTTTTTGAGAGTTGGTTTCCTAGGAAACCAGTCGGAGATGGAAGGTATTTTTTAGGGCAAGGGACAGAAAAAGGACTGACACGTGACTGATGAGCATGAATCAGAGGGTGAGGTCAGAAACCTGCTGGGCCCATTCCCTGCTGTCAAGAAAGAGATCTGAGAAAAGGAAAGTTATTGGGACCACTGAAGGGGACTGGGGGACATGACCACTGAGAGGGCAGGGATACCACGCATGCGTGCACAAGCCTTGGGAAGTGGCCTGGGATTCGAGTTTCTGATTGGAAAAAAATATGTGGCTAGCGTCTGTAAGCCCATTGTCGGTTAAACAGTCCTGTGAGCAGCCAGGGGATCCTATAGCTGAGGCACTGCCCACAAAGTTTTCCTGGGAACCAGTTTAGGAGTAGCACACACCACGTGGCTGCTCAGGCCCTGTGTCTTTAGGCTAGTGCTGAGCACACACTGTTGTTAGCAGAGCATTTTGGGTGCTCCATACTGTAATAATTTAGAAGCCATCAATTTTGTGGTCAGCAAGACCAAACTTACAAGCTGCAAGGATTCTAGAATGTTTTTCTGAGTCCTCACCTCAGATTTCGTTTCTTCGTCACTGCTAACGTCGCTTAAGGATTTGCTTCCAGAGACCCTGCCAGAGTGGAAATGGGGGGAGGATGTAGCCAGGTCTGAAGTGGAGGTCATGGGAGCCTTAAGTTTTTTTCTGGAAGGCAAAAGCACAGGGATACTCGTGTGAAGCGCCCCCCTCAGCTCTGGGGTGCAGGGCGCCTGTGTGCTGGTGGAAGCCGGCACCCTCCGTGTTGCCACTGTCACAGTGCCTTGGTGGATAACCGCAGCCGAGCTTCCCACATCAGGGCCTTCCCACATCGGAAGCCTACGTAGACTGGAAGGGTCTCTGTTCCCCCTGTTTCCCTTGCTAGCTCATTCATATTTAACCTTTGGAGTTGAGCTTCCCTGAACCTCCATATTAGATAATAGCACTTTGAGTGACCTCTTCTTGGCACTCACACACACAGCCTCCTCTTCCCAAAAAGTGAGCTCCCTGAGGGCAGGGACAGAGCCCACTCTGTCACTGTGTTCAGCAGCTAGCATAGCGCCTGCTGTGGACACGCAGATAACGTGGTGAGTGAACACATGAAAGACTGACGTCGTAGCCAGACTTCAGTTTGAATCCGGCTCTCCTACTTAGGATCTAGAATCTCGATGATCTTGGGGAGGTAATTTAATGCATTAAGCACATAGTATGCACCCAACCAATGGGTAGCCATTCTTGTCATCATTACTAATGAGAGAGTGATACTTACTTTCCTGGTTTGGGCTCACGCTCATCTTGAGAGGATTTTGAATTTGCTCTCTGGGAACAGATCCAGTTTGGTTTTGAATAAGCTGGAAAATGTTGGTTCTGATTAAATTCAGAGCATCAGAAACGATCCCCAAATCGTGGATATGTGGGTATCATTTTCTGAACTTCTCTATGTGAATGAAACATTTGATAAAAAATTAATAAATAAGAAAATTGGGGAACATAGGAAACAAAGAACTTTGTATCAAGTATTCTGAAGTCAGAGAATTCAGGAAAGAAATTCCATTTTTAAAAGGAATTATTAGCAGACAAGAGACCAGGAGTCTAGGTTCCCTGGGCGCTAGCCGTGCGACCTGGGCATGTGGTCTAACTTTTCTGGGCTCAATGACTTCATCTGAAGGTGGAGGGGTAATGTCTCTCAAGAGGTTGACCCACTTGGATTCTTGAAGTCCCCTCCGACTTAGGGTTCTAAGAGTCAGAAATTAAGTCACTAGGACAATTCTAGAAATTAGAGACTAAACAGAAGATACGTGTATTAACGTCACTCCTCCGTCCTCTACCTTCCCCTCTTTCTCCTTCCAGGCCTCCTGTCTTACCCACTGGTCTCTAGGATCGAGGCTTCACTCCCCCTCAGGAGTAGCAGACAGGAGAGGAAGGAGCAGTGTGGGTCTCCCAGGCCTGGGCGGGAGACTGGGTTGTTCACAAAGATGGGATCACAGAGGAGGTGTACTTACAAGGTGGAGAATTCTTATTTTCATTTAAAAAGCGGAACTGCACGAAGGCTCTTCCTTCGCTATGATTTAAGTAATTCTGTCCCGGGGTGTCGTATCTGTAATGAAATTCTAAACAGGAAAGATTAAAAATAAGACTCATTGCCTGGGAACAACAGCTGTCCCCACTTCTGACCCCTTTGGAGGCTCCCTGGTCGCCCTGACCTTTAAGTGGTTCTTTCCGGCCGCCTCTGGGGCAGTTGGGAGTCCTAGTGCCACAGGTCTCGCAGGTGTTGCTCTGCAGCCCAGTGCTGGGACCTGAAGAAACCCGTTACACCAAGGAAGTGTGAGTCTTGGTCGTAGTCATACAGTGTGGTGTGGCGAGCAGAGCTCTAACTGGGCGAGGTCTGCACTAGACACCACAGTACTTAACTTCCCCGAGGTTACCAAGGGGAGTTGCCAGCCCAGGAGTGACATTCAGGGTCCCTTCCTGACAGCGGAGAGGTGTTCTGATAAGAGAGCCTCCATTTGCCTAGCACTCGCGGGTGCTTGGTAAAGGCCTGCGGAACAGGTGGGCCTGTGAGAATTTGGCCCTCTGAGTTATCAGATGATCTTGCATTTAGAGTCATTTTTCCAGATTTGTCCCAGTAGATCCACATTCTCTTCTCAGCCCCTGCTGTGGCCAGGAGCTTGTGTTTTGTCACCCAGGTGGTTGGAAAGATGGTTTTCCCCACATCAGTTCATAAACTCAGGTAGGAACTTGAATCAGCTGTGCCCTCGCCAGTGCCACCCGAGGCCAGTGGTGGAGAGCGTGTGTCTGGTGCAGGTCTAGAACCTGCTTGGCAGTGGGATGCTCCAGGGGATGCCACGGGGTGGGAGCCTGGGCCAGGCAGGTGAGCACGGCAGGCTCGGGTGTCCAAGCCGCATCTCAGCTCCAGGAGAGAAGAGGCCGGGACACAGCTCTGCCAGTGCTAGCAGCCACTGCATCCATGAGTTCACTTGTCGGGGACTTGGTCTTTCAAAGTGTAAGTCACAAATGGGAGGAGCTCTAGAAAGGACTCTTTTCTTCCCCGAACCTCACTCAGTGCATAGTTATTGAGTGCCTTCTTGATCCTGAACCCAAGGAAATTACAAACAGAGGACAGGGACTTACCCTGGGAAGGCTGTGTTGCACAGTTAGAGTGAGAGATTCAGACAGGCCTGAAATTGAGGCCTGCCTCTGCCCCTTCGCTGGATGGGTCGACATATGTCCACATACTCTTCATGTGTGTGTGCGCGCGCGCGCGCACGCACGCAATGTTTTATGCTGTGTGTGTGTGTGTGTGTGTGTGTGCGCGCGCGCCCGCACGCGCAATGTTTTATGAAAAAGAGTAACAGGGTTGGGTTACTTTGAAGAATATAGGAAGAAAAGTTAGTCTTTTTTAAAAATATATTTTTATTTCAGAGAGAAAGGGAGGGGTAGAGATAGAAACATCAATGATGAGAGAGAAAATCATTGATTGGCCACCTCCTGCACGCCCCCCACTGGGGATTAAGCCAGGAACACAGACATGTGGTCTTGACCGGAATGTTGATTGGCCGCCTCCTGCACGCCCCCCACTGGGGATTAAACCAGGAACCCAGACATGTGGTCTTGACCGGAATGGAATCTGGGACCCCCCAGTTCACAGGCCGATGCTCTATCCACTGAGCCAAACCAGCTAGGGCTCCACATATTCTTTTGTTTTCCACATACTCTTTGACATGTTGTTCAAGAGGTGGGCTGGATTAGTGACTCGCTTCTAACAGAGAGAATAAAGTAGTAGTGATGGTAAATAACTTCCAAAATCAGGTCATAAAGGATATTGACATTTCCAGTCTTGTTCTTTCTCGTGGATCCCTTGCTCTGGGGAAGCTGGCACCATGTCTTAGTAACACTCTAGCAACCAATGGCTCTATGAGTGACCATCTTGGCAGCAGATTCTCAGCCCCGGTCAAGCCTTCAGATGACATCAGTGCTGGCCAGCACCTTAACTGCAGCCTGGTGAGAGACGCTGAGCCCGAACTACCCAGGTAAGCTGCTCTCAAATCCCTGACCCACAGAAACGCGCTAGTAAGTGTTGGCTGTTCTGAGTCATTAACTTTTGGGGTCCCCTGTTACCCAGCAGTAGGTAACAATACACCACCTCTTTGACCTGGCAAGTCTCTTAATTTTTCTGAGCCACCATTTCCTTATCCCTAAAGATAATTCCTACTTTACATGGGTGTTGTACAGTTAAATTATATATACTATGTCAACAGTTCTCAAACTTTTGATTTCATAACCCTTCTACACACATAAAATTGAGGGCCCTAGAGAACTTCTGCTGAGGTGGTTTGTCCTGCCGTCTACCATGATATACACCATTTTCTGTACCTGTGGTGGAATGTCCCCCTGCACTGGAGAAGAGCTGTCCTCAACAGTCAGTCAGCTGAAGATGGGTGGGTAGAGAAATATCTATAGATAAACTTAAAATCATTTTTGCTTCAATCACTCAGATCTTTCCAAGACTGAATGGGTAGTCCGAGGCTTAAAAAAGTTATTTTTAACTGAAGTATCTAAAAAATATTTTACTTATGGTATCATTTAAAATGACAATAATCCATTTCATATTAACAGAACATCTTTTTAACAAAAGCTAACTTTTTGAAAATAGAAATTAGAAGAGTGGCATGCTTTATGTCTTGGCAAGTATCTTGAATATCTGGGTTAATATAAGACAGCAGGGTTCCATAGCTGCATCTCCATTCAGTCTGTTGCAATATTGGCCTTGCAGCCATATACAGTATAGTTAGAAAGGAGAGGACCTCATGGTCCCGGCAAGGGTCTCAGGGGCTCCCAGAGGCCTTCGGCCACACTTCGAAAAGCTCTACTCTGTTACAGCATCTGGTATATCAGTGTTCAATGAAACCTATATTTATTATCACAAAATATATCATCTACAGAGAACAAATAGAACTAAATGTGACAGAACAGTGAGTTGGGAAACGGCTTTTGGCTAACAGGCTGTATGAAGGTAAGCTCTCTGAGCATAATCCTTGTTCGCTCTCTGGCTCCGGTTCGTCATGTGTAAATGGGGTAGATGAGGCTTGGGGGTGATTGTCACACTCAGGAGCTGCCTGAGCAGGCAGTCCCGGCCCCGCCTCTTCCCCACCCAGGGCAAAGCTGCCAGAGGATGTTCTGCTTCCATTCGCATTGAAGAAGGCTCCTAGGACTAAAAACCACTGAATTCCATGCCCTGTGCTCTCTGGGTCTCCTCCCAGCTCTGACTGTCTGTGCTTCTCTGACATGTGCATGGACAAGTGGGCAGCAGATCTTGCGCAGCGGGAAACTTATAGGTGTACACGTGGGTCGTGCTGGATGGGGTGACACACCCCTGAGGCTACCCAGGGACCCAGTCCATGCAGTCCTGAGGTGTTGGCCAGAAATAGGTGTGGGCACGTTCACCTACCTGACTACATCTTTTAAATCATTTATTTTTAATTCTTTACATTAAAAAAAAACATGCAACACCGCAGCCTAGGCAGTGCTATTTGGAGTGGCCAATGGCAAGCTGGTGCCCACCATGAGCAGACCCCACAGGGAAGGACCTTGAAGACTGAGCACCCACAGCCCCAGCCCCCTCAACTTACTGAGAAGTGAGTCTGGATGAGGTGCCTTTTCCTGAAGGGCAATGGGAAGCCCTCCACAGCTGGTCCTTCTGTGGCCTTTCTTCTCCAGGGTTTGCTTCCTAAAAAGGTACATAGACCCCATGAATCGTCAGTAGACTTTGAATAGAGATAGTGAGCATATTGGTAAAAGGGACATGTCGCGTGGCCTTTCTTCTCCAGGGTTTGCTTCCTAAAAAGGTGCATAGACCCCATGAATCGTCAGTAGACTGAATAGAGATAGTGAGCGTATTGGTAAAGGGGACATGTCGTGTTTCTTATGTCAGCCTGGACGGTACAGCAGGGGCATGTCATCCTCCCAGGGGTCCCCTCTGCCTGTCTGTGAGCTTCCCCCTGAGAAGCGGTACCCAGTGCAGTTTAGCTTGATAAGGACATCGTTTCCAAACATTAAAAGTGAATCTGTTTGGCCTTAGCTGGTTTGGCTCAGTGGATAGAGCATCAACCAGGACTGAAGGGTCTAGGTTCAATTCCGGTTAAGGGCACATGCCTGGGTTGC
>NW_005354632.1:5282323-5306519 GCF_000412655.1 Myotis brandtii | reverse complement strand
CAGTTCCTCATGTTGTGGTGACCCCCAATTTCATTGTTACAAATTGAACATAATTAAAGCATAGTGATTAATCACAAAAACAATATGTAATTATATATGTGTTTTCCGATGGTCTTAGGCGACCCCTGTGAAAGGGTCGTCCGACCCCCAAAGGGGTCGCGACCCACAGGTTGAGAACCACTGTTCTAGAGGCTGGGGGACATCTGAGCTTAATTTTATCAGTACAGGCCACCAGGGGGCATCAGAAAGATGCCCTACAATTGTCATTTACCAGCTGCTTCCTCTGACCTGTTGCTTCAGTCTCCCTCCTTCACAGAAATCTAACTCCTCCAAAGGAATCCCACTAACATTCTTAAAGCTCTCGCTCAGCCCCTGGGTACAGTAATAGCCCCCGGGGGAAGGTGCTCATTCCTTGTGTGGAGGCACCATGCCCAAGGGATCCTGGCCCGAGCGGGTGAGGCAGGACTGAGACCGATTCCCAGGGAGGGTATGAGGTGCTGCTTGGCACGAGCGTGCAGGTCTCGCTGTGCCTGTGGGGTTGGGGCTGGGAAGCCAAGCCTTTCCCCTCCTCTTGGAAAAACACTCTGTCCTCCTGAGTCACACTTCCTCACACCCCATTTTCTCTCTCCACCCCCTCCGCTGGGGCCTCTGAACATCTGCTCTCCAAAGTGGGAAACTTGGATCTCACTCAAGTGAGTTCAGTCCAACACGACTTTCTTTTTCTGCCTCTTAAGCGTCTCTGTGCGCTGAAATCTTCCTGCCAAATGTAACAGCTCAGGGCAACTCTACTTGAGAAGACAGTCTTAGTGGCTTAAATCCAGTCCTGCCGCAGAAACAACACAAAGGGATAAGCATTTGCATGCAGCGTCTATGCCATTTACCTGCATGCAAACACACCACCCTGCAAATGCCCTGCAGCATCCTGTCCGTCAGCAAGCTTTACAAAGAACACCCCACCTGAGAGAGCTCCTGCTGAAAGAGCAGAGGAGCCCTCTGCTCAGTTCATTCCTCCGGGACTATTACGGCACTGACTGACCGAGATTGCAGTTTGTAACTCATGTCTGCCTCCTCCCTCAGCCCTCTGCTCAGTTCATTCCTCCGGGACTATTACGGTACTGACCGAGATTGCAGTTTGTAACCCATGTCTGCCTCCTCCCTTCCCAGCAGTAGCTTCACTATTAGGTCTGATTTTATACTTGGTTGTGCTTCTCTCTCCATCTTGTCCATCAGAGAAAAGTATATTTAGTCGAGAACACTGGTCTCTCTAGGTCTATGCTAGGAATTTGGAAGAGAAACATTTAGTACCTTGAATGCTTGATGAAAATGTTCTTTAAGCATAAAAAATTTTTATATTTAATAAAACCTAAAAAAAATTCAGAATCTAGGTTTAATTCTAGAAATACAAACAGTGGGCAGGGATGACTGGGGAGTAAGCACATCAGTGCCCCTTGTGTTTAGAGTCAGAGCTGATGACGGACATGGTGGTTTAAAGTCCTGAGCCTCACCAGGTGACACCAGTAGATGTTAGCACACACACCCTGCTGTGTCTCTTGGGGGGAGGAGGAGGCAGAAACTCAATGGAACACTTATGACGAGTGCGGTTCCCGTGGGGAATGCTTTCTTTCAGGAAACCCCAGTCTGTCAGCCTCCTCATCTGCTTCTATTAGTCCATTACGTGCATGTAACAGCAGCTGCCAAACAGCTCTGCCCTCCTTGCTCCTGACCTTCCCAAGGTAATTAGCCAGGCTTTGGCCCCAGTTCATGGAAGCTTCAAATAAATGATGCTGAATTCACATGGGCCAACAGCTGCTCCAATGAGCATTTCCAAAGCATCACGGATGTCTACGTAGGGTTTTATATCTGTGTGCACGATTTATAACTTGAAGATTTCATGCCAAGTGATGGGAGAAGTAAGCCCTGAGGTGTGGGATAAGGTTTATTTCTGGTGGGACCAGGGAGCAGAGGGGGGACCCAACAGGGAATTTCCCTCACCCCAGGGGAGTGGTGGTGGGGAGCTGGTGGACAGGGTGTGTAACACTATCCCACCTGGCAGTGTTCCCAGGAGCCCTCAGGACAGACCCCCCCTCCCTGTGCTGTAGCAGAGATTCTCACCCAGGGGCCCATCAGGATCACCCGGGAGATGTAAACAAGAATTCCTCCCAGGCTCCACCCTGGCAAGGATGTCACAGTAGGTGGGGCTGAGGCGTGTGCATGATTTAAACATCTGCCCGGTGACTTTGATGCTGTCCCCAGTGGAGAACCACAGCCACAGGGACTTGTAAATGGGAGGGAGGCTGGGCTGCGTGCCCAGCCCTGAGGTCTGCGGTTCTGTAACTGGGCCAGTGGCTCTGGCAGCTGGTCAGCAAGTTGACGCCCACTCTCACTGGAGGCATTATCCCAGGCCCGGCTCCCACCCACCCCGGCAGCTTAGCAGCCAGAAGCCCTCACCATTCGAGGACCCGGTGGCAGAAGGCACAGCTCCGGCCGGTTGTCTCTGCACATTGCTGCCTTCCGGAGGCGGAGGTGTGGCGGGGGTCCTGCACCACAAAGCACACAGATGCAGCTGTGACCCAGGAAGTGACTCACCCCCTGGCTGCTCACATTCATGCACAGCTCTGCCCAGCAAGCAGCCCAGGCTCGCTGCTCACCACCGCAGGCGGCTCGGTTCTCACTCCTCCCTCGGTGGGTCTGTGCTGTAGGCCAGGACTTAGAGAAAGAACCTTCAACACAACATACTGTCTTCTTCCCTTCCCCAAGCAGATTTTAAATCTCGTGTACAGACGAGAGGGTATTCTTCCCTTTTTCTTACCCTTTGGTTTCACCAGAGGACGAACAGATGTTAGAAGCTAATTTTAAATCTATCAATCCGACCATCAGTTAGTAGAGCTCTGAAAGCTTTTCCAAAGAAATACAATCCACTAAGAATTATAACAAAGTTTAGGGAATTAACACCCCCCCCCAAAAAAAACAAAAAAAAACAATGGCATTACTGGCCTGAAAGGGCTGATACCACCTAGCCTGTATTTCTTACGGTGGTTTTACCCTTTTCAGGGGTGGGGAACCTTTTTTCTGGATATTTATAACATCATTTGAGGGCCATACAAAATTATCAACTTAAAAATTAGCCTGCTACACTTGGTCAAACATTTAATTAGCTCACCCTAATGCCTTGGCAGGGCCAGACCAAATGATTTCCTGAGCCTTATACAGCCCACGGGCTGGACCTTCCCCACCGTGCTCTAGGGGAACAGAAGAGAAACGCACCTTTCTCACCATGATAAACAGTGCCTGCACAAGCAGCATTGTGCAGATAGCTTTTTCCGTGTTTGAATGACTTCCTTAGGAAGTGTCTGGGTCAAAGGGTACGAACATGTTTGTGTGATGACAGGAACTGGCAAATTGCTTTCCACAACAGTGGGAATTACACAGCCACCAACAATGTGGGCCACTCAGTGGCCACACCTTCCACTGCATCAGGAATGATCAGTCGAAAATGTTTTTGTTAATTTAATAAGGGGTGGCACCCTGCGTTCATGAGCGTTTCCTCTGCTATTAAAGGAGATAAGCGTTTCCCAGCTGCTTGCTTATTAGTTGTATTTCCTACTTGTGACTTTTTAGTTCACATCTTTTGCCCATTCGTTTTGGGGAAGGTTTCAGTGTTTTCTTATGACGAAAACAAACATTTGTTGACTGCTCCTGTGCCAGGTGCTTCTCCGGTGGCCCCCTTATTCCTTCCCACCACCCTGGGCCATTGTTCCCATGTTAATGATGAGTAACCTGAGGCTCAGAGAATTTAAGCAACCTGACAGGTCACCCAGAGTAGCAAGTAACACACAGAGCTGGGATTTGCCCCTTTCCCCATATGCTGTGTTCTTAAGCACAGTCCTGCTCCTTAGAGCACTTCGTGTACTAAAAATCTCAATACTGAACTTGATTTGCACTTAATATTTTCCCAGTTGTCTGGTCTAACTCCGCAGCTGGGCCTTAAAATGAATGAGATTTTGCCAGGAAGCTAGGTGTTTTGAGGATGTGAACATGCTTCTTTGGAAAGGCTAACATTTATATAGGGTGGGGCAAAAGGTTTACAATGTTCCTTTGGAAATTAAAACAATAATTGATAAAAAAATTAATACATAATAATACAAGAATAAGCACTGTTTTTCACATACAAATGTAAACCTACTTTTGCCCCGCCACTGTGTATAATGCTCAACATGTTGTCCTTGACTCTGACAAAAACCTATTCAAGTTTTGAATGTCAGCCGCAGGCTGTGTCTTCACATACCGACTGAAACCAAAGAATCAAGTTAACGCAATTATCCAGACAATTCAGTTTCTCAGAATTTAGTCTGAAATGTTTCAATAGTTGAGGCTACAAAGAATAAAAAGTGTAGAAAGACAGTGGTGATGGATTGGAATTCCTAATATTGCATCTTTAGACAATCCAAAAGAATTTAGCTTGCGAGAAAGGAAATGCAGATGTGGACTCATGGAAATGGTTCTTGCACTGAGAGTGTCATTCTCATTTGGAAGAGCGAGTACAAAACCATTAAAAAGAAAAATTATTTCTTCCAGGCACGATCCACAGAAATATTACTATCCGTCCAGAAGAAATAGCTCTTCAGCGGTTCATCAGTTTAAACTACATTGTTGCAGCCTAAACTAATAAGAGGTTTTAAAAACCAAAACTTGAAATAGCTTCTAATTTTTACAAGCTGGTTCCATTGAAAATAATATGATTCATGGGACTTTGGGAAGTTAAATTTTATGAAATATTAAAGTAGAATTTTGTAATTCCATGAATGCGTATTCTATAAATGCACAGGAACCGTGTTTCCTGGCATGGAATTGGGCTGTAGGTTATGCATTACCTCATCTGAGGGTGGAGAGGATGCGGATGGCAGGCCACCTGGGAGGGTTGGAGAACTCTCGGGAAGAGAGCCAGCTGAAGTGTGTTTGCCTTCATCAACCTTCCCTTCAACATCTTCAAGTAGCATCTCCATCCTGGAGACTTCACCTTCCGCTTTCCTAAATGAACAGAAGGCATCGTGGAGGGCATGCAGTCAACATTCTAACCAGTAACAGCAGGTCTTGACCATGGCGTTGATCTATGTTATTAAATGGCCTGTCCTCAGAAAGGACCCATAATGGACACCCGCCCTGATGGGCATCCTGTTTTAGTGTCACTTGAAAGGCCTGGGCTCTGATCCCTATTTTGCTATCCATTGGCTGTGCATCCTCAGGCAAATCACTTAATCTTCCTGTGCTTCCAGTGTCTCAAGTTTAACAAAAAAATGTGTCAAATCTACATGAAGAAAACAAGCTCCTGGACCCAAATACTCACTGCAAAGGTTTTAACTCCTCCCAAACTAATCTGTAAATTCAACACAATCCTGAACAAAATTCTAATGGAATTTTATTAAAGACATCTGGTGAGCTGATGATAAAGTTTTAATAAGAGAGTGCAAGAATAGCTAAAGAAAGTTTAAACAGGAGGAAACATTTCAGAATATATACTAAACTACAGTAATTTAAACTGTGTGGTTGACGTAGGAGTAGATACCTAGGTCAGTGGGATGGAACAGACCCGTCCCGTTACCCATGGAGATTTCGTATACGATAACATGGCTTTTTCCACCATGGGAAAGGCTGGCCTGTTCAGTAAGTGGTGGGACTAAGATCTCAGCATGAAAAACCATATTGGTAATCAAATAAGATATGGGGAAATGTGTTCTGCCCTGGCAGGCAGAAGAGAATGAAGAGCGGACAAGGAGAGACTGAACATGTGAAGGAAGAGAAACGCTGAAGCAGGCCACAGGTCGTGGGAAGAGCTGGGGCTGGAGAGGCCGCAAAGTGAGTGAAGGAAGAAAGGGTGTGTGTGTGTGTGTGTGTGTGTGTGTGTGTGTGTGTGTGTGAAAACATGCAGATTTGGAGGCGGAGAAAAGATATTTTTGAGGGAATTTATCTTTTCTGTAAAACCAAAGACGATAATACCAGGGCTTGATGGAGGTAGAATCCCATTTCTTGGCCCCTTGGTTTCGGGTGTTGGTGTGTGTGAAAGATTCAAACAACTTCCAGACAACATTCTAACAAACAAGATGCATTAAATTCAAACAGTTATTTTTGCATCTTACCTTTTAAAGGCAATAATAAGAAGGTTTTCATAAGAGTGCAACAGTTGACTTCAACAAGCGATTAGCTGATGAATCTGCAGAATTCTTTCCCTACAGAAAAAGCTATCTGCAATGGCCTTTGGTCTCAGGGCTTAGAAGCTTCTCGACATACCAGCTTCTCCAGGGTATGGGGTTCTGCTCATTGACAGGTTACGCCCATGTGAGAGCAGGAGGACCAGCCTGGGACTGAGGAGCTTCGCTTGCCCACTGAGTTTACTGAGCTTGCCCGTGTGGAAAGCTTCTCCTGTGTATGGGATATAATTGCAGTTGGGACTCTGTTGGTTTATGCTGGGGTCAGGCAGTGTGGGTGTAACTGGGATATAAATAAGGCCTGAATTGCATAACTTTGGTCTTCATGTGCACAGAGGCCTGTCTTTAAAACCCCTGCCAACAGTGGGATTCCTTGGAAAATAAATATCCTTACTCTTTTTGTTCTTAAACAAATAGGGAAAGCATATGGAGATCTTTTTTTTAAAAGGCTTTGGAGGGAAAATCAATATTAAAACCCCAGCCTTGCTGTCTAATTAGTTGGTATTGAAATAACAGTAGACAGAGGTTTCATTCATTTTTTTTGAAAAAGTAAAATTGTACTTTGGGAAAAAAAGCCTCAGGATGCAAGTGCTAAAATATAAACCATTAAACTATTTTGGCATCAAGAATGATTTGTGTTAAAATGCTAGGAATAGAAAGAGCTGACCTTACGAATATTAAGCCCACTGAATGGATTCTTTTAATTCATAGCAGGAAATTATATGGAAACAATCCCAGCCTTGATTCCTGGAATACATCTTAAAGCTATTTGGGTTGGAAAGAGGATTGTGGTGCCATAAAAATGGCCAGTTGGAAACTTCAGTGTAAGTATGCATCTAAGATTCTAATGTGGATTTGCTCAGGAATCACTTAAGTTTTAACATTTTCCCTTTATCAGGATTTGTGGGCCCCTCACCCCAACATTAACCAACCTGACAACGATCCTCTCCAGCCCACTGCCCCTTTGAAATGGTCTGTGGATGAGAAATAAAGGGGGGGATGTGGGGGGAAGTGGGACAGAAGAGAAGAACCAGGCGGGAGAAATAAGGGCAAGAGGGGGGTAAGGGAGAGGACAGAGGAGCGTGGAGAGGGAAGGGCCTCTGGGTTAGACTGTGAGCCCTTCCACGATGTTCTTGTGCTCTTCTGCGTCTCAGAACCAATTCTAATGACATCCACGAAATGCAAGATGGCGGCACATTGTCTCTGCCAGGAGACAGCTGTTCATTCTGGACACGCCATCTGGTCATCACCTAGCACGGGACCTTCCACGTAGCAGGAATTCCTCACTGTCTTTCGCATGCGGTGACACCTACTCATTGGTGGCAGGGGTTTTACTGATCCTAGACCTTCCTGGGCCTTTCGTGGCTCCCAGGCACTAAACCAGCAGCCACATCCGAGTCCCACCTGAAGAGATCTCTTCTCCAACCCTCCCACCTCTCACAGTTTAAACCTGACCTTTTGGGGTCATAGTCACTGACAGCTGGGGATTTAGGCTTGTGGACTTGCTGTTCCAAAGTCAGCTGCTTCTCAGCCACAAACTCCTGCTTCAGCAGTTCCAGATGTGCCTGCAGTTTCTGCAGCTCCTGTGGCAGAGAAGGCACTGGCATCATTCACATGTAACCCTGCGCATGGAATTGTTTCCCCCAAGCCCACGAGGGTGTACCCTACAGGAGTGCAAAACAGAGCCGTCATCCTTCTCCTGGCCATTGTTTTGTTTTGGAGTCTGACATCTGAATTTCAGACAGGGGCCTCCTCCACATACCACCCTCCCGCGTAGCACAAAGCTGAAAAGTTTGGTGGTTCTGATTTCTCTCCCAGAACCCACTCGGAGCCTTTTGATGGGACGTTAATAACCCTGTATATTTGCAGAATGATTTTTAGCTTCTAGAACACATTCTGTTCCTTTTCTTACTTAACTTACTCATCAGTGTTGTAGATGTTGCAAAGTAGATTTATTACCCCGGTTTTATAGAGGAGGAAAGCGGAGCGCTAAGGAATAAGTCTGATGCCACATAGATCTTACAAGGGAACTGAGCTTAGAGGACCTGGCTTTGAGTCTGTGGCATTTAGAGGGTGAGATGAGGAAGGAACAGCTGGAAGTTTAGCCCCAAGCTGGAATGGGTCTTCCAGATGTCACCACGTCACCACATGCAGCCTCACACAGGTGCATGTGTAAACCGTGCAGGTCAGGGTCTTGTCTGGAAATGTAGAGACTTTAGCTCTACAGTCCCAGCCGCTAAACATTCCCTGATCAATGTCTACATCTGGCCCTGGGCTGGATCGGAGTACTTCGCCATGACTCAGTGGAAGAGGTGAGACTGAAGTCAGACTTGAAGGGTACTCAGGAGGGCCTGGACCAGGCAGCACTCATGAAAATGGAGAGGAGAGGATGAATCAGAGAGAGATTCCCCAGGGCAAGAAAAGGATCAGGAGTTAAAGGATCAGATCACCAGGGTTCAAGTTCAGACTTTGTCCCCTACTAATTGTATGATTTTAGTGAACTTGAACTCTAAACTTCAATTTTTTCATATTGTGAAAATTAAATGAGCTAATGCTTCGTGTCAGGAGCATAGTACATACTCAATAGTGGGTAGCTATCATTATTATTATTAACAATGGATAAAGAAGTTTGGAAACATTGGCTATTGGGTATAAAAAAAGGCAAGTGTGGTAAATATTTTCCATTTCTCCCCCCAGATCCATCCTCCATCCTTCTCCGTGCCCCACCCAGGAGGCTGACCTTCCATAGACATCAACAGGAGGGAGGAACTGAAGAAGGATGAGGTAGGGGTCTTTGTTTCCCTGATTTCCTCCTGCAGGTATCATCATGGACCAACTGTGTCTCTACCAAAAGCCACAGAGCTTGTCAGCTACTCCTACAGCTACAGCTACTCTCCTTGGGCTGGAGTATCTGTTCTTCCTCTGTCCCTAACCTTGCCCACACTGTTGTTAAATGATGGCTTATTGAACTCTTCTCGATTACTCCATTGGAGCAGGCCACCTAGTTCCTACCAGGCCGCTGATTCTATAAACCTCACAGTCAATGATCAGGGGTCTAGCTTGGGAGATGGACAGAGTGTGAGAGCCCTGACTAAAATGAGGAATTTGGAAAGGCTAACAACTTTGAATAAAGATATCAAGCTTACCTAGATTCCTCCTACAATACCCAGCTCAGAGTCACTCCTAGGAAGCCCTCTAAAGTGCCTTGCTCTGACTAACAAGAGTGAGCCTCTTCCCTGCCGCCCTTAGCATCACCTGTAGCCTTTCTCAAGCTTTGTGTCACTTGTCTATTTACCAGCCTGTTCCTAGGAGACTATCCGCCGCTAGAAAAAGAAATAGTTTCATCATCTCCAAATGCCCTCCCTTCCCCTCCTCTCCGTCCCAACACAAATCCCCACATGCCCTTGAACATCAGGAAGAAACGTCCTGAGTCGAGGCCTCAGAAGGCCAGTGTCTTGAACCAGTTCCCCCTGCTTTGCTCGGCCCCTTAAAATTCTGTGTTCTTCCAGTTCCTAAAAGCCTGGGTTTTTGGAGTTTGCCTTTGTCATTCACTCCTTAATTCCCCCAATCTGACTTCCATAGACCCACCACTTTATTGAAACCGAGCTGGCCAAGGTCCCTCATGACCTCCGGGTTGCCAAACCCATGCATTCCTTCCTTCCTTCCTTGAACATTTGAGGGTGTGGCTCACTCCCTACATCTTAACACTGTCTTTTCTCTTGGCCTCTGCAACTCTGCCCCTTCCAGGTCTGCCTTGACCTTTAGAGTCACTCCTCACAGGTCTCCTTGGGGGACCTTGCTTCTTTCACCTGCCCTGGATGGCTGTTTCCCATGATTCTGACCTCGGACTTCACTGCTTACGCTGTGTCTTTGCCTAGGTAACCTCATACACCCCATAGCTTCAACCCACAACTATACTCAAGTTTACATTTCTGGCCCAAACAAGTCCTCATTTGGTCCAGATCCATCGTTCTAATTGCCTCCTGGACCTCTCCAACTGGAAATCCTACAGGGAGCTCACAATGTCACAAACGGAACTGACCTCCTGCCTGTCTCCCACACCCATTCTGAACTGGACCCTCCACTTTTATTCCTGACCTCAATTGTCCAAGCTACCAATCTGAAATTCATCCAAGCCTCCTCCCTCCCTTTACTCACCCCTTTCAATCTGCCCCCACTTCCTTAACCCTTAGACTTGTCCCTTCTCATCCTTATTGTCAGCCTTGGTTCAGGTCCTCATAACGTGTTCCCTGGATATGGCTTCCTAGCCAGTCTCCGTCCCTACAGTCTTGCCCCCTTGGTGTTCGCTTTTACTTGATTTTAAGTCCCCCAGGCTGCCCATCACTCAACCTCAGGATGAAATCCAAGCTCCCAGGTGTGGTTTGAAGGGCTTTAATGATGTAGCTGTTGTCTACCTTTCTAGTCTTGTCCATTCCTCCCTTCACTACAAGTACCCTGGGCTCCATCTGGTCAATTGTCGCACCATGCGGTTCCTCACACGCTCAGCACTTTCCTTCCTGGGCCATGGCACCTGCTGGTTCCTTTTCCTGGACCATCCCTTGCTCCCTACTCTGCCAAGCTTACCTAGATTCCTCCTACAATACCCAGCTCAGAGTCACTCCTAGGAAACCCTCTAAAGTGCCTTGCTCTGACTAACAAGGGTGAGCCTCTTCCCTGCCTCCCTTAGCATCACCTGTAACCTTTCTCAAGCTGTGTGTCACTTGTCTATTTACCAACCTGTTCCTAGGAGACTATCCGCCGCTAGAAAAAGAAATAGTTTCATCATCTCCAAATGCCTGGTAGAGAGTCTGGGACATGGGAAGCACCCAATAAGTGTTTGTTGAATGAATTAATGAGTTATTTAATTAGTATGATGAATGAATGAATAAGGAACATCTCTTAAGGTTCGGATCCTCCCAGTTTTTGTGCCGTCTGGGCTCTGAAGCACAGCCTGCCTGAGCTTTGCTTGTGCTCTTTACATCAGGACTTGTGACCATGTCTTGCGGTTGACCCAGTGGCCTAGACTACATCTTCCACTTTGCACATTTCTGACTCTCACAGTCTCAGCTTTTTGCCCCATTGCCAGGCTCCACCCCCACTTCCCGTGACCCGGGCACTGATGAACAAGGCTGTGGTGGTTACAACATCAATGAGTGACTTGATTAAATACAACCAGCAAGGATGTGGAACCCAAAGATTTTGATCTGAAAGCACAGCTTCAGGATCAATTTTAAGTTTTTGAAGTGTTATTATATATTGAGTTGCCAGATCCTGGTAATTCTTATAACCTACACCCCCTGGGACCCGTCGACTCTGGATGGGCTTTGTGATCCTTTATAACAGCTGGTGTGCTAGTCTTTGGACCTGCCCTGGTCTCAGATTTATTATGGGGCAACCGGTGAAGAAAAACAGTGAACAGCCATAAGTAATAGATCCCCTGAGAAAGAGAGAGAGCTGAGCACATAGAGGAATCCTAAGCTCTTTTCGCTCCTGTAACACAAAGCCCCAGTCCTCAAATAATCAGTGAGACCTGAGCCTCAGCACTTTGGGAAGGAGAGTGGGGGATGGGAAGATGGGTGAAGGGAAAGAGGAAATCTCATAAACATTAACACAATTCTGTACTAGTTTCCATATAACCAACTTGAAATATGTTATTAAGGACATATTTAATGCTTAATTCAATTTGATTTAGCATTCTAGGGAGTTATATATGTATGACCAACGCCAGGCCTCTGGGGGCTGTTCAGCCATGGACACAGGTTACTGCCCTTAACCCCTGGCAAAACATTTCCACCCGAGCACCTCCACTGCCCCCTGCAGAGAAGGCCCATGCTGGGCAGCCCTTGTACTTTCCCGTGTCAGATTCCCCAGGAAAGACTTATTACCAGCCTCTCGTCTTGCTCGTGGCCGGGGGAGTCCTGTGCTAGGCTTCTGGAAAATTCTTGCACCTGCAGTGAAAAAATTGCAATATTTCATGAGTGGCATGGTATCTTATTTTTGAATTTGCTCACTTCTACTGTTCATAATCTTTAAAGGTATTACTTTAGTCTTCAGCTGATCAGTCTGTTCTTTTAGCTTCTGGCACATTTCTCTCCCTTGGGATATCTTCTGGAATATGGAAGAACTCAAGAAAGGGTCTTTCTGAGAGGTTGATGACAGCTTCCAGAGGCGTGTCTCGGATCCTGTTCCTATAGAAGAGAGAATAAGTTGGGCTACCGTTCATCTCAAGTTCAGTGCAGATTTATTAAGTCCTGAAAATGGAAGTCGGTGGCAATCACCACCATTTGCTATTTAAAAATTTTTTCTAAACGTGTATCTAAATGAAAGAGGTTGAAAAAACGCTAGTACCTGTGAGATGTTCTTGGTGGCTGTGTGTTGCAGGCTTCATCTGCATAATTAAAGGATAAGAAAGTGTTACTGTTGATAGTGATCAAGGACGCCATTGTTCAGAATGGCTGATGGTTCTGGTCCTCCAGGCAGCCCGTGTTGCATCAAGGCTGAATCACCTCCGACACTGATCTGTGGGTGGCCCAGGCAATTACTTATCACCGTAACCCTCACGTTCTCAGCAGGAAAGTGGGGACAGTAACAGAACCTATTCCTGGGGTCCTTATGAGGAGTAAGTGAGAGTGGGGGATGGGAAGATGGGTGAAGGGAAAGAGGAAATCTCATAAACATTAACACAATTCTGTACTAGTTTCCATATAACCAACTTGAAATATGTTATTAAGGACATATTTAATGCTTAATTCAATTTGATTTAGCATTCTAGGGAGTTATATATGTATGACCAACGCCAGGCCTCTGGGGGCTGTTCAGCCATGGACACAGGTTACTGCCCTTAACCCCTGGCAAAACATTTCCACCCGAGCACCTCCACTGCCCCCTGCAGAGAAGGCCCATGCTGGGCAGCCCTTGTACTTTCCCGTGTCAGATTCCCCAGGAAAGACTTATTACCAGCCTCTCGTCTTGCTCGTGGCCGGGGGAGTCCTGTGCTAGGCTTCTGGAAAATTCTTGCACCTGCAGTGAAAAAATTGCAATATTTCATGAGTGGCATGGTATCTTATTTTTGAATTTGCTCACTTCTACTGTTCATAATCTTTAAAGGTATTACTTTAGTCTTCAGCTGATCAGTCTGTTCTTTTAGCTTCTGGCACATCTCTCTCCCTTTGGATATCTTCTGGAATATGGAAGAACTCAAGAAAGGGTCTTTCTGAGAGGTTGATGACAGCTTCCAGAGGCGTGTCTCGGATCCTGTTCCTATAGAAGAGAGAATAAGTTGGGCTACCGTTCATCTCAAGTTCAGTGCAGATTTATTAAGTCCTGAAAATGGAAGTCGGTGGCAATCACCACCATTTGCTATTTAAAAATTTTTTCTAAACGTGTATCTAAATGAAAGAGGTTGAAAAAACGCTAGTACCTGTGAGATGTTCTTGGTGGCTGTGTGTTGCAGGCTTCATCTGCATAATTAAAGGATAAGAAAGTGTTACTGTTGATAGTGATCAAGGACGCCATTGTTCAGAATGGCTGATGGTTCTGGTCCTCCAGGCAGCCCGTGTTGCATCAAGGCTGAATCACCTCCGACACTGATCTGTGGGTGGCCCAGGCAATTACTTATCACCGTAACCCTCACGTTCTCAGCAGGAAAGTGGGGACAGTAACAGAACCTATTCCTGGGGTCCTTATGAGGAGTAAGTGTTAAGTACTTAGACTCAGGCATGTGGTAAGCACTGAGTACACATTAGCTGTTAATACTATCATGTCTGATGCTATTATATGGAACATGCAAACATTTCTCCTAAAACTAGACCACAAGCCCCATGAGGCCTTCTCACCAGGTCTGTTGCTCTCACTAACACCAAACTCATGGTAGCCACACCCTAGAGAAGAACATAAAATAGTATGCATTAGGGTGTCAAGACAGCCATTTTTACCAGGACACGCCCCTTTCTGCTCATACAGTCGGGACAGGAGTTTACATTCCAGAGTGATTCGCCTTGAGGGGCTGCCCATCGCTCACAGCACACAGAGCTCAGAAACAGGCCAGTGCCAGCAGCTAAACCAGTGGTTCTCAACCTTCTGGCCCTTTAAATACAGTTCCTCATGTTGTGACCCAACCATAAAATTATTTTCGTTGCTACTTCATAACTGTAATGTTGCTACTGTTATGAATCGTAATGTAAATATCTGATATGCAGGATGGTCTTAGACGACCCCTGTGAAAGGGTCGTTCGACCGCCAAAGGGGTCGCGACCCACATGTTGAGAACCACTGAAACCGGTTGTGGTCTCACCAAACTGACGATTATGAATGTCTCAGTGACATGATGGGTATGGCACCTATAGAGTCCAGTTCTCCAACCTGAAAGGACTAGAGAAGACCAGCCAGCGTGGCTCAGTGGTTGAGCATCTACCTATGAAACGAGGTCACGGTTCAATTCCAGGTCAGGACACATGCCCAGGTTGCAGGCTCAATCCCCAGACAGGGGCGTGCAGGAGGCAGCCGATCAAAGATTCTCTCTCATCACTGATGTTTCTCTCTCTCTCCCTCTCCCTTCCTCTTTGAAATCAATGAAAACATATTTTTTTTAAAAAGATGGGGAAACTCAAATTCCAGGTGGGAGAATTTGGATTTAATTCTATGATGTATTATTGTTATTCCAGCCCCTGCTTCTTCTCATGAGGCACCCAATGGTCTTCTGAGAGGTCACAGAACTTGCTCAGAACTGGAACAGGTGTCAGTCACCTTCCAGAGACTGGCTCTGGCACAGAGGAGCAGCCCAGGCCTGTTTCCGGAGGCGACTTCTCTTACCTCTGTCTGCTGGGAGGGGTCCCCAGTCTTCCTTTCCTGCTCTTCCTTCTCAGCACGGTCTGGCCTAGCCGTGCCTTCTGGAATTTCTTGCCCAAGAGCTAACCCAGCTCTCAGTTCAGGAGAAAAGCTGGCTTGTTTATCTGTTAGAAGTGGTTTATCAATCGTATTATTTTTAGGGATTTTCCCTTGGGGAGCAACACTAGAGCGATCAGAGAACCGGTAACAGACTTGGCCATATTTGAACCCAGGGCCTGATCTTGTGTTTTCTGTCTGCAGTTTCTGCTCTTGGCAGCCTTTTTGTTTATTGCTTGGACTCTTGGATTTAGTTAGAAAAGTGGAACTTTGTGGAAGGCTGCCGTCTCCAGCAGCCACTGGCTCTTCTGTCTCAGAGGTGTTTTCTGCTGTCATGGTGGGGCAACAGCTGGGCTCACTGCCCATGTCATCCTCCCTCGGGGGGTTGAGCTGGTCAGCGAGTTCTGGGGTTGGTTCTTTTGGCCAAAAACTCTTAACATAACGCAAAATAAAACTTTTAACAATGGCTTCATCAAGACTGTCCGCCCTGGAGACCTCTGGGAGAGTTTCACAAGGACTGCCTTGGCCTTTTAAAAGCTCCTCTTTGGAAAGATGATGCTGTAAAACATCAGAAAGGTCTGACTTTGAACGATCCCCTTTCTTAGCTGGGATGTGAAGAGTTGGGAGGCAGCATTGCTCTTCATCAGATTTTTTCTTGGCAGCGTGTTCAGTCATTTTACCCAGAGTCATAAATGCGCCTGCATTTCTGCACGTCCCTTCATGGGCAGCCCTTTCTTGAGGGTCCTCTGCTGTTGGAATCACTTGATCTGAGACACCCAGGATGTTGTTTTCCGAGGAAAAATTGTGATCAGCGTGTAGCTTAGTTTGGGAGAAACCCCCATCGTCAGGGAAGTCCTCCCGTTGCTTGGAAGCCTTACGCTCTGAGAAACCAGCCTTGTCCATGGGCAGCCGGGCCTTTGTCCTTGTGCCCGTCCTTGATGGTCTCAGTTACGCCAACAGAGCTCCTGGTTTTCAGTGACTGTCTTCATTGTCTGTCCTGTTCTGTGCGAAAGGAGAAGAGCCTGGTTGTTAAATATATTAGAATAACGTGTGGAAGTGGGCTGTCCCAGTGTCCGAGCCAGAACAAAGTGGATGCTTCTCACTTAGAACAACTCAGTGATAATTGTGAAGGCAGAAAGCTCAGCAGGCGCTAAGCCATCCTAAATGCTACCTTAACACAATCAATGGTCTATACACAGGAGAAAAGGGGGAGTGGTAAAAATTTTATTCATTAAATCTAGTTAATGACCACATATTTATCAATCTGTCTTAGTCCAGACATCACTGACGGGCCTCTCAGTTGTATAACATTAAACGTTGTTTGCTCGGCTAACATACGACCTCCCACCTTCTCTGTCCTGGTTTTGAAAGGATGCCCAGTGCAGAAGGCAGGTACTCTTCACCCATGGGAATAGTTAAAGGACAAAGGAAGAAGTGGCATGCAAGAGACATGGTCTCGGTAAGAGCCTTGGAACTATTTTTAAAATCAACTTGTAAATGAATATATTGTTTGATGGTGAAAACTATCACTAACTAATTTGAATTCATTGTCTAAGACATCCAAATGGCCAACAGGTGCATAAAAAGATGCTGAACATCACTAATCACCAGGGAATTGCAAATCAAAACCACGTTGAGATATGGCCTCACGCCTGTGGGATGGATGTCATGGAGAAGAGATAACAAGCGCTGGCAAATGTGGAGAAAAGGGACCTTTGTGCACTGTTGGTGGGAATGCAAATTGGTTCAGCCCCTATGGAAAACAGTAAGGAGGTTCCTCAGAACATTAGAAATGTATCTACCATGTAATCCAGCAATGCCACTTCTGGGTATCCCTATGGAAAACAGTAAGGAGGTTCCTCAGAACATTAAAAATGTATCTACCATACCCAAAGGAAATGGAATCAGGATCTCACAGAGATACCTGCACCCCCATGTTTATTCACATTATTCACAATAACCTATGTGCCCATCGATGGATGAATGGATTAAAAAGATGTGACATATTACAATGAAGTATTATTAAGACATGAGAAAGGAGGACATCTGGCATTTGCGACTACATGGATAGACCTTGAACACATCATGCTAAGTGAAATAAGTCAGAGAAAGACAAGGGCTGTCTGATGTCACTTTTGTGTGGAATCTAAAAAAGCCAAACTCGTAAAAACAGAGTAAAATGGTGGGTACCAGGGGCTGGGGGCAGGGGGCGAAGGAGGGATAGAGTAGATGAGATTTAAGGGCACAAACTTACAACAAGTAGTTACCAGTTTAACGACATAAGCCCTAGAGATCTAATGCACAGTGTAGTGAATATCGACAGCAATTATGTATTCAAGCTTTTTAAGAGACTAGAACTTAATTATTCCACTCACCAAAAAGAATAATTATGTAACTTGAAGTGCTAATTATGACTAGGGTGGCAATCATATTGCAATATATGAATGTATTAACTTTAAAATTATACAATGTTATATGTCAAATATATTTCAGTTTTTAAAAATTGTTTTGAGGGGGAAAAGAGTATTTTAAATGCCTACAGAGAAGAGAGAAAGACGAATTCTAGTTTTTCAGGACTTTTAATGACACAGGCAAGCTACAGCCCCAAGCGCATCCTCATGCGTCTTTGCATCTTGAGGTGCTAATGGCAGAGCTCCAAGCCCTTCTAACCAGATCCTAGTTCCTAAAATATTATTCCTTTGAAACTGATAGCATTTAACTTTCGTTAGAATTCTTAAGAAAAAGAGACCACAAAGGTACTCTCCCGTTGCGTACAGGAAAACAGCTTGTTATTATTATTATTGTTATTTTCTTTTTGTTTGCATGCAAAATATCAAAAGTTTTTTTCCTGGTAAAGGACAGTCTACATTCTTAGCCGTAATGGCCCCTTACAGGTAGCTGGAAAGAACTGGAACATCTTCCCACGAAGCTACCAGGCTCTGTCTTGGACTCCCAATGTTCATTCAAAGAGGTTCCGGTCAGAATCCAACAGAACCCAATTTACTTTCTGAGTTCAGGTGAACACATCTGGGGCCGTGACTGCTTATGCAGCTAGACTGACCATTATGTGCTCAGCAGTAGCTCACAGACCCCCCTGAGCATGACCACTGAGCACACAGGCCGGCTCACCCAGTGGCCCAGCCCTGGGAGATGCTGCAGCTGGGCCTGGCCAGGAATGAACACAGGTGCTCACCACGCTGACCACTGTACCCTGCGTGGTTCACTTGATTATGAGTCTGAATTTGGTGCCCAAGTGCTGACTCATCTGCCAGTTTAAAAGAAGATAACCGTGGCTGCGATCACTGGGAATCCGATGGAATCGATTGAGAATGTCTATAGATGGAAATCCCAAAAATCCTTAGTGCTTAGAGGCCAAAGATGGTCAGTGAATCATTGTCTATGGCTGGGAGGTGATGTCTGTTCTAGTCACTAAGCCCAATACAGATGTTCTATATTGGACCCTGTTTCCATCTTCAAAGGAAAACCGGGGGGCCATGTGCAGTGACAATCTCTTCCTCTCATCCCCAGTACCCTCTGCTCTGTGCTGCCAGCCTCCAGACAGGCTCTCCATGACCCAAAGGAGAAAGTAGGCATTGTACCCTCCCACCCTTCCCTGCCTCCCCGCATCCAAGTACCAGCCACCTAACACTCTTAGTCCTGATCCCCCTCTTCTAACGCCAGCCCGCTGACTACAATGAAAGCTGGAGCTGACTGGAGGCACTGCGCCAACAATCCAAATTCTCCTTCCTCCTGTGTGCGTGGGCCATTAAGGGCGTGAACAGACGACAGCCAGGAGCTTTAAGTGTGTGACCCAGGACGCTTGTCCTGCATACAGCAACCTGCTCCCAACCTGACATCCAGCACCCCCCTCAGTCAACACAGATGGCAGGCCAATGGCAGCAGCGACAGAAACTCACCTCCCAGGGGCTCAGGTCGCCCAGAGGGAACCGGTCGCGGGGCCTTGCAACACAGAGGAGCAGTCCTTCAACTCAAAACCATCTTTCTTTTTTTCAGTAGCGGGAGGTGGTCGGCAGTGGAGCAAGAGCACAAAAACTAAGCTGCAGAGTCCGGTGCGTCTGCTGCTCCTGCCTTCCTTCAACGGCAAGAAATCGGCTGTGGAGATACTTAGGGGACTGCTGATGGGATCTGCATGTCATTTATCTTTTAAGAGCATCAAAAACACTTCGTTTGACTGTTTGCATTTTCAAATCCTCCCCCTCTATTCCTAGCTCAAGATTTCTATTTACCCATGAAAGCAAATAGGAGATGTCTCCGGATCGTGTGCGCGAGGCCACACCCGGAGGCCAGGTGTGGGTGGGTTTTGTGTCCAGTGGATGGTGTTTCTAGATTAACATATTTTCAAAAGTAACGTGACACGGGCTCCCTGCGCAGTGACTGCATTTGGTGACGCTCCCGTAATCCTATCAGCGAACTCTATCTCAGAAATACGGGGCACCCACCCCGGCAGGTCTGTGACTGGAACACTTGCCAGTCAGGGTGGCGTCAGCCTGTGACTGTTGAGCGGCAGAAGGGAGACATGGTGATGGGCAGCACATGCCAGGCGTGCTCCCCCGAGAGCCGAGAGCCGAGAGCCGAGGATCTATTATTTATCGTCGGTCTCAGCGAGGTGGGCCTTCTGGGAGTGTGTGTGAGTTGGTGACCAGCTGTTACAAATTATTTATCCCGAAACCATTTTACAAGTCAGAACAGAAGAATCTTTGAAACTGTGAGCAAACCAGTATTTGGAGAAGCTTCTTGGTGGGGTGTGACCAGCAGCCTTCGCTTGCTTTTCTTGCCCTTTGGGGGTCAGCGCTGTCTTTTTGGCCAGTTTTCCCACTGACTTAACCACATAGTCATCATAAATCTAAGTGATTGTCTCATTTGTATGGAAGCCATGGGCCCTTACTGTGCTTTGGGAACATTTAGAAAACTCTTGCCAATTGATTTTCTTTTCTTTCTTTCATTTTTAATGTAAACACTTTTTACATTTCTTTCAAATAAAAATCAATGTTATAAAAATTGCCCATTGATTTTCTAAGAATAATTCTAATGACACATTTTAAAACACTGCTTTAAAGAAATATAATTTTTAAAAGGACTTTGTCCCTTCCCTAACTTTCTAGCTTAAGTTTGGCAACCGCTGCCTAGAGCTAAGAGGAGCAGAATATTTTAGGAACGTTCTTTCTCCTTTACCTAAAGACTTACCCTTCTCTCCCCTGCCTTTCACCCCCAGGCAAAAGGAAGAGCATTGACTTAAAATTATAAAATAAGAAAAATATAAGGAATAAAACGTCAGACATATTATACATCGATGCCTGATCTATGCTCCTCAAGATGATTTTGAAAAAAGTCTATCCTTGCATTAGGAAAAAACAATCTAGGGGATGCCTTAAGGAATGCCTGTGGTCAGGGGGTGGCCAGTTGGAAAGGGTGGTGAGTAGAAGCAATGAAGTGAATTTATGGACACTGAAGTGGTCGCGTGACTCAGTATTCCTAAAAGCTCCACTTGGGGTCCTACCCAAGTCCTGCAGATGAGAGAAAAATAGTTTGGGAAGGGTCAGTGACATCCATCTGAGGTGGAGCCTACCACTAAGGCAGAAAGAATTCTAGATGATACAGTTTTGATGTGTGTGATCTGCCTGTCAAAAGGTGCCTCTGGGCACATTTGCAATCCCATAATTAAGACTGACAACAGCATCATAAAGCTGTGGGTATTTATTATCTTCAGAGGAGGACATCCCGGCACGCATCCTGTCCTAAAGGCAGGCAGACTCTTAGAAGTGAGACACGTGGGGGAGTCATGAGCGCCTCACTTCCTTCCCAAGCAACCCGCCCTACTAAGTGATGTTGGGAATGACGGGGTAGGAACAGGTCTCATTGTGCAACTTCTTTCCCACGTGACCCCACGTGAATGGGAAGCCCTTGACTGCTGGTACCAGGCAGCCCCCAGATCTGCTGACAGCAGTGATAGTGTCCGCCTGCAGGAGAACACGGGCTGTTTCCCGGCCCTAGCCCTGAACCACTTGCTTCTCTTTCTCATCAGCTTCTTAAACCTCCTTCTTTGTTCCACAGGCCCTAAAGGGTTGCCATGCTCGCCTGCCTTTACCAACTCCTGTCCCGGATTGAAGGTGGGGCGTCCGCATCCTGGAACCCTCTCAGTCGGGGATGTTAGTCACCTAGCGTAGGACAGAGTCCCTCACCCCGCCAGGCCCCTACCCTCTCTGTTATCCCCTCACCCGAGGTACTTAGTCCTGTTTCCTAGCTAAGTCGTTTGTCTAGAAAGCCACCACCAGGAAGTGACAGAGGCACACTTATGGGGAATATACAAACCCACGGTCATTTTTTTCTTAGTTTTTAAACTTTGTCACTGCTTTATGTTTTTCTGCTTATTGTAGAAAATGTGAAAAGTAGAGAAAAGTGTAGCGCAGGGGTCCTCAAACTACGGCCCGCGGGCCACATGCAAATACAAATATTGTATTTGTTCCCATTTTGTTTTTTTACTTCAAAATAAGATATGTGCAGTGTGCATAGGAATTTGTTCATAGTTTTTTTTTTAAACTATAGTCCGGCCCTCCAACGGTCTGAGGGACAGTGAACTGGCCCCCTGTTTAAAAAGTTTGAGGAGCCCTGGTCAGTAGAATTCTTTCTAGTATTTATTAAACATTTTGCATAGCTGGGCTTGTAACATATAGTTTTGCAACATGTTTTCAAAAAATGTAATATCAAGAGCATTTCCCATGTTATTAATAACTTTGAAATAAATACATGTTTTCATAGTTATATCCACTGCATAGCTGTACTGTAATTAATCATTTCCCTAAGACAGTTTTTGTTGACCTGAAAATGCTTTTCTTTCACTCTTGTTTTTGAAAGATATTTCCACTGGTTAAATAATCCAATGCTGACAGTCATTTTCTATGATCATATCAAAGATATTCTCCTCTGGCTTACGTTTCGCAGTTGCAAAGTCACCTGTGAGCCTGACTGTTGTTCCACCGGGCAGTATATACTTTCTATATCCGCATACATCTTCAGCTAGACTCAATTATTAAGTATTTCTCTCTCTCTTGCTGAACCGTTTGAATGTAAGTTGCAGAATTCATGGTGCTTTCTGAAATATTTAAACTTTTTTATATGTTCAGCTTGCCTGAAACATTTCAGCTTGCCTTTCCTAAAAATAAAGACATTCTCCCATCGAAACATAATTCCATGTTAGTAAGAAAACTAACAGTGATTTCATAATCTCATCTAATATACAGTCTATATTTAAACTTCCCCAAGTGTTTCTTAAAATGACTTTTATGGTTCCCCTCCTCTCTCTCTCCCTCTCTCTCTCGGACTCAGGACTCCATCAAGATTCATCTTTTTTGGTTTGTTTCTTTTCATGACAATAATGTTTATGAAGAGTGAGTCTGGGCTAGTTGTCACGTAGACTGTCTCAAATTCTGGATTTGTTTCAGAGTGTGCTTTTAAAAATATATAAATGAAGATATTCCCACGCTTAAAATCTTCCATTGGCAACTAGAGCATTTAGAAAAGAAAGCCCAAACGCATGACCCTGGCTTGTGAAGGCCTGGGGATTTGGTGTGACCTTACCGAGAACGCTCTCCTCTCCCTCACTTCACTTAAGGCCAGGTTCTCAGCCCCACTGAGCGTGTCCTCACAGGACTTTGCATTAGCCATGCCCTTTGCCTAATGTGCTCTCCCCTGGGCTTTGCTTGGAAGTTGGCTCCTTCTTATACTTCAAATCTCAGTGTGAACCCCATCCTCTCAGAGTGGCCTTTCCTACCTTGACCCTCAGTCACCCACCCTCACATCACCCTACTTTGACTTCTCGTGAGACCTCTCACAACCAGATATCTTTCTTGTTGTTTTTCTTGAACTCCAGAAGAGCAGGGGCTGGGCTCTGTCTGGCTCATTGCTATGTTCCCAGCACCCAGAACAGTTCCTGACACGTAGCAGACTCTGAATACTTGCTGTATATTGTAATGAATAAGCTGAAAGCTGAGTGCTGAAAAGAAGCCAGCCATTGAAAGAGGCTGGGAGAAAATATCTAGGCAGAGGGAGCTGCCAGGGAGGAGGCCCTGAGAGAAAGAACCCTGAGGCTCGGTCTGTTGGGGCCTGCGACCTCCTGTGTATGGAGGGGACAGGGAAATGCAGGAGCACAGAGGTGAGCAGGACCAGGGGACCGAGGGCTTTGTGGGCCATGGGAGGGAACTGGGATTTTATTTTAAACCAAAGGTGAGGCCGCTACAGTTTTTCAAGTAGGAGACTGACATGATCTGATTTGCACCTTTAAAGACATCATTTAAAAGGTAATTCAACTTGAGATGGAGATAATATGAGTGATAGAAAGCCACATGCATCCGAGAAGACTTGCAAGTGGTGAGTCATGATTCACCGGGACATGCTCAACCTGATAGAATGCACTTCCTTGGTGGCTTTCGGATCAGCAGGCAGAGAAGAACTTATGAGTAAGAAGGAATCTTAATCTGCCTCTGAGACAGCACAGTCAGCTCATTCTGTGCCTGATACTTAAATAGTTGTTGGTAATAATAATAGGTAACCTTTATTGAGCAGCCACCCCACGGAAAGATTTATTATTTGTGTTTTGCAGTTGAGGCTAAAGAGGAAAGGTGACGACTTGTTCATGGTCAGCCAGCCAGTAAATGGTAGTTTGATGCCAAAGCTGCTGTTTTAACCTATTTGCCATCAGGCGTTCCTAAAAAGAGAAATGGTGTTTGGATCGGTGGTTCTGACCATATTCAAAGAGACACTGAAACTGGGGTTTAACAGATCCTTAAGAAGTAGGAACATTTAAATGTCATTTCGGTGGAGAAATGTATGAGAAATAGATTCTTTGGCCGGAGAAACTGTAGTCTTGGTATTTTTATGAAGGAGAACAAACAGACCTTTATTTAAAAAAATAACTTGCTCTGGAGAGGAAGTGCATGGGAGGAAGCTCTCCTTCCCGGCGTATTTGGAGCGTGGCGGCCTGTAACCCAGGAAAGCTGCCGCCGGGGTCCCGGGAGCCGCGGAGTTTGCTTGCTCAGGACCCGCAGCGCCCCCAGCACTGAGCCGCCTGCTCCCCTCACGGCCCCCTGCCCCGC
>NW_005354632.1:5281117-5281622 GCF_000412655.1 Myotis brandtii | reverse complement strand
GCTTTTGTTCGGGGCGGACCGCGGGGACCCCGGGACGACAGCCCGCTGCGGTCTTGGAGACTTTAAAGTGCGAGTAAAGCGTGACAGTTGCGCTCGCCGATGTTTTAAAGTAAAAAGTGGAACGGGGTGCAGTGCGTCCTCGCCTAGTCCGAGTGTGAGAAACGGCTGAACCCCGAGCCCCGGGAGTCGCACCCCGGCCGGTTGCCTTCACCTGTAGCCGGGCGGGGGCTCCGCCCCCGGGTGGGTTTGTCAGACACCTGCGTCCCCCCTTCATCGACGCCACCTGTCGATCCGCCTCGGCGATTGGTAATCGCTGCGGAGTGTCGGTCAGCGCAGGCTGGGAGGGAACCGCAGGCTGTCCCGGCGCGGCCACAGGTGGAGCCGCGTTTTCTTGTTCGATCCGTCTGACCAGTGTTTGAAATCAGCGGGAGAAAACGCGTGAGGACGGACGTGCTGCCTCGGTGCGTAATTCACCCCGCGGAGAGGCTGGCGGAGGAGGCCCGGG
>NW_005354632.1:5231190-5280946 GCF_000412655.1 Myotis brandtii | reverse complement strand
TGTCCCTCTGCGGGAAGCGGCGTGGGTTGATGGTTCAGAATCGAGTCGGCAACATGCGGGGAAGGTCGCTGCTGGTGGCCCGTGTGAGGAGTGGGGCCCGGGGTTGGGACCCGGGGTTTGGGGGCCCCGGGGTTGGGGGCCCGTGTCCCACCTGCGCCTCCACACCCTCCCCGGGCCCCGGCGAGCTCTCCGGCCGTTCACACGCGGACCGGAGCGGATACAAAGTGCAAGTCCTGGGACACTGTGGTCGTGGCGTTTCCCCCTCCAGTGATTCTCAAAATTCTGGCCCTTTAAATACAGTTCCTCATGTTGTGACCCAACCATAAAATTATTTTCGTTGCTACTTCATAACTGTAATGTTGCTACTGTTATGAATCGTAATGTAAATATCTGATATGCAGGATGGTCTTAGGCGACCCCTGTGAAAGGGTCGTTCGGCCGCTAAAGGGTTCGCGACCCACAGGTTGAGAACCGCTGCAAGCCCTCTTCGGCCAGACCTGCGGTTGTGTTTTCTTCTGTTATTTAATCAACATTCGGTGCTGCACATGTTATATTGTAACATAAATCTCAGACTTGGTACCAGGCTAATGGCAGCAAAGATAGGATATAGCCTTTTTACAATGGCCTTGTTTTTAAGCATAAAGCATTTCTAAGATTTACTAAAAAGATGAAATTTTGTAATTAGTTCTCAGGAATTTCAAAATCGAAAACCTGCCACAGATTTAGACTATTCTAAACCTAGTCTAATGTCCGTGTCCTTTTTAAATAACAATAATAGTAAGTAACAGTAACTATTCCGATTATTGCTACTGTACTCGATGGAGTACTTTTATTAAGTACCAGAGCCAGGCCTTGGGTTAGGTGCTTAACAAATCCTGTCTCATCACAACACATGTTGCCTGAGTATGTTTATGCCCAAACCTACTCTGAGAGTCGAACCAGCTTAAGGCCATGACACGACTAAGTCACTGCTGGGATCCGACCAGGCCTGGCCCCCCTCAGGCTGCATTGTCTCTGGATTCCATCTGAGGGACAGAGTCCTGTTTGATGCCTACAGGTGCTGTGCTTTGTTGTGAACTGGGCAGAAATCTTCCAGTATTTTTTTAGAACTGCTGTCTTTTTTTTTTTTTCAATACCTTATACACCACATAACATTTTCAGTATCCTTTTTAATCATCTTTATGTGTGCTGCCAAAGCGAGCATTTAATCATCTTTATAAAAAGAGTAAAAAAAGATAAGATTTTTCTGAGTTATTTACATGAATATGAATGCACTCTTTACTTGGAGACGAAATATATTAAAGTGTAGTTTCTCAATATTACAGGATTCTTTGCTGCTTTATAGCTCAGTTCTTCCCAGGCAAGAAGTGAAAAAAAAGTTTGTGGGATATCAATTATGTGCAAAGAATTTGCTTCTGGAGTTTTTGCAGTGTCTTTTTTTATTATTTTTTATTTTTATTGATTTCAGAGAGGAAGGGAGAGGGAGATATATATAAACATCAACGATGAGAGAGAATCATTGATAGGCTGCCTCCTGCCTCCTGGGGATCAAGCTCACAAACCCAGGCATGTGCCCTTCACTGGAATCGACCGGACCCATCAGTCTGCAGGCTGATGCTCTACCCACTGAGAAAACCGGCTAGGGCTTTGCAGTGTCTTTGCCTGTCTCCCTGTCCTGCCCTGTATGTTGCTGCCAGGTTATCGTCCTCACACAAATCCAGCTTTGCTATTCCTTTGCTGAAAAAATGGTAAGGTTCCCCATTATGTAAATGCAAGGCCAAACATGTGCGTCAGCCACATATATAGTCAGAGTCCCTCATAATTTGGTACCTTCTCTGACTTCTCTTGCCCTGTGCCTAACTCAATGGGCTTGTCCTGGTACACATTCTGTGTTCCCTCCTCCTGGCTTTTTTGGAGCCATTTCCTCTATTTTCCTAATAAGGCCTGTCCTCCTTCAAGGTGCAGTACAGATTTTATTTCTTCCAAAAAGCGTTCCTTAGTCCTTTTTTACTCAGAATTATTCTTCCCATATCACCTTATGACATTACTGAGTTGAACAGAATTATTTTTGCAGAGAAAGGTGTAACATTTGGAAGAAGAGAGTTATATTTTCCTGTGAAAAATTCTAAATTCAAACTCCTTAGGGATCCCATTTAAGCACTTGGAGTTTATTTCTGCTTAAAAGTGTATTTGAAAGCAATTTTGCTTTGTTCAAGTCCTGTTAAGAGAACTGATTTATTGTCACTTATTAACTGAAGAACAATGCTCAGTTGAAAGGACCACTTTTCTACTTCACTGTTGAGTTGTTCACATATGCATTTTAATAATTGATTTGAGCTAATGGCTGACCAGCATGGGTAGTAGTAAGTGGCTGTGGGCCATATGCTCCGGTGACTTGATAACCAATTTTTCTAAACTTGTGTTCTCCCCATTGTTTACTAATAAGTGTTTCTCTTTTTCTGGTTTGGTCATGTCTTCATAAGACTTTTTTAAATTTTACTTCTTTGAACTTCTATTAATTGCATCATGTTTGTCTGATAGTTTGTGTGGGCCCTAAAAAGATAAAAACAAATAAATTTATATTTATAAACAAAAGATTACATACAGTACATACAGATCAAAAAGGGTAAGGACAGCATATATGTAGGGTTTTTTTGTGTGTGTGTTTGTTGTTGTTTTTTTAGAAGTTGGGCTTAGTGTGAATGGTCAATGTTTGTGGATTGCAGACATTTTCTTGTGATCCCCTGTAACCTCAGAAGCCACTTGGGAAGCACTGGACATGTAATTCGCATTGATTAAAGCTTAGAGTGTCTTTTGTTAAAGTCGTCTTTGTGTCTTTTATAACCTTGATATTATAATACTTCTATATATCCATAGAATTTTGTGTTTATAATAATTAACTAGAAATCTCTTTCCTGCCCGGCCTGCTTGGCTCAGTGGTTGAGTGTTGACCTATAACCCTCTGTTCTAGCTTTAGAGTTGGTTGATCCACTGCTTTTACTAAGTGTTTGCCTTTGTCTGTGAGAATTTTCTTCTTTCCTATATATGTTTTAAAAAATATTTTTATTGATTTTAAAAAGGAAGAGAGAGAGAAATACCAATGATGAGAGAGAATCATTTATTGGCTGCCTCCTGCACGCCCTCCACTGGGGATGGAGCCCACAACCCCAGCATGTGCCCTGGCTGGGAATCGAACCTCGGCCTCCAAGTTCACAGGATGACACTCAACCACTAAGCTATGCTGGCTGCGCTCCTATATTTTCTTATTCATATTTCTTATCTATTCTTAAAGAAGTTCCTTTAACATTTCTTGTAATACTGGTTTCGTGATAAACTAAACTAGTGACAAACTCCGTTAGCTTCTTACTGTCTGTGATCACAATTGGAAAGCTTGTAAGCTCTCTGCTACTGCTTGCCTTTGCCTCTCACATCCCAATGGCACTGCGTCCCTTTTCTCCAGGTGCTCTGAGCCGACGACAGAACCAAGTACCAGCCGTTCTCGGGCCTGACCTGACTTTCTTCCGACATAATTTCCCACATCCGTCATATATTCTGATATCAGAATATTTCTTGCCTTTAACTGGCTTCTTGTCGCCTCCACACTAAGACCACGTCTGAACTTTCTCCTTGTTGGACTTTGCTCACTACCCCGTGCTTTTTCCTGTGTCTTCTCACATTTCTCTGTGTAAACTTCCTGCTTTTACCTTCCTGCTCTGGATTTTGCACGGGCTGTTCCTTATACTTGTCATCTCGCTGTTCCTTATACTTGTCATCTCGTTTCCACTCTATCTTTCAGATAAAATGTAACTAGAAATAGAAATTTGGATTCTGCAACAGGCCATATTTTAGTCCATCTAAAAGTAAGTCTATTTATAGATACGTAAGTTGACAGAAAATAACCAGTCTGCTAGGGTAGTTACTTGAGTTAATTCAGAAGTGGGTATTTGGGCATCCTACTTTATTTTATTTTATTTATTTATTTATTTATTAAAATATATTTTTATTGATTTTTTACAGAGAGGGAGAGGTATAGAGAGTTAGAAACATCAATGAGAGAGAAACATCGATCAGCTGCCTCCTGCACACCCCCTACTGGGGATGTGCTGGCAACCAAGGTACATGCCCTTGACCAGAATCGAACCTGGGACCCTTCAGTCTGCAGGTGGATGCTCTATCCACTGAGCCAAACCAGTTAGGGCTTATTTATTCATTTTAAAATATATTTTTATTTAATTGAGAGAGGAGGGGAGAGGAGAGAGAGAGAAACATCAATGAGGAGGAGGAATCATTGATTGGCTGCCTCCTGCATGCCCCCTACTGGGGATCGAGCCTGCAACCCAAGCATGTGCCCCTGACCAGAATCAAACCTGGGACCCTTCAGTCCACAGGCCAAACCTACCTCTGTGTGCCTGCCTGGTTGCCTCTAACTGTTCCCATACCAGCCTGATCACCCCTAACTGCTCCCCTTCTGGCCTGATTGCCCCTAACCGCCTCTGCCTCGCCCCACATCCAGGACCCAGGATTCCCTCCTCTGGCCAGTCACAGGCACAAGGGACCTTGGGCGGATGGCTTGTTCCTCTCTAGGATCACAGCTGCAGGTGATGGAGCCCGGGACTGCGGGGCAGGCAGCTTATACCTCTCCCAGGCCGCAGGCGCAGGTGCTGGCACCCAGGACTGAGGGGTGGGCAGCTTGTCCCTCTCGCGGGCTGCAGACACAGGCGCAGTCACTGGCACCCTGGCACCCGGGACCGCAGGGCAGACGACTTGTCCCTCTCCTGGACTGCAGCCTGGCTGGTCCCCATTCTTCTCTCCCCAGTGTTGAGTGTCTGCGCCGTTACTACCTGACGGTGTGAGGGTGTGACAACCATTTGCATATTAGCTCTTTATTATATAGGATACTTACTATGATGTGCATTTGTTACTATAAGCTGTACCCTGAATTCTAATAGAAAAGAACTTCATTTTAAAATAGAGGGTGTCCCTAAAAATGTATACACACTTGAATAATTATAAAATTCGTGTTTATTAACATACAGTTATTTTCAAAATGTAAAAGAATCTACTGAAACGAATACTTTTTTGTCAATGCCTGTTTTTAAACTGGTGACTGTTCTGGTCAAGGCACTGCTGATAACACAAAGCAATGGAATTGTAAACATCAAGAATCATTTTATTGAGTATTGATTCTTCAATTCATCAACTGTTACTGGTTTTATACTGTAAACTTTATTTTTTTATGTATCCCCCATAAAAAATGTCCATGGGGCATTTTAGGATAAATTTCCTTTGTTTAAAGCTTAGTCTGGCTTTATTATTTCAAATCAGTTAAACCTGAAAAGGAGTGATAATTTAAGTGAGTTCTCAGCTGTTAAAGTGTGTATACATTTTTTGGGGGGACACCCTGTATATTCTTGATTCTCAATATGTAGCCACACTCATTGAAAAAGAGTTCCTTTATCTGACTTGAAACATTACAACTGAAAGGGATTTGGAGAATTTGAGTATTGTATCTTAGAAGGAATTATTAGGATAAGAGAAGTTTAAACAAATTTAAATGATCTCACCTAAAGGCAAGAAAAGTCAGTTATATTTTTTTGTCTGATGGGTGTTCCCAGTTTTTAGAAGTACGTACTTAAATGAAAGAATCTAAACAAAAGTTACGGGCATTTGAGTTGAATCAGAAGTAGTTTAGATAAGTTGAAAGTATTTCAAAAGATATAATGTAACTGTCTACCCCCCTTCTCCCCCATCGCCTAATTTGCAAATATGTCATTGTCATGGAGTAAAGCAGGCCTAGGACTTGTTTGCGTTGGTTGTGTACCTTGGACAGTGCCCGGAAGTCCAGTTGGCTGTAGGACAGGAGTGGCCTTTTTGACTCCCTAATCATGTAATTACGTGTGAGGCGGTCAGAGTTATGCACTAGTTGATCTTTCTATATGGTTCTGTCAATTTCTAGGGTATGGAAAAGATTATTGCTTTCTCTTCATTTCTCCACAGTCAGACTAAAAGACGCTTTGAGCTAACTGTTTTGTTAGCAGTGCAGTTTTGGAGCATTGTTCTTTAAAACCTGGGAGATGCTATTAAGGATATATGTGTTCCTTACAAATTACAGGTTGTAAGTCTTAATAGAGGTTGGAGGTTAAACTTGATGGTTTCTTAATATTCTTTCAAAACTCTAATTTCCATTCCATTTCCTGGTCGTGTCATTACATTTTCTTATCCTAATGAACCATTCATAATTTAATATCTGTTGCACATTTTATTAGTATTAAACTAGTAACACGAATAGATATAATAGATGTAGCACTAAGATATAAAGTATGTGTTAAAGTATGACATGGATTTGTTAACTCCATGCAATGCAGAGGATGAACGAACACATTGTTACTAAATTGGTCAGAGAGTTCTTACAACACAAATCATTGAATCAAGAATTGCTTGTTTGTTCAATGAGTAATTTTAAGATAAGAACTGTTAATTATGGAGATTGTAATGTAAGAGTGATTTTTTTTGAGGATACTCTTCTTTTGAGTATAGTTAAACCATATTATAAATTGTCCCAGTAAAATGGTGAATAGCATTCTTGTCTTCTTGCTTGTTTTATTTTTAAAATGGTTCTTTATGAAGTCTTTTTTCCTTTAATTTTTATTATTTTTATTTAAAATTCCCATCCCCTTACTCAATCCTCTTGGGTAACCACCATCATCTTCTCTATGAGTCTGTTTCTGTTTTGTTTATTCATTCATTTATTTATTTTAGATTACACATATAAGTGAGATCATGTGGTATTTGTCTTTCTCTAGTTTATTTCACTTAGCACAATACCCTCTAGGTCCATCCCTGTTGTCCCAAATGGCAACATTTTATTGTTTTTAATGTCTGAATAATATTCCATTGTGGATATATACCACATCTTCTTTATCCATTCATTTATTGATGGATCATATGGCAGTTCTATTTTTAGTTTTGTTTTTGTTTTTTTAATTCATCTTTATTGTTGAAAGTATTACAGATGTGCCCTTTTTTACCCATTGACCCCTCCACCTGCTCTGCCCTATTTTTAATTATTTTAGGAATCTCCATCCTGTTTTCCATATGGCTGCACCAATTTACAATCCCATCAACAGTGTTTTCCATAGTGGCTCCATCAGTCTGCATTCCCACCAGTAGTGTGCGAGGGCTCCCTTTTCTCCACATCCCCGCCAACACTTGCTGTTTGTTGATTTATTGATGATAGCCATTCTGACAGGTGTGAGGTGATATCTCATTGCGGTTTTAATTTGCATCTCTCTGCCCCAGCCAGTTTTCTCAGTGGTTAGAGGCGTCAGCCAGCAGACTGAAGGGTCTTGGGTTTGATTCTGGTCAAGGGCACATACCTCGGTTGCAGGCTTGATCCCGGCCTCAATTGGGGTGTGTGTGAGAGACAACTAATCAATATGTCTCTCTCATATCAATGTTTCTCTCTGTCTTCCCCCTCCCTTCCACTCTCTAAAAATCGATGGAAAAAATATCCTTGGATGAGGATTAACGGTAACAAAAATTCTCTCTCTCTTTGATGATTAGTGATGTTGAGCATCTTTTCACATGCCTGTTGGCTTCTGTGCATCCTCTCTGGAGAAATGTCTATTCTGTTCCTTTGCCCATTTTTAAATCGGGTTGTTTGGTTTTTCTGGTGTTATAAGTTGTATGAGGTTCCTTATCTTTTTGGATGTTAACCTCTTATTGGATGTGTCACTGGCAAATACCTACTCCCTTTCAGAAAGTTGTCTTCTTGTTTTGTTGATGGTTTCCTTTGCTGTGTAAGACCTTTTATTTTGATGTAGCCTCATTGCCCGAGGAGACATTTTCCCCAAAATATCACTAAGAGTGATGTCACAGAGTTTACTGCCTCTATGTTTTCTTCTAGGAGTTTCAGGGTTGCGAGTCTTAATTTAAGTCTCTGATCTGTTTTGGGTTTATTCTTGTATATGGTGTAAGAAGCTGGTCCAGTTTTATTCTTTTGCATCTGCCTGGTTTTCCCAGCACCATTTATTGAAGAGACTGTCTTTCCCGCTGTATATTCTTGCCTCCTTTGTCATAGATGAATTGAGCAGATAGTGTGGATTTATTTCTGGGCTCTCTGTTCTGTCCCATTGCTCTCAGTGTCTGTTTTGATGCCAGTACCACCTGAGAGGGGAAAGAAATATGATGGATTAGGTTGACGTACCAGGAGACTTCAAAGGCAGTGACACTGTTCTGTATCTTGGCCCGGGTGGTGGCATAGAAGTGTTCATTGGGTCATCCCACCATACACATAGTTCCTAACTTTCTTTGTACTTACTCAGTAGTAATAAAAACATTTTAAAGGCCTTAATGAGTTCAAATACAATATACTTTGAGGGCAGATGAATACAAGTATAGCCTAAATGTCAGCACAAATATCTTCTTTGAAGAAAGAAATTTGCAGAGTTTAGAATCAATTTGTTCAAATACTAGTAATTATTGAATTTTCATTTTACTTGTTAATAGTGGTTTTTAAAAGTTTAAAATATCATACTTTTGTTTTTAGATAATATCATGCACATTCTATACTTGTTTATAAAAGAAAATATGACATAAAATTGTATTTCAAGCCAGTTTAAAATTGAACTTGAGAGTAGCTCTGAAATAAGCCTCATGTGCACCCTTACTTAGAGGCTCCTGGCAACAGTCAGGCTCGGCTCTCTTCTCTCTCTCTCTCTCTCTCTCTCTCTCTCTCTCTCTCTCTCTCTCTCTCTCCAAGAGGGCGACTGTGCCGTGCGCTGTGTGACTAGGCCCAGCTTGGGATCACTTCAGGTTACTCTCTGAAAACAGGACTTCAAGCAAAGCGTTTGTATTCCTTTTGCAGAAATGTTGCTGAAGTGCTGCTGAAAGGGCCAGAGATGCCAGGATTTGGGGCCCAGTGAACCTTAAGCTGCCTGACACTGACCTCCTTTCACTGTTAATAAAGAAGCAGCAGGAGCTTAGCATGCATTAACGCCAGTTTGCTCCTCTGCTAACCGGACACTTTCTGCAGCGAGTCTACATCGTACAGGACTGGATCAGCCCAGAATAAGATAGTTTCCTATTGTACTCAGCTTGTAATATGCCTCGATGGAGGAGAGTTTGGTGAGCATGAGGGAAGACCATTCTTTTCATGTTCGTTACAGGTAAGAGCTGCTTTCTTCCTGGGTTGTTTTTAATCCTTATTTAAATATGTATTTAACTCTGATCATTTCAGATTTAACTTTGAAAATATTCAAAATATACCAGCCATAGTTAGTATCTCCTATAAAACAACGTTTTCTTTTGTTGTGGTGGTTGTAAGCTTTTATTTCCTTTCTATAGGAAAATGGTGTAGAGACCAATTATATACTATATAGTTTGTTTTCTGTTGTTCTGTGGAAGAGTTTATCAATAGTTACTTTATATTTTTATAACTCTTTCTATGATGCAAATATAAAATTGAAAAATATTTCTAAATCTTTGGCAGTAAAAGATGGATTTTGTAATGTGGTCAGCTGAATGACCTAATTTTGTGTTAACAAATTTTAAATGGTGATCGTTCTAAATGAGCTTTTTTAAAAATGGGAATTAACATTGAAATGTGTGGGTACTTTTCTAAACATGATAAGCTAATAGCCAGTTTAATAGTTAGTGATAAAATATTAATGACATTTCTGTACATTTGGAAACAAAGCAAGAATATCTGCTTCATTATTAACATTTATTCTGGAAGTTCTGGTCATTGCACTAAACTGTAAAATAAACACAAACACAAATATTAGAATGGAAGACATAAATTTTAGTAAGGTGATTAGATACCAATAACTTCTTTATCAAAACTGTTACAAGTTGCCCGGCAGGTGTGGCTCAGTGTTTGAGCATCCACCCATGAACCAGGAGGTCACGGTTCAATTCCAGGTCAGGGCACATGCCCGGGTTGCAGGCTCGAGCCCCAGTTGGAGACTTGCAGGAGGTGGCCGATCAATGATTCTCTCTCATCATTGATGTTCCTATCCCTCTCTCCCTTCCTCTTTCTGAAATCAGTGAAATAAAACAAAAACAAAAAAACAAACCCACTCCCCCCCCCCAAAAAAAACACCAGAAAAAGAAACAGTTACAAGTTAATGTTAAATAAATACGAGAACATTCAGCAGTGGACATTCAAAATCTCTAAGGAGTGAAGGTCTCTGCTGTGTTAACACACGTTTAGGAGGCGGGGGGACTGTCTTGGAGCGGATGGCTCATGCTAGGGCGTGGGGCAAGCAAGTTTGTACAGTTAAGGGGAGGGCATCTTTATTAAAAATAAAAAAGTTTCAAATAAAAGAAAACGGAAGGCATTCAACATGATTAAAATGAGCTTTTAATACATGGATTGCCCTCATTCCACCTTTTGGGGCATAGTTCCAGAAACCTCCTCCCGCGCTGTATCCAGTGTGGAGACTTGCCAGTTTACCTCCTGTGTTGCTCAGATTCATGTACCCATCTGGACCCGCTCCCCTCGTCCCCACTGCTGTCGTCATCCCCCTTCGTCCTTCCTCTAGACCCCCATTCTCATCCTCTTGGAGTCAGTCCATCCTTTAAATCGGCCCTGAGGCCTCAGTCTGATCCACAGAGCTAATCCCTAGGTGGCTCCTCGTCCCTGCAGGCAGAGCGAGCTTACATGGACCGCGGGTCTTCGCTGTCTGCCTCTGCCTGTCCCTGCACCCTGACTTCTGGCCTCACCTGGCGCTCTGAGCTCTGTTCCCCGAGTGTGTCGTGCTGCTCCACGCCAGCAGCTAAGAGCCGGCTTGGAGACCTCTCCTCCTGGAAACCGCGTCCCCTCTCTGTGCTCCCGTGCGGCTCTCAGCACCATGTGGCAACATGCAGGTGTCTGCTCACATCAGCATGTCGGTGTCCTCCTCCCTGGCCACTCCTTGTTTGGCCATTCGCTCCCTTAGGGCAGCCCTGCCTCGCATGTCCTCCGGCTCAGTTCCCTCGATGGAATGTCCATTGAACTTCATTGGACACAGCCATCAGGTGAACCTAGTGAGATGCTTATCGGTCTTGCTAAAGGTTCCCAAGAGCGGTGTGCCCCTTCACTCTAATTAATAAAAGCACATCCTCGGGTGCGGGTTTTTTTAAATGAAAAATAAGTAAATAAAATTGTTTTCTGAAAATAGTTTGTGGTGACGTGAAGTAGTGGGAAGAACTGGATTCGGAGACAGATGGATTTCATTTCTCAGCTTTGCCTCTGTATGAGCCTGAGAAGTTCACTTCCACTGTCTGACAGTTCCCCTCTGTAAGGCCTAGCTCAGAGGGTTATTTTGAGAATTGAATTTGATATAATATGTAGTAAAATCACTTCTAAAACGAAGTTACAATCAGAATGTAAATCAAGATGATTTTGCACTGCTTTTCCCTTCTACAAAATAAACTAGATAACTAGATAATGTGGCAAATTGAATGGATGGAAATTGTGGGGCCAAGCCAGGACTGGCCATGGAAAATGTTGGTGCCCAGTGAGCACACACGGGGCGGAGCTGAGGTCTGGAGACTCGACAACCACAGAGACAGAGCACGCCTGAGACGCTGCAGAGCAGGCTGGCTGTGAGTCTCAAGTCCTGAGTCTTTCTTCTTAAATAGTGTGTGAGCCCTTTGCAGAGAGAGTCAGACTTGGACATAATCCGCATTAAATCTTCTAAAATGAGGCAGCATCAGTGATCTAACCTCTTTTGCTCTCGTTGATGTACTATGAACTCAAGAAACCAAAATTAAGAAGGTAGAGAAAAAAACCTAGCATGGAAGGAAAGTTAAAAATAATATTAAAATATTAAAATGGAAAAATGAAAATGTGAGGTTGTGCAGAAAATGAGGACTTAGAGCTGTAGTGGTCAGTCAGCAAAAGTGAAAACATTTCCGATTATTTATGGTTATTAGGCAGGGCTGGGGGAGAACAAAGGAACCTGTGGGATGGCTTCAATGGAGAGGAGTTTTCCTGGTTTGCCTTCTACTCTGGGTGTTTTCTTTGTTTTCAACCCAACTGGTAAACAAAGGAAGTAATTCTATTCTCTCGCAGAGACTGAGAGGATATTAAATTACTTTCTCTGTTACTATTTAATGATCTTCTAAAATATTTACAAACCAACCTGCCTTGACTGTTTTGCACTGAGATATAGTTCATTGAAGTCTTGGAGATTTTGCCAGAATACTGGCTTCTTTCTAATAAGATGCACGAGCCATAACGTGTCTGGGAATGAACCAGAGGCTAGTGTCTGGGTCTTGCTTTCAGGCGCAGGGACTGAAGTGCCTTCCTGGGGAGCTCACTCCGTGGATCTCAAGGGCAGCCGCCCAGCCAGCTGCTGTCGCTGTTTCTAACGGGAATCATGCAAAAACACTTTTTGAAAATGTAGCTCGTGTGACACCACTCAGCCCTTAGCCAGGTTGTGTTCACTGCACCGTCATCTGGACCAGCGGTTCTCAACCTGTGGGTCGCGACCCCTGAAAATACATCCTGCATATCAAATATTTACATTACGATCCATAACAGTAGCAAAATTACAGTTATGAAGTAGCAACGAAAATACTTTCATGGTTGGGGGTCACCACAACATGAAGAACTGTATTAAAGGGTTGCGGCATTAGGAAGGTTGAGAACCACTGAATTCTGGACGGACGGCTCAGTGTAACACTGTGTACGTTTAAGCGCAGGAGGTCAGTATTTGTGGTGAAGACACTGATCTGCGGAGATGCTTCTCTGTTTTATGCGGACACTGTGACGAGCTTCTAATTTTTCCGTTCTGCCTGGTTCTGCCTTCTCCCTGCCTTCCGGTCAGCAGCCTCCTGGCCCTGAGCTGCTGGTGTGCTGTGTGGGACCCTCGCCCTGAAATAGGGGCTGTCATTAGTATCCCACTGATTGGTGGCAGGGCACTCCTTAACCAGTACCCTGCCGATGGGACACTGAGTGGGCTGTGTTTTTTACATACAGCTTTTTTATTTACATGCTTGGAGCTATTATGTACACATTTCCTAGCAGTGAAACTGCACTGTGTGAGTGTGTAGTGTCCCTAAAAATGTATACACACTTTAACAGATGATAGCTTAATTCTGAAAATGAAATGTATTTTAAGAGAAAAATTAATATTTTTTATATGTAAAAATATATTTTCTAATTTTTTTCCCTGTGATAATTCTTAAAATTCAGTGGTTTCGGTATTTAGACAAAGACAACTAGTTAAGGCACCTCATCTAGCGAAAGGACCTTTCATAAAAATCACATTTTTACACATTACTACTTCGCTGACTCACTTCTTGTCACACACAGAATACTATACCAGTAACCTCATAAACATTAAACAAAATACTTTTTCTTTTAGGAACTCTTTCATTTTCAAAAATATGGTTCCAAAGGGCAGTTTTCACTTGTGAATGACAAAAAGAGACCTGTGATTTGAAGTGGCCTAAATGTAACGACGTCTGGCTTCTGATGTCACCGACGCCCATGTGCTTTCCCTCGTCCCTCCTGTCTGACTGGCTTGTCTGCTGCTGAAGCGAAGTGGTAGCAGAGGGTCCTTTGCGTTGTTTTGCTTAGTTCCATGGGTGAGGGGGCATCATGTCTCCCTTGGATCATAAGACAATACATTCCTGATGGAAAGCTTGAGACCAACCCGTCCGAGGTGGCCACGTAAGGCTCTGAGCCAGAGGGGGGCTTTGCACCAGAAATGGGCTCGCTGCCCCTGGTCCGGATTTTTCTTTTTCCTCAGGTTTTGTGGGGTTTTTTTGGTCCAGATTTCTTTTTGGCCTCATTTGTAGCCAGGACCAAGCCCAGCGCCCGGTTAGACTTGCTGAAAGCGAATCCCCGTGGGTTCCATTCTGTGGTTTAGCTCCAAGACGGATGAGCTAAACCAGTCTTCCACAGGGGGACGCGCATGCCAGGTGTGGGACATGGGAACTTTATTTGCTTCTCTGTCTCAATAGCTACATGTGTGTTTTAATGTGCTTGAGAAAACAAGCGTTAGTGTCACATCAGACTCAGTTCACAGTCCTGCTTTGGATGAGCTAGGTCTTTTTTTAATGACGGTGCCATTTGAAGGACGTTGGCCAAATTATAGAAAGCCATTTAAGGGAATGATAGCTGGAACGTAGACATGGCAGAAGTGACAGATGTTGGAGAAACACAGTGGTGAGCGACACCTACTCATGTTTAGGATTAGAATCCAAAGTATCGTTGCTTTTTCTCCCTGGATGTAGTTAGTTAACTTAATTCTTCTGACTTAAATTCAGTGACAGACTGAGAACTGAATTTCTGTGAATCTTTAAGCCTTGCTTTCTAACGTGTAGCTTCTTGACACTTAGTGCTCTTATGGCGTGTGCCTTGTAGATCAAGACATTTTGCTCCTTTATTTTCCTAAGTACAAGTAATCATGTGGTGGTGGGAAAAGGAAGGAGAGTGAGTGTGTGAGAAAGATGGATGGGAGGAGGGTGATGGACAGGTGAGTAGGTTACCTGGACACCTGGATCGAGAAGAGTATAGTTGTGGGAGTTCACTTTCTCAGGCACCCCATCTCCCTGAGGAAGTCTCTAAGTCTGCCACAACTCTAACGGTTTATCAGTGGTTCTCAACCTTCTGGCCCTTTAAATACAGTTCCTCATGTTGTGACCCCACCATAAAATTATTTTCGTTGCTACTTCATAACTGTAATGTTGCTACTATTATGAATCGTAATGTAAATATCTGATAAGCAGGATGGTCTTAGGCGACCCCTGTGAAAGGGTTGTTCGACCGCCAAAGGGGTTGCGACCCACAGGTTGAGAACCGCTGGTTTAGGGAACTCTTAGGTTCTCTCATTGGTAAAGTGGGTTGCTGTGTGTGTATGTGTGTGTGTGTGTGGGGGGGGGGCATTAAAATGGGCTCCATGTAGAAATAGTTAGCTATTCCATATAAAAGACCTGAGACTCAGAGACATTGAATAGGCAGGTGACCTCTTCATAAATAACTGCTTACTGTTTATCAGTCACGCACAGACACTTCAGTTATGGAGGCAGCTGTTCTGAGCAGGGGCAGCCACAGTCCACACTTGCATGGCGTATGGAAGGGAAGGCCATGGCAGCCCTGATGTGCTGACGGATGTGACTGTCTGTGTCATTCTGTAGAATGGAAGCCTCTTGCCTGGAGCTGGCCTTGGAGGGGGAGCGCCTGTGCAAGGCTGGAGACTGCCGCGCGGGGGTGTCCTTCTTTGAAGCCGCAGTTCAGGTGGGAACCGAGGACCTGAAGACCCTCAGTGCTATCTACAGCCAGCTGGGCAACGCCTACTTCTACCTGCACGATTACGCCAAAGCCCTGGAATACCACCATCACGATCTCACTCTTGCAAGGTGATTGGCTTAAGCTTCTCAATGTCCTTTCTCCCTAAATGGTCACTTTCATGATATTTGTATTCAATTTAAAAGACCAATTGAATACATTTAGTGAGTTCTAATGAAATAGCATTGCATTTTAAAATGAATTTTTAGCCAAGACCGGTTTGGCTCAGTGGATAGAGCGTCGGCCTGCGGACTGAGGGGTCCCAGGTTCGATTCTGGTCAAGGGCATATACCTTGGTTGCGGGCACATCCCCAGTGGGAGGTGTGCAGGAGGCAGCTGGTCGATGTTTCTCTCTCATCGATGTTTCTGACTCTCTATCTCTCTCCCTTTCTCTCTGTAAAAAATCAATAAAAATATATTTTAAAATGAATCTTTAGGCTGAGTTTAATTAACTGAATGAGTGAGTTCTAATGAAATAGCATTGCATTTTAAAATGAATCTTTAGGCTGAGTTTAAGTAACTGAATGAATAATAGTGAAATGACCCTAGAGTTTAATTAAATGAGTGAAAATTAATTACACTTAAGTACAAAAATGTAAGTTTTAAATTTTTATTCAAAGTAGGTTTCAAGGCTAATGGGTCTTTCTTACATAAGCACATTAGTTGTCCTCTAGGGAAACTGTGTTCTGGCCACTTTAGATTTAAGTGCTTTACTTTATTTATTTATTTATTTTTTCAGGACGATTGGAGACCAGCTGGGGGAAGCCAAAGCGAGTGGTAATCTGGGCAACACCTTGAAAGTTCTTGGAAATTTTGACGAAGCCGTAGTCTGTTGTCAGCGACACCTCGATATTTCCAGAGAACTTAACGACAAGGTAAAAAGGGGACATTTTCACTGAATTGGTTTGTGTTTTAATTCTGTTTAATCATTTAATCAAGTTAATACCAAAAAAGAAAATATTCATAGAAAACAGAAGAACCATACAAATGATTAAGTAGAGGGGAAAGTAAACAATGAGAGGCCCTTCGTCCTGGCGGCCATTGTTGGGTCCTGTGTGGGTGGCCAGCATAACCTTCCTCTGGGCCATGAGGTCCCGGACATTGCAGAGTGTGTGGTAGGCATTGCACCACCTGCCCTCCGGGTGCAAAAGGTGAAAGTAAACACTGCGCCGTCTCCACAGGTGGGAGAGGCGAGAGCGCTCTACAACCTGGGCAACGTGTACCACGCCAAAGGGAAGAGCTTCAACTGCCCCGGCGCTCAGGACGCGGGCGACTTCCCCGAGGAGGTGCGCGCTGCTCTGCAGGCCGCCGTGGATCTCTACGAGTGAGTCGTGCTGCCAGCCGGGGGTCTGCTGTGCACCCACGCCAAAGGGAAGAGCTTCAACTGCCCCGGCGCTCAGGACGCGGGCGACTTCCCCGAGGAGGTGCGCGCTGCTCTGCAGGCCGCCGTGGATCTCTACGAGTGAGTCGTGCTGCCAGCCGGGGGTCTGCTGTGCATTCTTTTTTTTTTCACATCCTCTCCAGCACTTGTCGTTTGTTGATTTGTTGATGATAGCCATTCTGACAGGTGTGAGATGGTACCTCATTGTTGTTTTGATTTGCATCTCTCGGATGATTAGTGACTTTGAGCATGTTTTCATATGTCTCTTGGCTTTCTGAATGTCCTCTTTTGAAAGGTGTCTATTTAGATCCTTTGCCCATTTTTTGATTGGATTGTTTATCTTCTTTTTGTTAAGTTGTATGAGTTCCCTATAAATTTTGGAGATTAGGCCCTTATCAGATATGACGTTGGCAAATATGTTTTCCCACGCAGTGGGTTTTCTTGTTGTTTTGTTGATGGTTTCTTTTGCTGTGCAGAAGCTTTTTATTTTGATGTAGTCCCATTTGTTCATTTTCTCTTTAGTTTCAACTGCCCTAGGAGCTGTATCAGTGAAGAAATTGCTTTGGCATATGTCTGAGATTTTGTTGCCTTTGGATTCTTCTAGAATTTTTATGGTTTCCTGTCGTACATTTAAGTCCTTTATCCATTTTGAGTTTATTTTTGTGTATGGTGTAAGTTGGTGGTCTAGTTTCATTTTCTTGCATATATCTGTCCAATTTTCCCAACACCATTTATTGAAGAGACTACCTTGGCTCCATTGTATGTTCTTGCCTCCTTTGTCAAATATTAATTGAGCATATTGGTTCGGGCTGATTTCTGGGGTCTCTATTCTATTCCATTGATCTATATGTCTGTTCTTGTGCCAGTACCAGGCAGTTTTGAGAACAGTGGCTTTGTAATACAGCTTGATATCTGGTATTGAGATCCCACCTACTTTGTTCTTTCTCAGGATTGCTGCAGCTATTCGGGGTCTTTTTTTATTCCAGATGAATTTTTGGAGAGTTCGTTCTAGATCTGTGAAGTATGCCGTTGGTATTTTAATGGGAAGTGCGTTGAATTTATAGATTGCTTTGGGTAGTATGGACATTTTAATTATGTTGATTCTACCAATCCATGAACACGGTATGTTCTTCCATCTGTTTATGTCTTCCTCTATCTCTTTTTTCAACGTCCTGTAGTTTTCTGAGTAGAGGTCTTTTACCTCTTTAGTTAAGTTTATTCCTAGGTATCTTAATTTTTTTGGTGCGATGGTAAATGGGATTGTTTTTCTAATCTCTCTTTCTGAAAGTTCACTATTGGTGTATAGAAATGCCTCAGATTTCTTGGGGTTAATTTTGTATCCTGCTACATTGCCAAATTCATGTATTAAGTCTAGTAGATTTTTGATGGAGTCTCTAGTGTTTTGTATGTATAATATCATGTCATGTGCAAATAAGGACAGTTTTACTTCTTCTTTTCCAATTTGGATGCCTTTTATTTCTCCTTCTTGTCTAATTGCAATGGCTAATACTTCCAGTACTATGTCGAACAGGAGTGGTGAGAGTGGGTGCTGTGCATTCTTTACCCCAGAGGAAGCTTTAAGGTTTGGCAAAGGTTGAAAAGTTTGGACTAGCAAGTAAAAATAAACCAAATTGTTCTGAAAGGTTACAGAGTTGTATTAGTGTCCCCAGAAAAAGCTTCCTTTTAGACTGCAGACCAGCGCCACTTAGTGGCAGAAAAAAGAAGTACCTTGGTTAGTCTAAGTTACTTTGGGTAAGTTTAGTCTCTTATCAGTAGAATCTCAGAGGACTGCTCGCTTAGGGGTTTCAAGACTGACTGCGTCCTTGACTCTGGGCAGAAACGCACCGGATGGTTTAGTAAAATGTCCCCAGCCAGTTCCTACAGCCACCCTCCACCACAGACACACCTTTAAGATGTGGCACGTTGTGGCTGTAAGCTTTTCTAAAAACTGTTTTATGATAAAAAGACTTAGATGTGTAAATCTAATAAGTAAATCCCCCATCCTGTCTTTTCACAACTTTCTGCTCTCAGGGAAAACCTATCGCTGGTGACCGCTCTGGGTGACCGAGCCGCCCAGGGACGTGCCTTTGGAAACCTGGGAAACACACACTACCTCCTGGGCAACTTCAGAGACGCGGTCATAGCCCACGAGCAGGTCAGTGCAGGCCCTGGAGCAGCTTCTCCAGCCGTGTCCGCAGGGATGAGACTGTTCCTGACTGTCATGGCTCTGTCTCACCGGAGCTTTCTCTTTCAGCGTCTCCTTATAGCAAAAGAATTTGGGGATAAAGCAGCCGAAAGAAGAGCGTACAGCAACCTTGGAAATGCATATATATTTCTTGGAGAATTTGAAATGGCCTCTGACTACTACAAGTGAGTCTGGTATTTCTGTGTAAGTGTGAGATGAGCAGGTATGCAGCCTGTCAGTCACAGGAGGCTCAGAACCTGCGCTTGGCTGCACAGTGGCAGTGGGACCCGGGCTTCTAAGCCTCGGGGTCCTCATCTGAAACGACAGACACCACACCTGCTTTTGGACTGTTGTGAGGACTGCCTGGAGGACTGTATGAAGTGCTCTCTTAGCATAGGGCCTGCACAGCGCTCAATGAGTATTACTGTGCCCGAGGTTTAACAGCAGCAGTATGACCCCTTTATACGGTTACTTTTACCTTAAAACTTTTTTAAAGAAATCCTTACCTTGCTTATTAGCATGTGTAATATGTATATTTATATGCATTTTCTCACCTGATTTGCAGAGGCCAAAAGAAAGCCTGGTAACAAAAATGGGTGGAGCTTTCTCTTTCAGCGTCTCCTTATAGCAAAAGAATTTGGGGATAAAGCAGCCGAAAGAAGAGCGTACAGCAACCTTGGAAATGCATATATATTTCTTGGAGAATTTGAAATGGCCTCTGACTACTACAAGTGAGTCTGGTATTTCTGTGTAAGTGTGAGATGAGCAGGTATGCAGCCTGTCAGTCACAGGAGGCTCAGAACCTGCGCTTGGCTGCACAGTGGCAGTGGGACCCGGGCTTCTAAGCCTCGGGGTCCTCATCTGAAACGAGAGACACCACACCTGCTTTTGGACTGCTGTGAGGACTGCATGGAGGACTGTATGAAGTGCTCTCTTAGCATAGGGCCTGCACAGCGCTCAATGAGTATTACTGTGCCCGAGGTTTAACAGCAGCAGTATGACCCCTTTATACGGTTACTTTTACCTTAAAACTTTTTTAAAGAAATCCTTACCTTGCTTATTAGCATGTGTAATATGTATATTTATATGCATTTTCTCACCTGATTTGCAGAGGCCAAAAGAAAGCCTGGTAACAAAAATGGGTCCTCAATTCCCCATGATCACTGGGCTCTTCCCACCGTCGCACCTCTCTGCCCGCCTTTGGCCCTCGCTCATCCGTTGGCAGTCCCAGCTCCTCTGTGGCAGGTCTTTCTAATCTGTCCATGGACAACGGCGTGTGCAGACTGCCTGGCGTGGCCTGCTCTGTGCTTCTGGGGTGTCTGGAGTTTCCCCTAATTAGTGGGGATTAAGGCCCGCACAGACTTTGGCAGAATCCAGTTGCATGAGCCAAAGACACAGTGATTCATTTGTATTTTATTGTTAGAGAATCCAATGTGAGAGAGCTCTGAATATTTTGTCATTTTTAAAAAAGGTAAAATTGCTTTAGGTCCATCTAAAAAGCTAGAATGTCATCCCACCTTACTTTAAACATATTAATTAATGGTTAATATTTGTTGGCCGATTAGATATGAAATATCCTTCCAAATAAAATATACCACTCTTTCCAAATAAAATATATCACCCAGAAAGTCTAGCCGTGGGGCCCACACTCTAACTGCTACACTGGCTTCTCATTGGCGGTTCCATAGGCATTGGGTAGAATTCGGTTAATCTTTAAACGCACTAAATATTTTTCATGAGTTTGTGACTAATGGCCTAACTCAGTATTTTAAATTTCGAACAGATGTAAAGGCAACATATGATTGAAAGAGAGGGTATGTGACTGTCTCTTCATTTAAGTTATTGTCACTGCAACAGGGAAGGTTTTCTTACATGTTACCAAGTGTTCACATGCAAAGCACTTGCTCTCGTGTCATTACTCCTTTATCTGGAAAACTAACAGGATTCTCACCTACCCTAAAAGTCTGGATTTGCTTTTGTGTTTCATTTTGTCTGGAGTCCTGGAGATAGTGTAGGATCTTAGGCTCTAAAACAGATTCACTTTACAGGCAGGTGGAAAAGTGAGTGTTAATTATGATGATGGTTATGTAAGCATTAATTTCTTCTTCAGAAAGACATTGCTGTTGGCTCGGCAGCTTAAAGACAGAGCCGTGGAGGCGCAGTCTTGTTACAGCCTGGGGAACACCTACACGCTGCTCCAGGACTACGACAAGGCCATCGACTACCACCTGAAGCACTTGGCCATCGCGCAGGAGCTCAAGGACAGGTGAGTGCCCACCTCGCTACTGCGGTGGCGGTGAAACAGGTGTTTTAGTAAAGTGTCTTTTGTGTTTCCTCTTTAATTTCTTTTTAAGGAAGTTCTTGTTTCAGTAACATCCTCTGTACAGTTTTGTTGGAAGGTTCGCACGTTAGGGGATTAGCCTGGTCCCAGGGAGCCCTCAACCCAGATCAGTAACTAGGTCACAGTCCAACCACTGCAGCCGCCCTCGACAGATGAGTGTGGGATGGGGTGGACTGACGCACGGCCGTGTGACGGGACGGCTGCTACCTGATGCCGCTCATTGTCGTCTGCAGGAAGGAAGGTCCCTTATGTCCAGTGCCCCCCCCCCCTTTTTTAAGAGAAGCTAGAAGTCCTGAGTTTTATATGAAGCCTTCTGATTGTTAATGTTGGTAGCTAATTCCTTTTTTTCACTGGATGAACAAACAGCATATATGTGCAGGCCTGTGGTCTGTGTTGTGTATGTTAGGGAAGTAGGTTTCACCTCAGGACAGAGGAGAACCTCTCTTACACTGCCCGAGGGAGCGAATCCTCCCCTCCCACCACTCCCCATGGTTCCCAGGCACGGGCTGCATGATCACTGGGGCTGCAGAGAACATGGGCGGGGGACAGACCCGCCCCTGCGACTTGATTGGTTTGTCATACAGTGTGTGTTTAAAAAGGTGTTTTAATACTGGACTCTGGGTTTTCAGTGTTTTCTGGGTATTCTAGCTTGTCTCTAGCATTGAGATGGTAGGTTTTTTATATCAAATACCACGTAAATGCGGAGCACTGTGTGTACCTCAGTTACTGCTGGGCAGCATGACCACGCTCACCTCCCTCCGGATAACGGCAAGTTTGCTTTGATCATTTCGTAGAATCGGTGAAGGGAGAGCGTGCTGGAGCTTGGGAAACGCGTACACAGCCCTAGGCAACCACGAGCAAGCCATGCACTTTGCTGAAAAGCACCTGGAGATTTCGAGAGAGGTAAGGAGCCGAAAGGCTGGTCTGTGCTGCTGTGACTCCCGGTCGGCAGGGACAGCCTGGCACTGCCAGGATCACTCCTCTGCGGCCAGTGCTGAGCCGATATTGTTCCCAGCATCTGAGATGCTGATCGGAGGTGTGTTCGAACTGGCCTTGATGTGGATTCTGAGGCTGGTTTCCAGGGACCGGACGGAATATGCCCGCCACGCCCCCAGTTCATGGACCAGCAGTGTGTGTGGGAGGAAAAGCACGGCTTTTAGAATCAAGGGCTGGCTCCTGCTACAGTCCTGCCATCTGCCTATTTGAGCTTAGAAACCTTTCTGAGCCTCACTTCTGTCATCTGTAAAATGGGAATATCTAGCTTGCAAGTCATCATAAGGATGAGATAATATCTATAAAGTGGCCCTGGCCAGTGGTCTCAGTGGTTAGAATGTCACCCCATGCACCAAAGGGTTGCAGGTCCAATCCCTGAGCCCCAGTTGGTCGGGAGACAACCAATCAATGTGTCTCATATCGCTGTTTCTCTCTGTCTCCACCCCTCCCTCCCTCCCTCTCTAAAAATCAATCCTTGAGTAAGGATTTTTAAAAAGTATATGAAGGATATATACATATAAGCACACATATATATGCCTAAGATGATGTCTAGTGCTGGCTTAATAAATGTTAGCTACTACTATAGTATGGAAATAAAATATTCTAAGGAAATTTAATTCATATGATGCCAAGTTAATGTGTCACAGAAGAACCACACTATTATTTAATACTAGAGGCCCGCTGCATGACATTCGTGCACTGTGGGAGGGAATCCCTCAGCCCGGCCTGTGCCCTCTCGCAGTCTGGGAGCCCTAGGGGGATGTCCGTCAGTCCGACATCCTTAGTGCTGCTGCGGCAGCGGGCTCCCGCCACCGCCACCGCCGCTGTGCTCACCAGCCATGAGCCCGGCTTCTGGCTGAGCGCCTGTGGGAGCGCACTGATCACCAGGGGCAGCTCCTGCGTTGAGCGTCTTCCCCCTGGTGGTCATAGCGACTGGTCATTTCCACCATTCGGTCAATTTGTATATTAGCCTTTTATTACATAGGATGATCACAGATTAAGAGCAATCTAATATTTAGAGAACTAAAGAGCTGATCAAATAAAATTAGCTGTCCTATTGTCATGTTTTAGAAACTTCCCTTTTCTTCTATAAAAATCCCATTTAATTCATAGTCTCCTAATTCCAGTCGGTTCACAACATTCTCATCTAGTCTTCACGTTCTCTGTCCTTCCTCTGACACACACATGCTGTGGTTGTAGGTCGGGGACAGCAGCGGCGAGCTAACAGCGCGGCTGAACCTCTCAGACCTTCAGATGGTTCTCGGGCTGAGCTACAGCACAAACACCTCAGTGATGTCTGAAAACATTGAAATTGATAACAGCTCGCACGGTAAGTAATGGGTCTTCAAAACCCAACTGCATCCTTAAGGTTCACATTTAAATTGGTCATCACATGTTCACCAAATCCAGAGGATATATAACATAGGAAGTTCAACATTTTATTAACACAGGTTAATGACATTAAAACAAGGATTTGGGAGATTTTTAAAATCTGAAATTTGGTTCTTTATAAAAAGACTAACAGATATACAGCAAGATTACTCAAGGAAAAAAAAAAGTGGACATAATCTTCCCACTAACACAATGCCTGGCCCAGATGATTTCACTAGTGAGGTCTACCAGACACTGAAGAAAATTGATTCTAACTTTCCAAAAATTCTGTAGTCTTTCTGAGAACAGTATAACCTTGATTTCCAAACTAGACAGAACAATACAAGAAAGGTAAATTACAGGCCAGTCTTCACTCATGAGCATAGATGCAGAAACTCTAAATGAGATATCAGCAAACCAGGTCCAGCAGTGAATTTAATGTGGTTTTAAAAAATTTTTTTATTATTGATTTGAAAGAGAAACATTGATGAGAGAGAAACATTGATCGGCTGCCTCCTGTAACCCTGTAATCGCTTAAGTCGGAAAACTAAATATTAAGAAGGATGTCAGTTCTCCCCAACTGATGTAAATTTCATGCACTACCAAGCAATTCGCGAGTTATTTTGGGAAACTTGATGAGGCCACTTTCCTTTCATTCAATGTATATGGAAAAAAAAAAAAAAAAGCCTGAGAACTGAAAGCAAAGCATGAAAAACAAGAAATGGGATCATGTCTTGACATCACCCACAGGTACATAGATTTTAGAGCTGCAGTAACTAAAACGGTGTGCTGTGGGCATAGAGACAGACCCGAGGAAGGACAGACAGAACCTATACTTATATGCCTTCCTATATGGAAACTGTTACCTCACAAAAATGAATCCTTGCTGGATTAAAGATTTAAATATGGAAAACATTTAGAGCAGCAACGAGGCTGCTGGCTGACATTGCTGACTCTCTATCAGGCATTGCACTGACCCCTTACAGACGACGAGGAATTACCCCACACAGCGTGTCTTTATGACGCAAACACCGAGTCAGAGGAACTGCCCGAGGGAGGGAGTGGTCTCCTGAGTCTGTGCCAGGGGTCCTCAAACTTTTTAAACCGGGGGCCAGTTCACTGTCCCTCAGACCGTTGGAGGGCCGGACTATAGTTTAAAAAAAAACTAGTCGGCTGCCAAGCAACAGGCAGCGGTGGCAAAAACACCCGGCGGGACGGATAAATGTTTTCGGCGGGCCGCAGTTTGAGGACCCCTGGTCTGTGCTGTGCCGCCTCTGCATGTAGTGTATCTTCATGATGCCCGAGGGGAAGGATGTCTCAGGCAGAAAACAAAACCACTAAGGAAAAGACTGATGTTGAAATTAAGAACTTTGTTAAAAGAACCCATAAAGAGGTAAAACACTGAGAGGACAATGCCACACAGTATGATTAAAAAGGGATTTGTATTCTCACTGTGTAAGAACTCCTATGAATTAGGACCAAGATAAATAACCCACCTAAAAAACGGGCAAAAGCGATGAACAGAAGAAACACAAACAGCCCAAAGGTACTCACAGATATTTAACTTCATTGAGTCAGGGAAAACCACAGTGAAGTAATTCTGAAACCTATGCAGTAGAGGGAAAGATCTGGTAATACCAGTATTGAAACGATGTGGGTGATGGAGTCTTATGCAATACTGATTGGAATAGAAATTGGTCTATTTTGAAGAATAACTTGGCAGCGTTGTGGTAAAGTTGAAGGTGTACCAACCTTATGGTCCAGCAATTCTGCTCCAGTTACAGAGCCCAGTATCCAACCTGGGAGAGACACTTGCACACTAAGAGAGGTCCAGGAATTTCTGGAGTAGTATCGCTTACAGTAAAAAATTGGGAGCAACCTAAATATCTGTCTTAGTAAAACGAATCTGTAAATAATTTCCTAGTCTTAAAAAGGCAATGAAAATTAATTAAACCAAATTATACATATCAACTTGGACGAGTCTCACAAATGTAAGGGTGCTCCAAGGAAGTAAGTTAGAGTAGCGGTCGCCAATCGGTGGCCCGTGAGGTCTGAAAGGTTGGTGACCGCTGAGTTAGAGGATATGTACAGTATGAGACCATTTATATAATGTATATAATAAGCTTTATTGCTTAGCTATACACATATTTTAATAAAAACATGAAAAATTATAGGAAGAGAGAGGGACATTGTTGGGGGAGTTAATGTGTTGGTAACGGTTTATTTTTTAAGCTGGGTAGGTATCATGTTTTCCTTATGCCTTTTAAAATATTGCTTCTCTTTAGAAGATTGAGGTGGAATGAAAGTTTTTTACGTTTAATGATAATTTTGTTGAAGAAATGTTGAACTTTTTAACATACTTTCTGACAGGCAGTAAACCTGTCATCTAATGAAACCTTAAATGAAATGGGTAACTAAAGTTATGTAGTGCTTGGCTGTTATTTTGATTCTTACCCCAAAATTGAAGGCCTAAAGCCTTTTCCTTATGTTTTTACTTACGTAAATCCCTCTCCAGTTTGTCTGGGTTTATTTTTAAGACGTTAGGACAAAGACAATTATTATAAACGCTTTTCCTAAATTAAGGGTCAATGTTAGTAACCCAAGTTAGTTTCCAAGCAAAATGTAACTTTCTTACATCAAGAGATGTAAGGCCATAGTCTGTTGAGAGCGAGGCCATAGTCTATTTCTATAGAAAACTGTTTTTTAAAAAATATTTTTTTATTGATTTCAGAGAGGGGAGATAGATAGAAACATTAATATAGAGAATTATTGGCTGCTTCCTGCACACCCCCTACTGGGGATCAAGCCTGCAACCTGGGCATGTGCCCTTGGCTGGAATCAAACCTGGGACCCTTCAGTCCGCAGGCTGACGCTCTATCCACTGAGCCAAACCAGCTAAGGCTAGAAAATTATTCTTAACACGTGGTACAGATTTCCTACTTCCATATGGGTTTGTGTAACAGACTTTAAAATTCAATGACAAATGCTAGAGTGATGCTGAATTTGTAGTGTTAAGGTCTCCCTGGTTTATTTAAATTGCTTTTTTACAAAGGTGCACGCCCCAAGTTTGGACGCCGACACAGTATGGAAAACATGGAACTTATGAAATTAACACCAGACAAGGTGGGTAGTTTTTATATTTTAAATTTCTTAAACTGTTATTAAAAATATTTTAGTAATTTTTAAAAAGTTATGTTTTTATTGACATCAGAGAGGAAGGGAGAGATAGAAACAGCAATGATGAGAGAGAATCAATGATTGTCTGCCTGCTGCACACCCCACACAGGGGATCGGCCCACAACTTGGGCATGTGCCCTGACCGGGAATCAAACTGACCTCCTGGTTCATAGATCGATGCTCAATACTGAGCCACACTAGCTATTTTAGTAACTTTTAATTTAAATTAAATAGTTAATTTTTTACGTACAGTTGATTCTCATTATTCATGGACTCCATATTTATAGAGTTGTCTACTCACTAAAATTTGTGACTTCCAAAAAATATTCATGGTGCTTTTCCCCTGATGTAAGATCTAATGTTTTTGGTTGGAGTTATATTGGTTTCAGGTGTATGAGTTGATGTTTGTATATATTTCTCCTATGCATTAAAAAATATTTTGAATCTGTTGTTCAAAGGTGGTAATGCAAAACAAACACAGATACAGAGAGCAAACTGAGGGTTGCCAGATGGGAGGGGGTTTGGTGGGCTGGGTGAAAAGGATTTAGAAATTGGCAATTACAAAATAGTGACAGGGCATATAGTCAATCATGTAATAACTATGTATGGTGCCAGGTGGGAACTAGACTTAATGGTGGGGGGGTCACTTTGTAAGTTATATACATGTCTAATCACTGTGTTGTACATCTGAAACTAATATAATATTGTATGTCAACTGTAATAGGAAAATCTATTCAACCATTTTTAAAGAGGTTGTTACCTATGTTTAAACCAGATCATATAAATTTGATTAGACTTTTGCCTATTGAGAATTTAGTAATGGTTATGGAAACACTACAGCTCTATTGACAAAAAATGCTGCTGTGTAAGTTTTAGGTGTTAAATTTTGCAGTTAAATTTTACATATATCCAACATTTCTGGGTGTAATATTTAAGTGACTCACACCCAGAATAAAACCCTGGCTCTTTCTCTGACCATTCAAAGTTTATTTTTATGGGATTTCTTATTCTTTGGTTTTGAAAAGCCACCATGTTGTTATGATAATGAGAAATCTACAGTATGCATTTGGTACAAGCTATTGAAATAATGAACTATCCTGGCAAGAAGGAATTTGTTAAAAGCTCTAAGCCTCGCCCTAGCGGGTGTCTCCGTAGGTTGGAGTGTCGTCCCATACACCAAAAGGTTGTGAGCTCCAGGTCAGGGATCGTATGGGAGGCAACCAATCGATGTTTCTCTCCTTCCCTTCCTCTCTAACAAGCATGTCCTCAGGTGAGGATTAAAAAAAAATACAACAAAATGGTCTAAGCCTCACCCCCCAATACTGAGAGAGTGGATGGCGGGTTAATATTCTAGGAAACCAGAGGTGGTTTCTTCACGCTCTGCTTTACATGTGCGTTTATAATCCTGCAGGTACAGAACTGGAACAGTGAAATTCTTGCGAAACAAAAACCCCTCATTGCCAAACCTTCTGCAAAGCTACTCTTTGTCAACAGATTGAAGGGGAAAAAATACAAAACTAGTACCTCCACTAAGGTTCTCCAAGATGCCAGGAATCCCATTGAGCACCGAGTTCCAAACCCCCAGAGGGTACGTATGTTTAAAATAAGGTTCTGAGTCCAGTTCTCCCTTAGCCACGTTTGCTCTCCAAGGTTTGTTACCTGTGATCAACCGCAGTCCAAACTTCAACTGAAAATTCCAGAGTAAATAACTCAAGTTCTGAGTTGCACCTTGTTCTGAGTGGGGTGATGAGATCTCATGTTGTCCGTCTGTCTGGCCCAGGACGTGAGCCATCTCTGTCCAGTGTCCCCACAGTGTACACGCTCCCTGCCTGTCAGTCGCTCCGTAGCCGGTTATCAGATCACCTGTGGAGGTATCGCAGTGCTGTGTTCTAGTGGCCCTATTATATCGTGACCCTATTGTATAGTGGCCCCAAAGCACAAGAGGAGCTGGCAGTGCGGATGTGCCCGAGGGAGAGGGAAACCGCCTGAGGCGGTGCCTGTCACTGATACTTGCCTGACTCATTCAGGACCTGGAGCAGTGCCCCGAGTCTGAGGTCCCTTGCTTTAGCCTTAGAAATACAAAGATTAAAAATTAAATGACTACAAATGCTTTTTAGTAATAACATCGCCATCACGTGTTACTTCTACAAAGAAAACGCCAATTTTTTTTTAAATATTTTATTTATTTTTCACAGAGAGGAAGGGAGAGAGATAGAGAGTTAGAAACATTGATCAGCTGCCTCCTGCACATCTCCTACTGGGGATATGCCCGCAATACATGCCCTTGACCGGAATCGAACCTGGGACCTTTCAGTCCGCAGGCCGACGCTCTATCCACTGAGCCAAACCGGTTTCGGCGAAAACGCCAATTTTTAATCCTCATCTTGTTCCATTGGTGACCTGGGATATTTAGCTTTTCTCTCTGTCTCAGAAATTCAGTGCAGACACGATGGGAGAGGAAGGGTTCTTTGACCTCCTGAGCCGATTTCAGAGCAACCGGATGGACGACCAGCGGTGCTGCTTACAAGACAAGACCTGCGGGACGGCTTCCGGCACAGCTCCGTCCACTCCCCCGAGAGTGAAGCTAAAAAGTGAGTTACCTCTGCTTCTCCCCAATTCTCATAGCTCCCTTAGTTATTTCTGAGAACTCAGTTCTAATGGGAAGTACAACAGCTGAGCCCAAATACTGGCATTTGTGCAGGTCGAACAAGGCGGGTGTCAGTTCCCGAGTGTATCTGCCTCCCTGCTCCTCTTAGGGAAGCGGTTCTCAACCTGTGGGTCTCGACCCCTTTGGCGGTCGAACGACCCTTTCACAGGGGTCGCCTAAGACCATCCTGCATATCAGATATTTACATTATGATTCATAACAATAGCAGCATTACAGTTATGAAGTAGCAACGAAAATAATTTTATGGTTGGCTCACAACATGAGGAACTGTAGCAGCATTAGGAAGGTTGAGAACCACTGTCTTAGGGAAGAAAACGACAGTTGTATGTAATACGAAGGTGCTTCCCATCTGGATGAAAAGAAACTTCTGAAACAGGTGACTTCCTCTGCCCTAGAGCAGCGGTCGCCAACCTTTCGGACCTCACGGACCCCTGGTTGCCGACTGCCGCCCTAGGGCACCTGCCCGCAGCACTTAACTCTAAGTGTAGTTATTAGCTCGATGGTTCCTATCCAGGTGGAATGAGAACACTGTCCCACTTGTCCTGTCAGACACATTATGGAAGAGAAACAACTTCACCTTGTAAAATCGAGCTCTGCACAAGAGGGAAATGCAGTAACATTGGAAGCACCCCCAAATGGACGTTAGGGGTTCTCTGGATCCACTCCCCTGTCCACCAGAAACAGAGCCAAGCAGGAAGGAGCTGTGTCTGTAACTAATATGCCTGATGTTTGGGCGGTTTCCTGTTCGTAGCACCATCTGTCTCCGTGGTGTCCCCCAACACGGACGAGTTTCTGGATCTCCTGGCCAGCTCGCAGAGCCGCCGCCTGGACGACCAGAGGGCCAGTGTCAGTAACTTGCCAGGGCTTCGTCTGACCCCAAACAACAACCAGTCTGTCCTGGGCCACCTGGTGGCGAGTGACAAGGAGCCTGACGAAGACTTCTTCGACATCCTCGTCAAGTGTCAGGTACGTGCCTGTTCGCGTCACGCTGTGCCTGGCTCTGGCGGGATTAGGATTCTGCGGCGGGCAGGGCTGTTTGGTGAGGTGACGTGGAGAAAAGACTCAAAGAAATGGGAGAAAACCTGCAAAAGAGCCCGTCTGCCCTAACCTTTAGGAGCAGCATCAGGAGCAACCAGTGGCTAAGTTAGTGTAGGGCCCTTTCTAGACTGTTTAGCGTTTGGGAGAAATGCTCACAGTGCAGTAGCTTTCACATTTCAGCTGTTTCAATAATTACTAACCACTGAGCTTCGGGAAAGAGGAAAAGAATGCTTATTTTCACTGAGAAGAGGCATTTCCTCTGTCTGGCCCCATTTACTTAGCCACAGTGCTGGGTGCTATTCTGGACAGTGCGAGGCCTTAGACACGTTTGCAGGGATAAGAGTGTGAGTCGGGCAGCGAGACAAAGGCTGTGGCTGGAGTGTCTGTGTGAGGTGTGGTGGTTTGGGAAGACATTTCTGAAGAGACCGGAATGAGCAGCATTAGGAAGGTTGAGAACCACTGTCTTAGGGAAGAAAACGACAGTTGTATGTAATACGCAGGTGCTTCCCATCTGGATGAAAAGAAACTTCTGAAACAGGTGACTTCCTCTGCCCTAGAGCAGCGGTCGCCAACCTTTCGGACCTCACGGACCCCTGGTTGCCGACTGCCGCCCTAGGGCACCTGCCCGCAGCACTTAACTCTAAGTGTAGTTATTAGCTCGATGGTTCCTATCCAGGTGGAATGAGAACACTGTCCCACTTGTCCTGTCAGACACATTATGGACGAGAAACAACTTCACCTTGTAAAATCGAGCTCTGCACAAGAGGGAAATGCAGTAACATTGGAAGCACCCCAAATGGACTTTAGGGGTTCTCTGGATCCACCCCCCTGTCCACCAGAGACAGAGCCAAGCAGGAAGGAGCTGTGTCTGTAACTAATATGCCTGATGTTTGGGCGGTTTCCTGTTCGTAGCACCATCTGTCTCCGTGGTGTCCCCCAACACGGACGAGTTTCTGGATCTCCTGGCCAGCTCGCAGAGCCGCCGCCTGGACGACCAGAGGGCCAGTGTCAGTAACTTGCCAGGGCTTCGTCTGACTCCAAACAACAACCAGTCTGTCCTGGGCCACCTGGTGGCGAGTGACAAGGAGCCTGACGAAGACTTCTTCGACATCCTCGTCAAGTGTCAGGTACGTGCCTGTTCCAGTCACGCTGTGCCTGGCTCTGGCGGGATTAGGATTCTGCGGCGGGCAGGGCTGTTTGGTGAGGTGACGTGGAGAAAAGACTCAAAGAAATGGGAGAAAACCTGCAAAAGAGCCCGTCTGCCCTAACCTTTAGGAGCAGCATCAGGAGCAACCAGTGGCTAAGTTAGTGTAGGGCCCTTTCTAGACTGTTTAGCGTTTGGGAGAAATGCTCACAGTGCAGTAGCTTTCACATTTCAGCTGTTTCAATAATTACTAACCACTGAGCTTCGGGAAAGAGGAAAAGAATGCTTATTTTCACTGAGAAGAGGCATTTCCTCTGTCTGGCCCCATTTACTTAGCCACAGTGCTGGGTGCTATTCTGGACAGTGCGAGGCCTTAGACACGTTTGCAGGGATAAGAGTGTGAGTCGGGCAGCGAGACAAAGGCTGTGGCTGGAGTGTCTGTGTGAGGTGTGGTGGTTTGGGAAGACATTTCTGAAGAGACCGGAATGAGGCAAAGCATCAGCCACGTGAAGGAGATTCCACAGAGACGGAAGTCCCAGGGGGGTGAGTGAGGGGAAGGTGCCGGAGGGTCTGCATGATGGCCTGGCTGTCCATGGGAACCAACCTGGCCATTCAGCACAAAGACGGGTGACCAGAGTGGCGGCAGAGATAGAGGGCGGGACAGAGAGTCAAGGACGGCTCCAGCCCGTGGGGTGGATGGTGCCGGGCGGGCAGGGCTGTTTGGTGAGGTGACGTGGAGAAAAAACTCAAAGAAATGGGAGAAAACCCGCCAAAGAGCCCGTCTGCCCTAACCGTTAGGAGCAGCATCAGGGGCAACCAGTGGCTAAGTTAGTGTAGGGCCCTTTCTAGACTGTTTAGCGTTTGGGAGAAATGCTCACAGTGCAGTAGCTTTCACATTTCAGCTGTTTCAATAATTACTAACCACTGAGCTTCGGGAAAGAGGAAAAGAATGCTTATTTTCACTGAGAAGAGGCATTTCCTCTGTCTGGCCCCATTTACTTAGCCACAGTGCTGGGTGCTATTCTGGACAGTGCGAGGCCTTAGACACGTTTGCAGGGATAAGAGTGTGAGTCGGGCAGCGAGACAAAGGCTGTGGCTGGAGTGTCTGTGTGAGGTGTGGTGGTTTGGGAAGACATTTCTGAAGAGACCGGAATGAGGCAAAGCATCAGCCACGTGAAGGAGATTCCACAGAGACGGAAGTCGGGGGGTGAGGAGTGAGGGGAAGGTGCCGGAGGGTCTGCATGATGGCCTGGCTGTCCATGGGAACCAACCTGGCCATTCAGCACAAAGACGGGTGACCAGAGTGGCGGCAGAGATAGAGGGCGGGACAGAGAGTCAAGGACGGCTCCAGCCCGTGGGGTGGATGGTGCCGTTTAATGAGACCGGAAGGCAGAGGAGAAACCTGACTGGGTCGAAACAGCAAGAGTTCCCTCACATGTAAATCTAGGGCACCGAACCAGACATTCAGCTAAGAAGGCATTTGGATATGAAAGTGTGACCCCAACAGAGACGTGACTTTGGGAGTCAGCAGCAGGTAACGGTATTAAAGCCCTGGAAAGAGATGACACCTGAGCAGCAGAGAAGGAAGCAGAGGACTCGGCGCTGCAAATCCAACTGATAGAGGAATGTCTGCAACCAGCCAGAGCCGGAAGCCCTGGGAGTGTAAAGCCACGCGCAGCAGTTTTGAAGGATGTTCGCCTGTGTCACGTGCTGCTAAAAGCCTTGTAAGATGATGGCTAAGTAAGATGATGATTAGATTTGACAACATGGAGATTAGTGATTTTGAAAGGTACTGTTTTAGTGACATGATAGGGACAAAGGATGGAGTGGGTTGGGAAGTAGAGAGGAGGAGGAGTAACTGAAGGAGGCGGAGTGTACACGCCTGGAGGTGGGAGCAAGCAGGAATCTTTTCTCAGCAGAATAAGTAATAGGGTCATAAGCTGAAAAGAAAGGAAGTGGAGCACAGCTAACACTTTGTGAAACTAAAAGCCTGCGTGCAGTGAAAGGAACAGGACTGCTGGCCTGTGCTGAGGACTCACTGGAGTTGAACTACGTCCGGGGCTGCTGTGTGTCTTCTCCAGTCACAGCAGCTGAAGGAGAGAGCTTTAACCAAGGTTGGTGTTTTGCCTGGAGAACAGGGTAGCAGGGAGAGAAGCACGTTCCTAGTGGTTTAGAATCTACGGAGAAGGAAGTGAAATGTGAAAAGAAGCCGTGATCCCAGGGATCCAAGAAATACTGAAGCCAACACAGACAGAGCTAAAGGAGAGGGGCATTTCTGCAGCAGTCGTTGGAGACTTCAGTACCCACCCTCTCACTAGTGGACGGGACAACCAGTAAACCTCCCGGGGCTACTAGACACATTAGAACACGCTCTTCCCAGGTGCACAGGGACATCCCCCAGGTAGACTGTACGTTAGGTATCATATAAGCATCTTTTCCAACCACAATGGCATGAAGTTAGAAGCAATAACAAGGAAAACTGGACCAATTAGGAAATTAAAGAGAAATCAGAAAACCTAGAGAGAGTGTTCTAAAACTTATAGGAGGCAGGACTTGGGGAAAATTTACAGCTGTAAATGCTGCTGACATTAAAAGGAAGGAAATAATAAAGATGAGAGCAGAAATATAACAAAAATAGAGAAAAATGAACAAAACCAAATGCTGATTCTTTCAAAAGGCTGACCTCTAGCTAAAGATGAGGCCTAAACTGCTAAAATCAGAAATGAAAGTGGACATTACATTGCTTCTACAGAAATAAAAATTATAGGATACTATGAATATATGCCAATAAGTTGGATAACCTAGATGAGATGGTTTTGTGTTTCTAGTTATTTGTCCAAGAAAATAATGTAAAGTAGATCCATAATTTCTAAGGAGATTCTATCCGTAATCAAAGACCTCACGCCTACACAGGTGAATCCTACCGAACATTTAAAGAACATCAGTGTTGCTTAAACTCTTCCAGAAAACTGAAGAGAACCCTTCCTGTGACTTAGGAGTCATTCTGAGGCCAATATATTGTCCTAGTACCAAAGCTAACAGGACCCTACAAACCAATATCCTTTTTACTACTATAGATTCAGAAATCATCAAAATTCTAGCAAACAGAACTCAGCAGCATATTAAAAGGATTATATACCACAACCAACTGAGATTTATTCCTGGAATGCAAGATTGATTCAATGTATGGAAACTGATCTAATCCTCCACACGAATAGAATGTAAAAATAACACACAATCATCTCAATTGATGAATAAAAAGCATTTGACAAGATTCAACACATTAAAACATTCAAACTCAGAATATCAGGAAACTACTGCAACACGATAAAAGTCATTTATGAAATACCCACAGTTGTCATCATAATCAGTGGTAGAGGACTGAAAGCTTTTTTTTTCTAACATCAGGAACAAGGCAAGGATGCCCACTTCTAGTCAACATCGTACTGCAAATTCTACCCAGAGCAGTTGGGCAAGAGAAAGGAACAAAAGGCATCCAAATTGGAAAGGAAAAGTAAAATTACCTTTGTTCAGAGATGACAGGTCTTTGTGTAGAAAATCCTAAAGATTTCACACACACCAAAAAACACACGTTAGACCTAAGAAACAAATTCAGCAAAGTAACGGGAGATAAAATCAACACCCAAAAATCAGTTGTGTCTCTATGCTAACAATGAATAGTCCAAAAAGGAAATTAAGAAAATAATTCCACTTACAATAGCATCAAAAAGAATAAAAAGGAGGTAACACACTTGTACAATGTAAACTACAAAATATTTCTGAAATAATGACAAATAAATGTTGGTGTTCATGGGTTGGAAGACTTAATATTGTCGAAAATATTACCACCCAGAGTGATCTACAGAGTCAATTCAATCCCTACCAAACTTTCAGTGACATTTTTACAGAAATAGAAAAATCTACCATAAAATTAATGTGGAATCTCAAGGGAACATAAACAAGAAAAACAAAGTTGGAGGGCTCACACTTAGTGATTTCAAAATGTACTACAAAGATAGTGATCAAAACAGTGCAGTACTGGCATAAAGATAGACATATAGACCAATAGAATAGAGAACCCTCTTTGTGTGAAAAAAATGCATGGTTTATTATGTACATATCTATTGATATAGGATATTACATTCCAATTACATGTAAAAATGATCTCTACCTGATATTTGATAATAGAAAATATTAAAAGGAAATAGTAACAAAAATACCAAAAAAAAGTGATTTTAAAAATTAAAAAATACATTTAAAAATATTTATATCTTAAAAGTTATAATTCTTAAAGTGAAATTTAAAAACACATCACACATGGATTGACTTATCTGATTGTCATGATCTTTGTTTTATGATAAATATTCCAGAATTGAATGTTCCTTCATTTTGTGTCAACATTAGTTGAGTGTGTGTTTGGAGTGTGGATGTAAAAGGGGGGAAACCTCACTTACATGGTCAAATGATTTTGTCAAGGGCGCCAAGAGCATTCAATGGTGAGCGAAGTCTTATCAACAAATAAAAAGAAGCTGGGTAAGCATGTGCAAAAGCTGAACACTTACCTAAAACCATATATAAAATTAACCCAAAATGTATCAAAGACCTAAAGGTAAGAGTTAAAACTAAAACGTTTAGAAGAAAACTAAGGGGAAAGCCTCACAGCACTGGGTCTGGCAATGATTTCCTGGTCACGACACCAAAGGCACAGGCAACAAAAGGTAAAGCTTCCATACGTCAAAGGACACTGTCAGCCGGTAAAAAAGCAACCACAGAAAATATCTGCAAGCAACGTAACTGAGAAAGGATTAATCCAGAATATTCGGAACTCCAAAAACAACCAAAAATCTGATTCAAAAATAAGATTTCTCCAAAGAAGATATACAAATGGCAGGAAAAGCTGTTCAGCATCCCAGATCATTAGAGAAACACAGATCAAAACACAATGAGATATTGCCTCACACCATTAGTATGGCAACTACCAAAAAAGCCAGAACACATGCTGGTAAGGATGCGGAGAAACTGGAACCCTTGTGCCTGGCAGGTGAGAGAATGTAAAATGGTGCAGCTGCTGTTGGCAACAGTGTCTGATTCAAAAATAAGATTTCTCCAAAGAAGATATACAAATGGCAGGAAAAGCTGTTCAGCATCCCAGATCATTAGAGAAACACAGATCAAAACACAATGAGATATTGCCTCACACCATTAGTATGGCAACTACCAAAAAAGCCAGAACACATGCTGGTAAGGATGTGGAGAAACTGGAACCCTTGTGCCCGGCAGGTGAGAGAATGTAAAATGGTGCAGCTACTGTTGGCAACAGTATGGCAGTTGAAGAAATTAAAAATAGAATTACATGACCCAACAACCTACTTCAGAATGGACACCCGCAGGAACATGAGCTGCCCACCACAGGTTAATGGATAAAACGTGGTGATAGACAGAATGGAGCATTTTCCCGCGTTAGGGAGGTCCTGACACGGAACCTTAAAGACATGCTGCGGAATAAGCGGTCACAAAAGGACAAACACGGTACGGTTTTGCTCATGAGGTACTGAGAGTAGTCACACTCATAGAGGCAGAAAGTGCATTGGGGCTGCAGGGGCTGGGAGTTACTGTTTAAAAGTGTTCAAGTTTCTGTTTTGCAGGGTGAAAACCGTTCTGATGGATGGTGTGATGTTGCACAACATGAGTGAACTTAATGCCACTAAACTGTTCATATAAATATGGTTAAAATGGTACATTTTATGTTTAGCACAATTTAAAAAAAGTTACTGGAGTACTAGAGAGGACGGTTTGGGAAAACGGGCAGTGGCCAGCCTGGGATGCACGAAATCCCAATTTTAAAGATGGTGCAATTGTTGATGACAATCTGGCCTATGACCGTGGGCGCTGATGCCTGAGGCCTAGGGACTGAGGTGCCTGAGTGTTGGGTGACGTGGAGAGAAGAGGAGGGACCCGGGTGTGTGGGGAAGGATTTGAGGCCCTGGTGCGCCACGCTTGTCCCTGCCTGTTGTGGGAAGATTACAACCTGTGTCTCCATCTCACCAAAGTGACACTTGGTACAAGCCTTTTAAAAGGAAAAACTGTAGTAGGTTTCAGGTCTAAAGATGAAGCGCGTTTCTAAGGAGAGGTGCAAGGGCAGTGTTTCAGCTGCATTTCCTGGTGAGAGAGACATGCTCTCCTTCCTGCACGACTTGGGTGTTAATCGCTCTCCTTGCTTTCAGGGGTCCAGACTAGACGACCAGAGATGTGCTCCTCCCCCCGCTGCCACAAAGGGGCCGACGGTACCAGACGAGGACTTCTTTAGCCTTATTTTACGGTCTCAGGCGAAAAGGATGGATGAACAGAGAGTTCTTTTGCAAAGAGATCAAAACAGAGACACTACGTTTGGGCCGAAGGGCTGCTTGCAAAGTGATGCTCTGTTGGAATTTAAAAATTCAGGAAGAAAATAAGCCACTAGTTACTATGGACGTATTTTTTAAAGTGACCCTGTGTCCCTTCAGAACGCTGTTCAGGAACTGCACCTACTTCTCTTTCCTGGAAAGGAGGAGTTACGGCATGTAACAGCGTGCAGGCTGAGGGCGGCGCGCACACTTGGCATGTACCGTGCAGCGTGTGCACATGGACACTCACGTGCTCTGTGGACGCGGCCGAGAAGGTGCTTCCCCAGCTTCCGTGATCCTGCCTGGGACTGTCCTTGGCCGCTCGATAGTCCTTGGCCTCGGCGCGTCAAGTAGAAAGTTAGACGAACCCGACGACTCTAGTCCCCTTTCTGAGATCGTATTTTTAAGCGCTCCATTGACAATGGCTTTTTTATACTTTACATATAAAGAGAAAATATGTTGTCTAGAAAAAATGTGCTCGACCAATGTGCAGTTATATAAAATAGTCCCATAAAAAATCTAGGTTTCCCCCCTCTAACAAAATCTATTTTCAATATATTTTTGGGCCAAAGCCATTATAAATGAGACTGTGCTTCCCCAGCTTCCGTGATCCTGCCTGGGACTGTCCTCGGCAGCTCGATAGTCCTTGGCCTCGGCGCGTCAAGTAGAAAGTTAGACGAACCCGACGACTCTAGTCCCCTTTCTGAGATCGTATTTTTAAGCGCTCCATTGACAATGGCTTTTTTATACTTAACATATAAAGAGAAAATATGTTGTCTAGAAAAAAATGTGCTCGACCAATGTGTAGTTATATAAAATAGTCCCATAAAACATCTAGGTTTCCCCCCTCTAACAAAATCTATTTTCAATATATTTTTGGGCCAAAGCCATTATAAATGAGACTCTTAAGAAATAAACTTCTTTTAGCTTGTTTTGGGCTCTTTGTTTAATTAAAAAAAAATACCGGCATGTGCCACTTACCGACGGGAAGAGTTCTTGAGAAATGCCCCAGGAGGCGAGCACTGCCGACTACGCTTACACCGACCTGGATGGCGCACGGAGCAGCTGGGTGCGCTATGATGTCAGAATGGCCGTGATGTCACTAGGCAATAGGATTTTCAGCTCCATCATAATCTTATGGGGCCACCGCTGTGTAAGTGGTCTGTTGTGGACCAAATCATCCTTACGTGGCACGTGACCATATACATCCATGTAGGTACAGACATGGATGTATGCATGGTTCAAAATTGTATTGATTGCAAAGTACTGCTGTGAAACTTTTTAGGACCTAAAGTTAAAAAGCAAATATGTGGTCATGTCACAAAAACAGAAAACAGATAAAAACTCGTAAGATTTCATTCTGAAAGACGTAGGTTAGGACCTCACTTGTCCTTAAGCCTCTTCCCAGAAGTGGGAAGGTGTTCACAAGGACAAGTAACACGTCACAGGACACGACGTAAGAAAGGTCAGCAAAACGAGAAAGGACAGAGCAGAGCCTGACCCCGACTCGAAGTGCCAGGTGAACGCCACCCCGGGGCACACGGAACGCATTCACCTGTGGGTGCTGCTGGCTGCACATCCGGGATCCGGGGCTCTTTCTAAAAGTCCTCCAGGCGGTTCTGATCGGCAAACAGTGAGAACTACTCCAAATGGCCACGGTTTAAAAAAATAAAAAAGAAAGTTATACAATCGGAAATTACATTAAGCGCTGGGGGGGTGGAGGGAGGGGGTTACAACACATTATTCTTGTCAGAAGTTTTAGCAAAAGTACTCAGGTAACCCCTGGATTGTATTATAGTGTACATGTTCTATATGGGGTATAATGTCCTAGAGTTGCCTCCTTTTAAAAAGTGCACATGAGTTTCATGGGTCTTTATAAGAATATTGAATGAGCAAAGATAGGCATACCAACCAGGGTAATATAAAAATAAGTGTTTATTGTATATATATGGTAGTTCTTAGACCCTGTAAACATTCAACATTATTCCATTTAAAACCTGCTTTTAAAAACGGTCAACGCCACTCTGATTCTCCTAAAAGCGCGTCCCTCTCAGCCTTCATATTAGTGATCACATTGGCTGGACATCAGCAGGCCTCCCTTCTATCATAAATCACAAACGCTGATTTATCACTTGTCTGTCGTTAGGAAAAACACCTATTCAGTTTTCCCGCTCCACTTGCTCTAGTGAGTCTCCCCTGCATTGCTGCTAACAGCAGGCTGGCTGCCTTGCTGGCGGTCCAAGTAGATCTCATCCCCAAATGGCCATCTGTCAGGTAAACACAAAGACGAGCTTTTAGAGGCTGTGGGCAGAGCTGCTTGGGACGGCTACAGCAGTGAGGAGGGCAGGAGGCACCGGCTCCGCCCGCGCTCTGCTCAGGCTGCCACCTGAGGCCTTCGGTTCCCTTCGACGGACCAGGCTCAGGGCAGCTCCACCCAGAGCAGGTCCCCTCAGCCAACAGGTTTAGTTCCACCAAATCTACTCCAAACCGCGGGCACCCGGTCCTTAGTTCACTTGCTACGTACCTAGTGTTCTAAACTTTTATACACAATTCTTCGTGTATTTCTTGGAAAAAATTACCATCTCTCTGAAGAAATACTAAAGATGTCTGCAATATTAAACTAGATTTCATGTAAAAAACATACCAGAAGTACAGCATAGGGAGTAATAATAATATTGCCATAACTATGTACGGTGCCAGGTGGGTACTAGAAATAACAGGGGGACCACTTCATAAAGTATATGATTGTCTAAGCATTATGCCGTACACCTGAAACTAATACAAAACATTATTAAATAAAAGCTGTAGGTGAAAAATAAAAAGTTTTAAAAACCATCAGAAAGCAAACGCTTTGAATAAGTCTTTTTTTCTGAAACAAACACCTGAAGGGTACCTTTAAGACTATTCCCGACTGGCATCGTTCTGAGTGAGCAGCTGAACGTAACTTCTAGTGTGAATGTTAAAACAAGGGACTCTTAAATGTATGTGAAATCTGCTTTCTAGCTAGGTACCAACCAGCAAAATACACAAGTTTTTTTTTTCCAGTTTAAAATGAGGAATAGTTTTAAAACTCAGAATGCCTAATTTAAAACGCTGATTTATCACCTGTCTGTCATTAGGAAAAACGCCTATTCCCCATGGCATTCTTCTCTTCCAGTTTAAAATGAGGAATAGTTTTAAAACTCAGAATAACTAATTTAAAACGCTGATTTATCACTTGTCCGTCGTTAGGAAAAACGCCTATTCCGTTTTCCCCATGGCATTCTTCTCAATGTGCAACCTCTAAAAATGAGGACTTCTGCGGCCCTGACCACACTGTTTGCTAGAATGTAAGTAAGAAACTGTCACAGCTAACAGTCCGCGCTGCTGGGTTCTGAGCAGCCAGGCACACGGGCCTCCAAAGTCTGCACCCTTCACCGCGGGGGCAACAGCCACTCCGGACCCATTCCCTACCTGAGCTGAGATCACCGCACACGCTGCTACCCAAAGTCCCCGCTATCGCCATCGCCAGTCTGTCTCTATCAGGAGAGTGAAAGGGGTGACGAGGAAGCAGCCCCAGCAACAGCTGCGGGTTGAGAGATGCAAGTAGAACGTGAGGCTACAAAGCCACTCTGATGGGTGTGCCGCCTGCAGAGACACGGATGCTGTAGTGCAGGCCCGCGGCCCAGGAGATGCTGAAGGACATGCAGAGTGGACTTTCCTTAAAAACGGTTTGTGAGTACCTGCCCCTCTGGGGTGCCGTGCACAGTGAACAAATTAGTCTCCTGACTGAGGTAGGTCTTACAGGACTCCTACCAGGAAGCACACACTTTGGTTACCGGGCTCCCGTATATGCCTGTAAACAAGAAAACTTCTTATTCAATGTCCCTCATTCCCACTGGCTTCCTTAATTATTCGGAATTAGTACTGCCTGCCACACCTGTTCACCTATGAGCTCCTGTTCCACAATTACTACTTCAAAACTTTATGGGATGTATCTTAACATCAAAGAGAATACATAATAAGACAGATAAAAGAAGTTAAATGAACAGAAATACATGTGTTATTCTGATTGTCAGTAAAAATATTAATGCTTAAGTTGGCACATTTTTGGAGTAAATGTCAGAAATCTGTAGGAAACAGTTGTGAAGAGTGTACATTACAAGATTCTTTACAAAAAGATGGCCTCCAAGCTGTGGTGCGAGTCAGGGCTCCTCCAGCCTCACGGGCCGCCGGCCGGGTCCCTCCCACCTGCTTCCGCGATGAACGTGCTCGCTGGGCGGGGTGTGCCGCCCTCCTCGGGGCTGCCTTCGTCCTGAGTCCTGAGTGGGGCCTTTCCCGCTGCAGGATCTTCCGCCACCACTGGCGCCCCCTGGCCAGAGCCGGGCTCAGGACGCCGGCTGCTCTCGGTGCTGCCCTCTGCCTTCCTCCCGGGGTGCGCTTCCTCCCGGGGTGCGCTTCCTTCCGGGGCTCCATCAGTCTCTCCGGCCTAGAAAGCACAGAAGTACATCTTGTTTCAACTGTTTCCGTAACGATGTGAAAGGCTGGTAATCATGTCCAACAAGTGTCCATGCAAATCTGAATTCTAATGCTGGACTGTAATGACACGAATGGTCAGCCTCCAGGAGCCACATGGAGGAGCGTGGACAGGGAGGACACGGCGTGGTCAGGCCTGGGGACCAGGACTGCGAACTCCTGACCTGGTGAGAGTAAGTCATCTGACAAGCATCTGCTGAGCACCGGCTAGTGCAGTGATGGCGACCCCATGACACGCGTGTCAGAGGTGACACACGAACTCATTTTTTTGGTTGATTTTTCTTTGTTAAATGGCATTTAAATATATAAAATAAATATCAAAAATGTAAGTCTTTGTTTTACTATGGTTGGAAATATCAAAAAATTTCTATATGTGACACGGCACCAGAGTTAAGTTAGGGTTTTTCAAAATGCTGACACGACGAGCTCAAAAGGTTCGCCATCACTGGACTAGTGCTAGATGCTGGGGACACTGCAGGGACAGGCCAGGAAGACCCTGCCCTCACCGGGACTTCCTTTCAGGTTGGGGAGAGAATCGGCAACAAACCAATTAGCAAAGCATCACCCTGGAAGCGGAGGGGGTGGAGGAGGTGGGACTGCTGGTCTGAAAGGGGCTCGGTGAGTAAAGGCTTGAAGAGAGGAAGTGGCCGTGGGGAACGATTCCGGATGGTGACTACCAGGCTCGGAGGCTCTGAGCTCGAGGATGAGTCAGGAGCGCAGCAAGGGAGCGGCGGGGAAAGGTCAGCAGGAAGAGGTGGGCGTGGGCAGATGGCCTGGGCCACGGCGGCAACTTTGGCTTCCACTCCACGTGAGGTGTGATGGGAAGTCACAGGAGGATTCCCGAGATGAGCGACAGACATTAACTCTTAAAGCTGAAAGGAACACCTTTCAGTTTTCCATGCAGATATTTCTGCTTATAAGGAGCTGCGTAGGAAGGGAATCTATAACTTCCTCAGCTCTACTGTGTTCGTACTATTTTTCAAAGGTTTACACTTGCAACTTAAACTTTGCAAATGACAATACAAATTCCTGCCTCAAACAAAAATGGAAATGTCATCCTAGCTGGTTTGGCTCAGTGGATAGAGCGTTGGCCTGCAGACTGAAGGATCCTAGGATCGATTCCGGTTCAAACCCCAGCCCTAGTCGGGCACGTGCAGGAGGCAACCAATCCATGTCTCTCCCCCTCCCTTCCACTCTGAAAATCAATGGAAAAATATCCCTGGGTGAGGATAAACACACACACACAAAAAGGAAATGTCCCTTTAAATGTTCAATAACGGTGGGGAAAAGGCCTCACCATTGTGCAGGTCAAAAGCAGTCACCAGCCAATGATACAGAAGATTGGGAAGGCGAGGTTCTTGATCCCCGCCCCCTCTCCCAGCCAAGACTCAGCTCCTGTGGGCTCCCGCCGGCCTCAGTGAGCCTTCCCTCTCTCCCCAAGGCAGAAGCATCAGCCACGCTCACTGCTTGGTTTCCTCCGTCTGTGCTAACAAACCTGCTAAAGAGCACTTCACGCAACCACCTCATTCCTCTAGGAGCTCGGACTAACCTGGACCAGCGAGGGGAAGATGTGAGTAATTACACCGTCAGTGACAAAACCAACAGTGCAGGTAGGAGTGAAGCGCAGCCTGCGGGCAGCACCGAGGCCTAGAGCAAAGGACAGACACGCACGCTGTGACTTACGCTGGGCGCCGCGGGATGCTCTCGCGCCTCTGCGTCTGGTCTATCAACCGCCCGGAGCACTTCGGGGCTCTTGTGGCCAGTCTGAAATCTCACGTCAACAACTCTCTCTCTCCCAACATCTCTTCTACTCTCACACGGTCTGTCATACGGGCCTTGCTCAATGAGGCCAATGTAGCCCCTAGAACCAAAGTCTGCATCACCTGCTCCACCACGGGGTCTATAGTCAATTTCCTGCTGCCGGCGCTTGTCACCTGGCTGAAGAGCCAGGGGGGGCTCTCTGGCGGGACCGAAGGGTCGCAGCATAAAGACCGACTGTCCAGCACCGTAGCAGAAACTCTAGAAGGAAAAGACATCGCATTTCTGAGTATGTAATGGCTGACTTACAACACTACGAGGGGCTTTTCATTCAGGGTGCTAACAGAATTATGTAATTCAACTTGTGGCATTTGCAGACATAACCATGTTCAGTGAACTGTTTGTTCTTTTCATTAGAAGTCTCTTCTTTAATACGGGGCCAGAGTAGCCAATAAAAATTGAGAAATCACTCAGGATTAAGTAGACTTTTCAAGCAGCTAGAGTTTGATTGAATTATAACAATGGCAGTTAGGCTAAAGCCTAGAAACTTCCATGGGAAGGTACTAACTGATAACTGCGCACATGCTGTCTATATTCACACCCCTCAAATCAGGTCAATGCTGAAAACTGTTCAGTTGTACATCATCATGTAAACATTCTCCTGCAGGTTAATTAATTTTTTTTTTTTTTTTTTACCAATCCAAACGTGGTTTAGCTACAGCTACAACTCCACAGGCTCTGAGTGGCAGGCTGGGGGACACTCTAGGCAGCAGTTCACCTGGGCCCTGGAGCGCGGGGAGGACCCGAGACGCCCCCAGGGGCTCTTCGAAATCAACACTTCTCCCCACACTCCCTGGGGTGTAAGTGGCGACTTCTGGCTTCAGCGCCTTCCTTGCTGAAGGCACGTGGGCTGTGTGCTTGTGCAGACCTGCATTTTAAAGTGGCCCCAGCATGTCAGCCCTGCAGGCGTGGCTCAGCTGGTTGGAGCATCATCCTGTGCACCGAAGGGCCTCGGGTTTGATTCTCCAGGCAGGCATGTAAGGAAGGCAACTGATCAATGTTTCTCTACCCCCACTTTCTCTCTCTAAAAAAAACACAATGAAAACATATCTTTGGGCCCCAGCCGGTTTAGCTCAGTGGATAGAGCGTCGGCACTCTGACTGAAGGGTCCTGGGTTCGATTCCGGTGAAGGGCACCTTGGTTGCAGGTTCCCCGGCCCTGGTCGGGGTGTGTGCAGGAGGCAACCAATCGATGTTTCTGTCTCTCCCTCTCCCTTCCACTCTCTCTAAAAATCAATGGGAAAATATCCTCAGGTGAGGATTAACCAAAAAAACCCCACAAAATAATAACAATATCCATGGGTGAGGATTAAAAAAATGTTTTTAAATAGTCTAAAATGTCTCAGTATTTTAAATTTTTGTCTTATTTCTTAATATGTTAAATATCAACAAATAAAATCCCCATAAACAAAGGCTCCTTGTGGTTTTCGATTCTGAAGAGTGCAAGGGCCCTGAAAACAAACGTCTTAAACGAGAGGCCGTTCTGAAGACAGAAGCAGGTAAACAAGAGATGACGGTTTTGCACACAATTTCAGTGTCAGAGACCAAACCGTACGACTGATGTCACCGAACTAAACCTGACCCTGACCCACCGGACCCGTCATCAGACACCAAAGCCAAAGCAGGGACAGCCTCAAAGCGGAAGAGCAGCGGGTGAGTCTGGGAGACACTCCACCCCTTCCCAGGCGCACGAGCGCATCCGGTTTGCTTCATGTGACAAGGGCTTTACTGGGTAAAAGCTGGCAACCAACGGCACAGGAACTGAAGACCACGGCGGAGTGAGGAGTCCATTTTCCCTAATAAACGTCCGCTCCTGAATCGCCCACTGTCAGGGCGCCCACCTCCCGCCCCTTTCTGAGGCTGAGAGCCCGGGCGTTTCCCTAGCAACGCTGCAACACTCAGGTGACAGCGAGGACGCCCCTTTCTCAAAGAGGACGGGAGCCCAGGCCGGTGGCTCAGTGGTTACAGCAGCGGCCCTCCCTCGGAGGGCAGGGTCTCCAGTTCAATTCCCAGTCAAGAGCATGTACCTCAGGGTTGCAGGTCCCATCCCCAGCCCCAGGCAGGGCACGTGCGGGAGGCAACCAATCGTATCTCTCTCTCTCTCTCTCTCTCTCTCTCTCTCTCTCCCCCTTCCTCCCTTCCTTCTTCCCTCCCTCCCCCATCTCCTCCCTCCCTTTCACTCTCTAAAAAAAGCAATGGAAAAAATATCCTCGGGTGAGGATTAAAAAAACAAAACAATTGACTTTGTGTGTATTGCTTTACCACGTGCAAAGAACCAACTGAAAGGCAGGTCTTATTTTAAATCACTGCCATGGCAGCTACAATCCCACTCGAGCACCGTGTCCCTGCTGAGAGGCCCACACACGGAAGCATGCACACAGCTGTGCCACCCAAAAGTCCCCTTTTCACGCCAGCAAGGCCTTGTTCTGTAAACCCCGTGACCTGTCGGCAGGCCCTGTACTAACCACGACCGCCAGCGCCATGACGATGAGCACCGGGATGTGCAGGAGCCCGGGGATCTCCTTCATGAGCGCTTTGATGAACTCCCCGGTTCCCTTTCCGATGTACTTCAACGGCTCCACCACAAAGTTGGTGAACGTCACTGCCAGGGCCTAAAAATGGTAAAAGCAACTTCATTTTTCCCCTCAAACGACTGAGGCACCTAGAATGAGCCAAAATGCCCTGGGCACTGAGACTGAAGTTATGTTACATACATTAAAATGTTGTCATATGCTTTTAAAAATGTGAAAAATCACTGTGCAATGGAAGTATATTCTTTCTAGAACAAAGGTTATTAGCAAAAAGACTCTTAAAAAAAAAACACTAACAATTTTTGCCCTGGCCAGGTAGCTCACCTGGTTAGAACACCACCCTAGATACACCAAGGTTGTGGGTCCGATCCCCAATCAGGACACACACAAGAATCAACCAATGAATGCATAAATAAGTGGAACAAACTGATGTTTCTCTCACGCTCCCTCTCTCTCAAATCAATAAATAAAAATTAAAAAATTAAAAACACCTACAATTTTTAATATATGCAAGGGTGTTTGGACTTACTTTGTATATGTCATTTTTACAAGACATGTTCCATACCTTTGTTGGTGGTACCAACAAAACAGGATTGACGAGTAAGAGCTCGTAGTACTTTTGGCACGGGTCATCCTTATAGGTCCATGAACTTCTAAACCATTCTATTTGGAGAAAGACAAAACACTGCCATTAAAAAGAGCTGCATTTCATTCCCGAATAAGACAATATTTTGGTTTCACCCCTGCCACCACCACTAATCAATTTTAAATTGTTTTACAAAATTAGACTCCCTGTGATGCCAATTTAAAAATTTTTTCATCGTATGTCCAAAATGTTTATTTTAAAAACCCATTCAAATTCTACAAATCCTATGCAGATAACAGATGATGTTACAAAGATTTCTAAAAGGTAACTATCTGAAAACGGGGCGCTCTGAGTGAGACTGGACTGTATCGAAGTCCCTGTCCAGCCTGGGCCCCTGGACTAGTAGTCGTGCCTCCACGAGGGCATGTTACAAAGATTTCTAAAAGGTAACTATCTGAAAACTGGGGCGCTCTGAGTGAGACTGGACTGTATGGAAGTCCCTGTCCAGGCTGGGCCCCTGGACTAGTAGTCCTGCCTCCACCAGGGAGGGCACACAGCACCTCCCTGTGTTCCTTCTTACAACTACCTGTGAGTCTACAATAATGTCACTTTAAAAGTCAGTTCTCTCCTCATTTTAGAAAATGAAGTAGAACATTAGTTCTCCCAACTCTTCTAAATCAGGCTCACATTACGTACTAGCCTGAGCCAGAGGAGGCAATGGTTGTCCATGAAGCCACAAAGCAAGGCTGGATTGGTTTAGTTCCCATAATGTCTTAAGAAACATTAATTTTGGGCACCTGATTAAGAATCTGCTGAAATTCTGTTCTGGATTAGTCATCAGGGACTTGCATTTATGTATAAAGTGTCTTTGAACACTGAACCATTTCCACTGCTAGATATACATAACTAAAGGCAGTCAACATTACTGAAAATATTTATAAAAATCTGTACGAAAAAAAGTAATTTCCCCTAGTTAAAAAAAAAAACTAGTAAAGCTACAATATAAGATGTCGTAAGTCAATATAAGGAGATTAAGTCTAAATGGATATTCATTTATATAGAGAGATTCACTTCTTTAATAAACTCATGTTGAGGACCTAGAATGAGCGAGACCTTGTGCGACGGGCAGGCGGGCACGGCATCCTCAGGCGAATGGAGGGAGACAGGCCATACCAGTCAGCGAATATACAGTGTCTAGTCCTGCCCTGTGACGTCACATGAACACAAAACTCACTGGATGGAAACCTAAGACTTTTTTTTTTTTTAAATAGAAATATTTATAAATGCTGCTTATTAGCTTGACTTTATAAATCAAAGTGCTGGCAAGCATTTTTTAATATTTCCTTCATGTTAAGAAAAATGTATATATGTGTTTGTTCAATAACTCTAAAAATCCCCATTTGTCTCCCCCCCTCCTCTGCCTTCTTCCCTCCCAATCCAAAAAACAAAATAAGGGAAATATAGTAGAAGTATACAGTACTTTAATATAATTAAAATGCATGATATACAGGGGTGGGCAAAAGTTGTGAGTGCACGAAGCAGTTTTTTCTTGTATTATTATTTATTCATTATTGTATTATTTCCTTGTATTACAACTGTTTTTTCCCAGCCTATATATCAAGGACCAGCAGAGAATGGAAGCCTTGAATATAACTGTGAGAATTAAGTTATGTTTTATCCACAAATATAGTCAATGTGTTCTTTTTATAATTTAGCATATTCTAAATAAATAATCCAAGATGCCATTCTGATACAGTAAACTGTGGACAATGTATATAGTTGCATTTTTATATCTCTATGTAATCATACTGATAAACTGAGAAAAATGACACCCCAAGATACATCATCTGGTTTATATACATTAGGCACAAAAGTCAGAAACCTGGGTCAATTTTAAGTATTCTTACTGCTTCAAGCTATCAATTTTAAGACAATTTAATTTACTTCTCTTTACCATCTATGCTTGAAAATGATCAGCTATTGCCATAATAAATGCCCTTTACTGGAGGGTAGTAAAGAGTAAAGGGGGTCAAATATATGGTGATGGAAGATTTGACTTCAGGTGGTAAACATACAATGCAATCTACAGATGATGTATCACAGAATTGTACACTTGAAACCTATAAAATTTTATTAACCAATGTCACCCCAATAAACTAAAAAATAAAGTCATGCCCTAGCTCAGGGGTGGGCAAACTTTTTGACTCGAGGGCCACAATGGGTTCTTAAACTGGACCGGAGGGCCGGAACAAAAGCATGGATGGAGTGTTTGTGTGAACTAATATAAATTCAAAGTAAACATCATTAAAAAAAAGGGTACGGTTTTTTTTTTTTAGTTTTATT